>NW_022280048.1:1120137-1198701 GCF_004355925.1 Anarrhichthys ocellatus | reverse complement strand
AAACTCAAACAAAACAGACCAGTCTATGTTCAAATACAACAGACAAAGCGTTGTTTAATCACACTCCACTCAGACAACAGACTGTCTACAGCAGTGAATCATGTGAGTCAGGCAAAATATGTACTCAATTACCACGGAAGCATTGAGACATACTGTAAATGAATGAGTTGCACACACAATCTGCCTTTGCAATCGAACTGTAAACTTTTCCGCGTTTTATTGAAACAGGTTTGCTTGGCGGGCATCTTTAATTATATTTCAAATAAACACATGAAACAAGGTTAAAAATCACCTTAACGTTTTGTGCACAAGCCATTTATTTGAAACTTCCACTGAGTACAGATAAAACTAGTGTTAAAATTAATTATTTTGATATTTGATAACCATTTGCTGCTCCAGTGTGAGGATTTGTAGCTTTTTTCTCTTTCTTTAAATTATTGTAATTTGATTTTCTTTGGGGTTTACACTGTTGATAGGACATAACAATTTGCTCTCTGAATTTGACATTTCTCACTATTTGCTCACATTTGGTTTAACGAAATGTTTTATCAATTGCCCATAAAGTAATCTATAATGATTATTAAACATATGTTGCAGCACCAGATTCAACTGTAGAGGTATACATAGAGAATGAACTGCTTTGTCAAGTCAAACTAGCGAACTAGTCTCGTTTGCTTTCATGCCATTAATTAAGTCTAATTATGGTGTTCATGCCTCCCAGCTCTCATGATAGTTGCAGACATGGTCCAAATAATTTAATTTAATAAATCTAGGGTTGTTTTTTGTCCTCTAATTCTACTTCTCTGTGCAGACAAACCTTCCCATTTTCAAACTGAAGGAATCCTGTGTGAGAAGAAGATACAGTGACTTTGAGTGGTTAAAGATTGAGCTGGAAAGAGACAGTAAGGTGAGTGAGCAATTATGTGTTGCAGTCTAATCATTTAAGCAGGCTGGCTGTTGCAAACTGATGGTTACAGTGATCTAATAACTGACAATGTTGACGTTGCAGGTGGGAAAATAGACTCCCTTTCTAGATTAAAGTAAAGAGTAGGATTAGGATGTAGGTTTTATTTGTTTACATGCTTCTGCATTGCCATCTCAAATAAGTTTATTACTCAGCTGGAAATATATTGACGTAACTGTCTGCAATTGTGACTTTACAGCACAGGGAGTGTGGACTTTTGAATTTCATATTTTTTGGTGCATATTTGTCATCTTTCCTATTATTTGTGCTGATCCCCGACACCTTCAGATTGTAGTACCATCTCTGCCGGGCAAAGCCCTGAAGAGACAGTTGCCATTCCGCGGCGATGGGGGCCTTTTCGACGAGTCCTTCGTTGAGGAGCGGCGATCGGGCCTGGAGCAGTTCATCAACAGGTCAGTAAGTTCAGCCCTAAATTACAACTAACACACTTTGTGTTCTCAGATGTAAATCAATCAAAGGTATCGGCCACCTGAAGAATTGCCTTTATGGGATGATTAAATCTGGTAAAGCTTGTCTCAAAGCTGTTATTCTGTAAGATTTCCAGCCACGAAATGTGTTGGCCTGAACTGAAATCCACACGTCATTATTAGTAGAGTCAGTCATTGCCCAACACAAGATATAACCTAATCCGTCTTCGGGCGTCAACAAACTAATCCACCATTGTATCTCACCAGTCTCCATGAAAAGCACTTAAAACAAGTACATTTTGTGGATTGTCCGTCTGTGTGTATATTTCTGTAGAATTGCAGGTCATCCCTTGGCCCAGAACGAGCGCTGTCTTCACATGTTTCTGCAAGATGAAGGCATTGACCGCCACTACATTCCTGGAAAAGTATGACACTAGGGTTACTAAGGGGGAGGTGGGGGTTAAGGATCAGACTGTCTTATAATCTCTCCTTTCTGTCTTTCTGCTTTATCTGCCCCTCTCTCTCTCTCTCTCTCTCTCTTTCTCTCACCCTGCGTATTCCTTTGTATAAGTCATATTAACTTTATCTTGGAGTTAGAGTATGTTCTTCTACTATACATCAGGTTGATAGTGATTCAAACAGTCTCCGCTGTGCATTTGTTTTATAAGCGCACCATAAGGAAAGCACCCGCGTAGTATTAGGGATTGTATTGTTGAAGACTTGGCGCTTAATCACAATTTTCACGCTTAAAAAGTTATGTTGGATACATTCAGTCTTTCCCTGATGAGCGTCATATGTTCATGATTGCATACTAATGTTCAACATACATGCAGCCTGTAAATGAAAGATCTTGATCCTGTTTTGTTCTTTGTTTTGTTTTGTTTTGTATAGGTATGAATGAAGTAAGTTTGCTTTATTTGATCCGGTCTCAAGAGCTTTCTGGAGGTTAAAGGTGGCTGCATGGGCGCTGTAAAGACCAAAGGCGATAGTTCACAGATACTTCAGTGGAATTGTAAAACCAAATATCAATGATCACAGAGGTCTGACTGCAAACTGTCACTCTGAGCTGCAAAGGGAAGAATGTTCTGCAAGCCAGTTTTGCATCACCCATTATCAAGCATGAAAGAAAATGAACGTAAAATCTCATTTGCAGTTGAACGTTTTTAATTGGTAATGAGTGCACTAGAGTTATTCAGCTGTTTCTTCAAAACTGGCTTCCAGAAGTTTCTCGCTCCACCAGTATCGGGCCACTACTAGAGTTTTGAGTTATGTGAACTATTGTTTATAAGTACTGTACATCACCATTGACTAGAGCTCTTTGGGAAACATTTCTCAAACTAATCCTGATACGATGTCATTGTCAACCGCACTAATCATTGACTGCATGGCAAAAGTTGCACGCTTTCTTTGCAATATATTTGTCTCAGTGTCACCCGCAATTTATTATTTTCTTTACATGCCTGTGATCGCCATCTTATTGTTGAGTCTGTTTACTCAGATCTTTAATTCTCTTAATTCAGTTTCTACAGACACGGACAAGTGTGATATTATTTCTCTGTGAATAGTATTATAATGTTGTGCCATTACATTACGTCGGTGCATCCGTAGATTCTGAGATTCACAGCAGTGACCAAATCCATAAAAGCTTGAACATGTCTCTATCATTATTTCTCATGTCTGTCTCTTTCTCTCTCTTATTGCAAAGACAATACAGACTGCTGCACCTGCCCCATGTACATTTATTTCGACATCACGTCATTATATAGCTGGTGGAAATGTCAGAACTGATAAGTATCAACGGTGTTGGAAAAACTATTGCTCCTGGACAAAACTAAGAGATCCAATGTATAAATTGTTTGATGTTGTGTCTTTATTCAGTCATTCCACATACAGTATGTGCATTCTTTTTGATTCAGTGAAAAACAAAACATGTTTCCATATAAAACTTTTGTCATAGCTTCTTTCTTTCTTTTTTACAACTGATTATTATGTTTTCTGAATGTCTTTTAAATTGATTTGATCAAGTTTAAATTGAGGGTAATTTCCTGCTTTGATTAATGTCTTCTTTTGCTAGCCGAGGTGTGATTTTGATGATAACTTCCCAAAGTCGAGCAACATGTAGCATCATGAGACAGACAGTGACCATCGGTCCAGTCAATATTTAGAGTTGTATGTTCTGAACAGGCTCTTAGACAGGATTGTTTCATGATTAATTGTTTTAACTCAGCTGTTACGTCATCATGCCTACACTCTGGCTGTGTGTTGTCTAATCAGCTATTGGGAATGTTAAGTTGGGTAAATAACCATATCTAAGCACTGTGACAAGAGGTTCATTATATGAACAATATTTCATTGTTTAAAGGCATAATCAGCATCTGGTTTAATGATCTGAAATAAGGCTTTATTCTGCATTTATTTCATTTAGGCTTTATTCTGCACTCTTTTTTCTTTTCTTTTTTATTGTGAGGTGTATTAATACATGTTATCATTGCAGTTCCACCATTGGTGACGAGGAACTTCCTTGTTAATTCTGTCCTCCAATTAAATTCCCTGCTGCTTCATGTCTACATGTGTCTTTTGAGTTTGAAAGAGGAGAAATAGAATCAGTAAAACTCACCTTCCAGTTTGAGATTAGTGTGTCGCACTGAGAAGCACTGAGACGGATCAGAGAGCATCATGGGAGCTGGATGAATAGCCGCAGATGACCTAATTTAACAATGAAATGGAAAAAGAACATGATGAGGTTGAAAACGCTTGAGCACAAATATTGGAGGAAGATTTTCTTGGCATAAATGTTACAGCCTGTACACAAAGATTCATTGTTTGAGACTGTCAAACCGTAGTGTTTACTTTTGAACTGGTAAGTAAGGGACTGTATGAAAATGACTGGAGTGGTGACATTTAGTTATGTTTCACTTTGGAAAAATGCACGGCCGTTCCGAGCATAACTTGTTTATTCATTTTAAACACTACCTTTGACAAAAAGCAAAACTACAACACCCTCTACAAAACATGTGCTGAAGATGTATTGAAAACCAGCTATTCACAGCCACTGAACCAGAGGTTCTACCAAATGGTTAGACTTTTTTTGTAATTTAAAAACAGGTTAATTCAATATCTAAATTTGCTCAAGAATTCACTTAAATAAAAAGTCACATTTCTTTAATTCACAATGCATTATTTCACTGACCAACATGTTAGCGAGCCAAGTTCTATTCAATTAAGTCCCAGTATACGCTCCTCAGACTTTTTTTCAACCATCAAAGTTTTTTTTAAATCATATCTCAATGGATCTTGTCATGTGCTGCTCCAAAGCTCACATTAATAAAGTGGTAATACAGTGACAGATCTGTTTTACTCTACATATGGTAACGTGGATCTTAATGCACCATAACAACTGGAAACTGGTTTTATGTAATAAAGAGCTGAAACTATAGGTTAACTTTTATTGGCGACTATTTTGATAATAATAATTGTAAACTAAATAACTTTGGGTTTTGGACTGTTGGTCAGATAAAACAAGCAATTTTATATCTTATATTATAGATTTTATTTATATTGTATAGCACTGTGTAACTTTATTTTATATGGTCCTATATGAATAAAGTTGTTATTTTTATCACTAATTTGAAGACACTTTGGGACTGGAAAAAGGCATTTTTTTACTATTCCTAGCATTTTATAGACAAAACTGAAAATAACAGCAGATAAATCACTAATAAAGATAGCCCTACTATATGGCAAAGGAAGGCTAATAAATATCAATAACCTGAGCACAGTCTTAGTGCAGTAAATTAAAGAAATACAGTATATGTGGTAGGAAGGAAGCCTCATAAGTAGAGATTGAGGCTCTTCAGTTGCAACACTGGGTCTTTTTGTTTCACGAAACATGGATTGTAAAGTCCTCTAATCTTTTTCTCGTTGTCGCTTGCCTTCAGGAAATAAAGGGATTAACAGGGGAAGAGGAATTCTGCCCACAGGTGGATTAAAGTTGTCCCAGAATGATCTTGTAATGTAAACCTTGACCTGCAGGTAATCAAAAGGCATTGGACACAATGAAAATGAAAAAAAAGCAACATTAAACTGTTGATATAGTTTGGTACCTGTGTTGCACTAAACTACACAGGGTTCCCTGTCAGAAAAAATGGGAGAAGTCAGGTTTATTTACACATCCCTAAAATCACAGGGGTTTATCTGGAGGGCTTTATCATCTGTACAGCATATGACTCCCTAAATCAAACATACTGGATGACTTTGCAAAGTGTGAAAATTACACAGAAGTCCTTAATTCCAAATAAAAAATAAAATAAAAACACTGCCATTCCTATTTGTCCACTAGGGGTCGCACTGTCATAATTAGAGTGTCAGGCCCTGTACGCTGTTATAGATACCACCTGTTTACCTACAGGCTACGTAACACAACACTGTCAAGCGTAGATTACTGTTCACGCAGCAGCCAACGGTGGAGGAAAATAGCAGTGTGCTTGGCGTGTTCACCTTTCAGTGTGCAAGGAATATAATGTTCGGCGCCACTAGACTCATCATAGCGGAAAATACAAGAACTTGCAAGGACAAGTGAGAGCAGAGAAGATAAATACATTTTTGGCAGGTTTGAGGAAACAGCAGTCTGTTTTAGTGGTAAGAGATCAGCGAGACATCTGAGACTGTTCATCATCTTTTTTTGTAAATACATTGTTCATTAATTGTGGTTTTCATAAAGGGAAACATTAGGAGGCGTTGTTATTTATAGGTTAAAATGTTTTACTTGCCCGGCTCACTTGAGATGAAATTGTGTTGTATGAGTTTGACACCCCTGCCCTACATCCAACCTACAGTCAAGAAATAAAAGGTGAGAAACCTTTAGAAAGAGCAGCCGAGGAGGGATCCCTCGTTAAGGATGACGCAAGCATGTCATTTGTGCGTGCGTATGAGTAGACAGAAGTACAAGTAGAAAAAGGAATTTGATAGAGAACTGTGACCTACAAAACTAGTGAGCTTTGAAGTGCTGGCCTTGTCCTGTGTAATGAAAGTGGTCAGACAGGACGGGCACAGTAGGCCAAGGCAGAGATTAGGGGGTGTTTAGTTAGCGGTTCTAACACTGGAGCCCAGGGTGCAGCCATGACGCCGGTTGTGTTTGCAGAGACACCCAGTTGGATTAGCTTGATGAAGTGGAAGTAAATTGAAAGAGCATCCCAAAGCAGTGTGACTGGGCAAGTACAAAAGGGGAGACGAATGCGGCTACTAGAGTGCCATCGGACAGAGTTCGATGGACGGACAGGGAGAAAATGCAATTCACAAATCTTTTCGTTTGTTTGTTTAAGGTAAGGTTATAGGTCCAAAGCATGAAAAATAATAAATCCAGCCTTTCCCAGGAACTGAAACAATAGAGAAAGAGAAGTCCAAACCTTTACACGTAAGTCTGAAAACAATTTACAATAACCAACAACAGTTGAACAGTATAAGAACGACAGCATTTCAATGGCTTGGTGTGTACGTGACTACGCAATTTATTCACACAGATTCTCTCATTCCAAAAGTCAACGTGGCCCCTAATTTTTGTTTTTAGTGCTATTTTGTCAGCACAAACTCTATTAGATACTTCACACTGCTGACTACTTTCTGATATAAAGTCATTTTAGTAAGTAAACATGCCATAAGTACAATTAACCTCCAAGCGACTGTCAAAATGACGTGTTCCTTCACGGAGTGAAGTGGGCAGCTGCCCTGAGGTTTAGGTTTACACAGGCCCCAAAGACCCTTTTTACTGTGTGTCAGGTGCTTTGTGGTAATTTGATGTATTACAAATAGAATATGCTAACACTAAAGCACCGTATTAGCTCACGGTCTACAACTTTAACCGTCAGTTCCGTTTTATTACCCGTCTTGTATGCATCTATCCAGGGCACCCCAAGGCTGGATCTTGAAATGTATCGAACTATTATGGATTTTGTTTTTGGTAGAGTGTTCAGAAAACCACCTTCTGCTCAGCGTCAGTAAAACCAAGGAGCTGATTGTTGATTTTAGAAAAAAAGGAGGCGAAGAGGTGAAGCAAGTTAGCAGCTTTAAGTTCCTGGGAATCAGCACCACAAACAACCTGGCCTGGTCCTCACACATCTCCATCCTGGTGAAGAATTCTTAAGGACACTTAAGAAGGCAAAATTCCTGTACCAAGTTCTTGTCAACTTTTACAGAGGAGCAATAGAAAGCCTCCTCAAAGTAAAAATGGAAATTGGAACAGTTACATGTTCATGTGACACTTTCAAATACTGTAAACTAAATGTACCTTGTGGTGAGATTGTCTTATCCACAATGTTTTAGGTTGGCTTGATAAAAAAAACTGTGATGATGTATTTTGTATGAAAGCGTGGGTAGGTAGCATTGGAGAAACCAGCGAGAGTATAGGCTAGATTTAAAAAATACATATCTAAACGAAAAACTTAACAGTTTTCAACAAAACATTTTGTTGACATTGACAAATACTAATTCAACCCTGATGCCACATAGAGCTCTTGTTGCATCGGACCACATTATTGTGAAGTAAGTTTTTGTTCCCCCTCATTTACATGCATGATGTCACAGCATGTCCTCATACACAGGGCAGATTCCGAGATGACATTTTGTATGATGCTTCAGTCAGAGAGTGACACGAGAATAACATGTGTAAAGTTTGTGTTTTTGACGCCACCACTGACCCTTCAACATTCCCAGGTCACTAAGTGCAAATGCACATGAAATAAATAGTTTGAGTTTCCCTCCTTTTATTTTAATCTGTAGAACAAAGCAACAGCGGATATAGTGGAGAGAGTGGAGAGCCAGGGTCTGTACATAGCTCTCAGAGGGGGAGGACGCTGACGCGGGGGTTCCATTTATGGGCATTCCTACTACTGAAAAGCACGCGCACACACACACACACACACAGACACACACACACAAACTCTCACACTCTCTCTCTCTCTCTCTCTCTCTCTCGCGTGTACTTTCTGTATCTTAAACACTTGTTTTACTTATTTGCTTTGTCGTTCAAGCTTGCGTATGTATACCAGAGCACTGCACCTTTATCTGAAAAGTAAATATTTGTATATTCAGAAATTCTTACCTCTGTATTCAACAGTGGAAAACTCCGCCTCCCAGTTGCGTCAGTTTGTTAGTACACGCCACGCCCCTCGCGGCGGATCAAAAGCACGCACACGCTCAACAGAGCGGGATATTTCATCAGCGAGCACGCTCACACTTCTTTTCACCGCTGTCACACAGAAGACATTAAAGGTAATGCCCTTCATCACCTTTCATTCATACCATTCAACATTTTATTGTTTATTATAAAAGTCGTCTTGCGATGACATTTTATCCGACCGTTTGATGTACGAGGACGTGTGGGTGGTCTGATGCAATCCTCCCTCCCGTGTTATCAGTTGTACTAATGTTTACAATGAACACAACGTGCCGCACAATCCGAGCGGGTTTTACACACGTTTTCAGTTAATCCACAGTAGTTGTCGTTTTATTTTTGAGGTGGCATACATTTGTCATTTAAGCGGGGAATCAGTCAGTCGCACGCGCGCACGGGAAACCACAATAGAGTAGAAAGTAGACCTTTGATGAGGTGACCTTTGCGAGGGGACACGTTGCAACTTAAAAAAAATAGAATTCAAACAAACTGCTCGACACGTTTCCGTATTTCCATTCAATGTTGTGGTCCTGGTGGTCCTAGATGGATAACTCGCCCCGGGAGTAGGGCGTGGGTGACCGTAGTGCTGCGTTCACAGACCCCCGAATTTCTACCAATTCCCAGAATTATCGCTAAACAAAACAGACCCTGTATTAAAATATATAACTCTGAATGCTGGTACAACATTGACCAACTAACGTTAATGGTCTGATATCCACGTCCGCTATAACCCGTTGTACCAGACAAACTCTATAAGCACCAGGTCTGTGTGTACATTGGGCAACACATTCTACGAAGGCAACATATCCACCACGCGAGAACCGAGCAGAGCCACGTAGCTAGCTGGTGTCTTCTTCCCTGACAGATGGACAGCTGAACATCGCCTAGTATATCTGACACTGTCCATAAATAAGGTTAGTTTAAGTGTAAATTAATTTAGCACCTATAGTTGCCTTGATACCACAAATTGTCGATTGTCGTCACAGTGCGTCCCCCTTCCGGGTAAAGTTCACTAGCCCATCGTCTGTGTCCTGGGTGTTAACCATGCGTAGGTTGCATCAGCCGATTTGATGCCACTCCATTGATTTAAAAGGTGGCGTTATTACTGTGTTAGTAAACACAAGACTAGAGCGTCTGGGTGTATAACGTGATCCCGACCTGATTAGCGGTGGTCAGGTGGATTAGTGGGAGTGGAGACGTTGTCGGACTAACCAGGTAGCCACATGTCACCTTCATTTTTTATTTATTTATTGTAATCTAGGCTAAATTTACACTTCGGTAGTTCCAGCTCAGTACAGTAAAGGACAAACCTCTTAAAAGCCAAAAGAAAGGCTGATATGGTCAGGTTTTATGGTCATTCCTTGTCCATGCTGTTGCTATTGATTGTTAATTTCTTTATTATTGTCAAATTAATGTTAATTTGTGTGTTATTGACAGGTAACAGCCCCAGAGTTACCAGGGCATTTTCATTTTTTTAACCAGTTAAAACATGTCTGATTGTTTTTAGGAATGTATTATGGCGTAACATCTTAGGTACACCTTGTAAAAAGACAAGTATGCAGTCCAACTCATAACACAAACATCCCACCTTGAAGGATGTCATTTTATTTTCCAAGAGGTATCGATCCAATATGGTAATTTTAGTGCGTTTGCATTGTGTTGCATTAAACTGAGAGGTATATTTACCAACTGTTTATTGCACTGTAACTGTTGCACCCTGTTGAGCTTTTCTGTTAGCCAGACATACGAATAACCAGGATTAATGGTGGGTGTCTTTCACAATGTGTGATGTGTAGGAGGAGGCCTGTTACACTGCAGTTGTTGCATCCTCTTAAACAAACTACCTCTTGGGATCAGGGAGTGGGAGTGTGGTCCGTTTATGGGTGATCATTCCTTAAGTTCAATCATCATCAAGTCAAGATTTCGACTTGACAAATTGGCAGATTTTTCAAAATGCATGTTTATTGTGGTTGAGGCTGGGAAATGTGGCAGACTGTTTCTAACTAGTCGCAGCATAATTAAATGCTGGGAGGGAACAATTACACGGAGCACGGCTGTCACGTTTGTCTGCATACGTGGCTTAATCTTTTCTGACCTGCGTAGTTTAGAAGACATATCTTGGCATTCTTAGACGTCCAGCTGATTATCCTCTCTTTGAAAGAGTCGGTTACTTATGCTCTCGTGGCCTTTGATGTTAATGCTTCTGACATCGGTCGGCATGGGAAAGAGAACAGATCCGTAGTTTATCACATTCCATCTCACAGCGCACAGCAGTGCTTTTGGCAGGAGTGCTTTTTCAGCCAGGTGACTTTAAGGGTCGTTCAGTTCGGTCTCACTGTTGTCCACAGTTACTTTAGTTTACACACACACACATTAACAAAAACACATACAGCTTTAATGTGAACCTAAAGTGTGTCTCGTGCAAACACATTCCTGGCTCTAAACGCCTGGAACACCATTGTTGGTCTGTCTGTGTGTGCGTGAGGTGCCTGAGAACGGGTCCCTGACTCTCTGCAGCCCGTCGTGTTGCAGACGTACCTTCCAGGGTTACACAAGTTCACATTCACCTCTTTCTGTGGATGTTCAGCTGCTGGCCCCACAAATTAACGGACAGTTGTGTTGTCACCAGGAACATTATTCGTGTTTATCTTATCTGCAAATACTACACTTTGACTACAACTACCACTGACATGACTAACTATTAATAATTTGATAAAGATGCACCATGACAATGGTTAAGTTGCTTAAGTTTACCTCATAGAGGAACTCCACTGTCCTGGAAAGAGGAAATCTACTATATACTCAGAGCAGGATCTAACAGGTACTTGAGATTATTCTAATTCAAAGCAATTAAAAAACAAACAAAAAAACACCACACATCTCTTATTTTCATCCATAAATGGTGTGCAGCGGAGGAGCTTCTGAGTCTGTCGCTATTAGTGCAGTGATACCCGATAACTAGGTTTGAGTGCTGAGGAGGCGGATGGACGTATCGGGCCCATCCGTCACTCCACCCGGACAGGCAGTAAAGAGAAGAAGTGAAACACTGATCCAGAAACAGAGACCAGGCCGACTGTCTGGAACAGGGCGAGTGTGGCTGTGGATCAGAGGTTAGGCCGAAATGCATTCTCACACTTATTAAATGTGTGAATCTAAGATTTGGCGGGGGGGTGAAAGAGTGACTAAAGCCTTCCTCATCGTCTATTTTTGTCGTGCTATCAAGTTTTTTCATACCCCGTGTCCTGTTAAAAACCAAGGTTTAAAGTGCTTCAGGCAGAACATGCTTGCTCCTCAGTTTGTGCGAAGTTTCGGGTCACACGGTATGTTGGACAGTTTTAAAAAAGACGGCAGAAGAAGGAAAAAAAGCCTTTTAGCTGTAGATCATGTTGTGGTCTAATTTTGGCCTGTTCTTTCTCACAGCACACAGGATAAAAGCTCTCGCAATGTTTCAGTACAATGGCAATATTCTATTAATACCGTAAAATCAACATAACGTCTTTATCAAAGCTCCTCTAGTCGTACCATTTCAAAAGAGAATATCCTGCCGAGTACAGTTAAGTGTTGAGAGAAATACTGTCAAACAATGAAATGCAAACAACACCGAGAGCAGCCAACAATAAACATTCAGCCCTCTGAAGACTGATGGGAAACTGGTACACGGTGGATTTTCTCCTGCTCCACGTGGTGTGACATTCCAGTAGCATTTTCCACTCACACACCAGGAAGTGAGATCTGAGAGGGTCAATGTTATGTCAGTAAACATTTGTTACTGAACTACTGTGCCCGGCTGGCTGTGATCTCCTCGGGGGGTTCGAACCCACGGCGTCCACACCTTTTTACCAAGCGGGACAAAAATGCTTCACTGAAACTGTGAAGCTGTGAAAACATATTGGGAGAAATTCAAGTAAAAAAGAAAGAAAAGAATATCATTCATTGGGAAATGTCTTTGTATTTTGCTTTCACAGTGAGATTTTCTTCCACGTCTGCCGACGCCTCAAAGTTTTAAAAAAGTGCAGACCTCCCTAAGGGTGGTCTCATTAAAGCGATGCTCGAGCCCCCTCTGCCCGGGTCGATGCCTCGTTCGCATCAGTTAGTTTCTAATCTTTTCCTCGTGGTTTTCACGCGGGTGCCCGTTTGTGTAAGTGGGGCCGATTTTACTGTATGCCAGTTTGCACTGCGTTGTGTCTCACCAATGTGCCGCCTGTGAGCTCTGTAACAGCCCACATGAAAAGAATAGCGTGTTACCTGCAGCAGCCGCTTTCAGTTCCTTGATTTATGTTACTCTCTGGTTGTAGAGTGTAACCAAGTACATTTAGTTTACTGAAGTACTTAAGAGGGGAATGTTGTACTTTGTACATTTATTTGACAATATTAGTTACTAGTTAGGCTACTTTGCAGATTCAGATTCTTAATACAAAACATAAATCAACTAATTAACTATGATGTGCTACTAAATAGTATATACAGCCTAATTATATAAAGTAATTGAGTATATAAAGTCTTAGAAATTTGCTCCACCTTTACCAGCACAAACATTAAAGTGATGAACACATTAATACGTCAATAATTGTAATCCAATGATATAGGCCTGCCGTGCATATATTATTTAAAATGGGCCATTCTGCATAATGTGTGTATTTTTTCGTTTACTGTCAACATATTTTGAAACCAATACTTTTGTACTTTTGTACTTAGTGAAAGTAAAATTTAGACTGCAGGACTTTTTACTAGTAACTAAGTATTTTTGCACTGTGTTCTAGTAAATAACTGAATCATTAACACATTGGTTGTATACATATTAATGGTTAACACAGCAAAAGAGTCATGGGTCGGGTGGGTTGCTGAATTTGCGGTTCAAATACGAGGGTAGCTGTTATGGTGACATGGCCGGAACCACGAGTCACTTTTCCGCGCCAAACTAGAGATGGTCGCTGCGCACCAGCCAGCGGACCCGTTGAGAAGTGAAAAAATATGTGTGATTCATTCTGAAACCATGGCGGGACAAAATAGACTTTGGCGGGCCACCACAGTCTCGGTAATAAATTGTAAACAGTGTTGTATTTTTGGTTAGTTTCTTCTGCAAACCCACAACCAGAGTTTGTTCCATTTTATCTTAAAATGGAACAAACTAAAAGGCTCTTCATGTTGGAGGACTATGACCAACGACTCGGGCCAGTCGTGCTCCGGTTACAGCAGGCTTCTGGGATAATGGTCCTGTTTCTTGACTTAGCATTGCTGCAACTGCTGCCACAGTCTCTCTAAGAGGATTATCTGGAGAAGAAACAAACCTGCTTACCTCATTACAGCTCGTTGCTGCTCCTCTGTCTATTGCAATACAGAACACATGGCTTTGTTTTGAACGCCACCTTTTGACAAACAACAACACAGCTCTATGGTGGCATAACCAGACGAGCCATGTTATTTCTGCTATGTATATAAGCATTGTCAAATATCTCAAGAGCAACAGCTGAAACTCCTCTTTGAGAGATTTGATTGATCGGTAGTCCAACATTTATAAAGTCAACTTTATTGTGTGACATTTTTAACCCTGCAAAATTACACCTCCCTCCATAAAAAATGAGCCAACATGGCTCCTGCTTTCTGAAATTAGGAGTGTATAAAGTATTTACATTTGTGTTTAATCTCAATGAGTCCCTCAGCAGGAGCAGCTGCCTGAAGGAGGACTTTGTCGAATCAAGGTGGAGTGAACCAACAGGTGGAACCTGTTTTTAAACGCCAGCATTTTTCTCCACAGCACATATCACGCAATAATATTTACCGATAAAAACTTTCCGTATAACCTCTACAAAGTCAAACTTCGATAGTATGTCAATTTTAACCGTAATACGCAGTGCGAGTTAGTTGAATATCGCTGAGCCTATCGACATCCAAAGAAAAACATTGCTCTGTCAGACGTGCTCTGCTGTCCTTGGCCTGTTATGAGCTGCTCTTGGTGTGTTTAGGTGCAATCATTATCATTCACCCTGTAATGAACTCGACATGCTCTTACTACTGACGTGAAATGTGCTGCCGTCGTCCTTGAGGATCATTTTATCAGTTGTTTTTCTTTAAATCACTGATGACGCAATGCGACAATGATCAATAACAACTGTGCACTGCATTACGATTAAGGAACGGTGACTACTATTACTCCCAAGTGCATCATCGGCGAGGCCTCTTTAGGATCAGGTGCTCTGAACCTGCACCCGGGCGGTGAGGCTGAGTCGGTGTGTGAAATCCTGTTTTATCGAGGTTAGCGGCCTTATTGTTGAGCTCTGCTAGGTCGGGTGTGTGGAGACCAATTATCCCGGCAGCGGCGTTGGTTATTCCTGCAAGTTTGGCCCAATTAGTAGAACGGATAACCTGTTAACGAAGCAGGTGGAATGGGCCCGAACAACGCTCTGAAACAACCTTCCTTGTGGCTTTATAAACGGGGTCAGTCTTTATAGATGCAGTGTATTTTTTTATCTGTACCGCCTCCCAGTGCAGCTGGTTCACCTTATCGAGCTGCTGGTGCACGCTGTCCTCCTCTCCCTTGTTGATATTAGCTTGCAGAATTCAACCATATCATTGCTTCACAGCCTCCGGCTTTCCCAGGCTTCTCCCCGTCGGTGTCCGTCTGTTGAAACAACACACGTAGTAAAGTGCTCTTTCTCATAGTGCAGGGAGTGCTGAGGAATTGGTGTTCATGTGTTTTTATATGGGCGCGTACTACGGCAGGTTTATTTGTTGAGGCGAAATGAAGTAGCATGGGATGAGGTTTTCTTTTGTCTCCATGAGATCATTTCTATGCTCTACCTTGTCTCATGTTGCGGTTAGAGGTGGAGGTTGGAATTCCTGGAAGTTGCGTAACTGGTATTTATACAGGTTCTCGTGTAGTGAAACGTGTGTTGTTTGTTGTCTCACCTAACCTGCCGATTCCCCTTTTTTGTGGAAGAGGAGAAGAATATTCCAGTAAAGTTTCCAGCATCGCTGGTGCTACCTGGGTTCACTTGAAATGCACCTAAACTCACTCAGGCACAGTGTGTGGTGTCACACTTAAGTAAACCTACTCTACGATGTTGTGAAGTTGATTTGTACAGCCCAGGTTGGAGAGACCAGGTCGAGATGACAATCTTTGAGCGCTTGTGTTTGTTTGAACACTTTTCCTGGAAGAAACGACACGATAATCCCGCTGCACGGCACACGGAGATCTGTGTGAAATGTAAGCCTTGGCACTGACTGAATAGTTCCCTGTTTTGAGCTCCTGTTTTCTTGTGTTTTCTCCCAGGTCCTAATCTGCTGCTGCAAAACACTGTAACTACAGACCTGCTGCTTCTTGTTCTGCGTGCTCGAGTGACTGTTGCCCAAGTCTTCCCACCTCCACTGAAGGATCAATAAGCAACTTGCTTTAACTACCCATCTGCCCAAAGTCCTGCTACGCACAGATCAGTCACACGTGTTCAGTCTGAGCTGTGTCAATCGCACACACACCCACACTAGAAGGATTTAAAACACAGCCCGGTTCAGCGCCCACACACACAGTCACAGCAAATATGGCCTCCAAGCTGGCCAACTTTGGCAAAACCCTGCTGCGCCGCCGGGCCCTAGACTGCTCTTGTGTAGAGACCCGGTTCGCCCGCTGCCTGTCCACGCTGGACCTCATTGCCTTGGGCGTGGGCTCCACGCTCGGCGCCGGCGTTTACGTCCTCGCCGGCGAGGTCGCCCGCGAAAAGGCAGGTCCGGCTATTGTCCTCTGCTTCCTCATCGCCGCTCTGTCCTCCATGTTGGCCGGCCTGTGCTACGCTGAATTTGGCGCCCGAGTCCCCAAAACGGGCTCGGCGTACCTTTACAGCTACGTGACAGTCGGAGAAATCTGGGCCTTCATCACTGGGTGGAACCTCATCCTCTCCTATGTGATAGGTGAGCTTTTCTTCAGCTGTGGTGGAATTATTTTCCTGTTTTAATCACTACCTTGTTGACTTAAATAATTGCCTTTCTTTTCTTTTAAAAGGTACGGCCAGTGTTGCCAGGGCATGGAGCTCGACGTTTGACAGCTTGGTCGAACAAAAGATTTCTGGCTTCTTTAAAGCCTCCATGACGATGAAGGTGCCAGGGAATGTGCTGGCAGAGTACCCGGACCTGTTCGCCCTCATCCTGGTCCTGCTGCTCTCTGGTGAGTGCACCCCTGGTCACACCAACATTGCAGCGTGTGGCCTGCCAGTAGCCGTGTTAGAAAAACAAATAACTGGTTAATTGGTGTCGCTGACTCATGGTTTATTTGACGCTATGAAGTACGAACACATCCACCCACATAGCAGGACATGTTGTTCTTGGTCTGAAATGTGAACTCTCGGTTACCGCCCTCTCCTCTCCGTCCTCAGGACTTCTGGCCTTCGGCGTGAACGAATCGGCGCTGGTGAATAAGATCTTCACAGGCATCAATCTGGTGGTTCTGGGCTTCGTGATCATCTCTGGCTTTGTTAAGGGGGACTCGACCAACTGGAACCTGACGGAGGAAGACTACATCAGCTTCATAAACAGCACCAACAGCAGCAGGCTTCCGAAGTGAGTATTTCACTGCCGCCAGCAAATGGAACTCATCGTTTCGCTGTTTTCGCCCCGTGTTTGATTGCCAAGTGTCTCTCGTCACTCAGAGTCGAGAAGGAATTCGGCATGGGTGGCTTCGCTCCGTTTGGCTTGAATGGAGTCCTGTCTGGTGCTGCCACCTGCTTCTACGCCTTCGTGGGCTTTGACTGCATCGCCACAACAAGTGAGTGGTTTTTCATAATTACATCGTAGGCAATGTGAAGACGTATCTCGAGTTGCTTCCCATGCTTTGGGAAGTTAGTATCGTCCAGACATGAGGGGGAACCGCTTCTGATGATGTGTTTTCATTCAGTGTTGCATAAGAACATCTGGGATTTGTTTCCACATCATCTGTGAACAGCGCTGGGCTGACGCAACACCTGTTGCCTGTATTAAAACGGTTGTTATGTAACGTGTTCCACCTACTGCGTCTAGACCTTCAAGTGTTGTTCGGGTGCTGTGAAGACTGCAACGCATTTACGTGCTTGCCAAGCAGCATACAAAAACACGATTGGTCGGTGTGTTCGCCTTGTTTCATGTGAACGCTTCTTATCAACTCATCCCTCTTTTTGTTTTGTCGTCTTCAGGCGAAGAAGCAAAGAACCCCATGCGTTCCATTCCCATTGGCATCGTCGCCTCGCTGCTGATCTGTTTTTTCGCCTACTTTGGTGTGTCTGCCGCTCTAACCCTCATGATGCCGTACTACCAGTTGGACATCCAGAGTCCTCTGCCCGAGGCCTTCACTTACGTCGGCTGGTCTCCAGCCAGATACATCGTGGCTGTGGGCTCTCTCTGCGCCCTGTCCACCAGGTAAGGAGGGAAATTGTACTCTTGCTTTCCCAGTGTGTCTTTTTAAATCTCTACGTCCAGTACTAACTATTGACCTTCTCTCAGCCTCCTCGGCTCTATGTTCCCCATGCCCCGTGTTATCTATGCCATGGCGGAGGATGGGCTGCTGTTCCGTATTCTGTCCAGGATGAACCCTCGCACCAAGACTCCTCTCCTGGCTACCATTGCGTCTGGCATTGTTGCAGGTAAGCTCACTGCCTCTTAAAACTGTAAATGACAGATGCTGGTTTTGTACATTTAATCTGAGCCAGTGAAGTAGTTCTTTGTTCCTCTATCTGACTTTACAGAGATGTGTAACAGTGTAAATGTTCTCCTTCCAGCTCTGATGGCCTTCCTGTTCGACCTGGCAGCTCTGGTCGACCTCATGTCCATTGGAACTCTGTTGGCGTACTCTTTAGTGGCCATCTGTGTCCTCATCCTCAGGTAAGGACCTTTGTTATTCCCTGCAAGCATACTCTTGAAGTTGTAATCATGTGTTGAATATTCTCTAGGTGCTGGTAGCCATAAAGCCAGTTTATGTGGGTACAGATAAAACAATCTCATACTGGCTTTGGAGAATGACCATACATTCGATGAAAGCCCCTGTTTGTGTGCCAATATTTCTAGTTTCCCTGTTTTTTTCACTCACTGTGACACACTTCCTGTCCCGCCGCAGGTACCAGCCAGGCACCCTGAGTTCCTCCAGCCAGACGGAGAAGCTTGTGGAGCTGGTGGAGGGGGAGAAGGTGGCTGTAAGTGGAGGGGACAGTGGCGACGAGTACGGCATGGAGACGGAGGAGAAGCCGCTCCGCGAGACCTTCACCGCCAAGCTGCTCTTCTGCCCGAGTGGAAAGATCCCAACGAAGATCTCCGGGAACATCGTCTACGCCACCACGGCTATTATTTGTAAGTGTGTCTGGCAGGAATCTAAAGATCGTTGGTGACTCTTGTGAGCTGATCGAGAAGACAAATTTGCGTCTCTAAGTAACTTTGTCTCCTTCTCGTCTCTCCGCAGCACTTTTTATGACGGTACTGTGCGTTATCCTCGCCAACTGTCTCAAAGAGCTGCTGGCCGGGCACGCGGCCGTCGTGGTGCCATGCGTCATCTTGACCCTGCTCTGCATCGTCTGTTTTGTCATCATCTGCAGGCAGCCTGAGAGCAAAGAGGCTCTCACCTTCAAGGTAAGGCCGATCAAACCCTGCAAACAGACCCTTTGTGTTACAGAAAAGAGATTTCTCTGTTTTGGCATTATTATTGTTATTATAATAGCTGTGCTGACCTTTTCCCACATCATCCATTCCTCTAGGTCCCTCTGCTTCCCGCGTTGCCCCTGTTCAGCGTTTTCGTCAACATCTACCTCATGATGCAGCTGGACCGGGGGACATGGTGCCGCTTCGCTGTGTGGATGCTTATTGGTACATTGGAACATTACTAATCGTGTACTCCTTTCTAGTACCACACACACACACATACACACACTCGTGTTAGCGTTTTGTAACTTCCCATTGCCTCTCTCCTTCCCTCCCAGGTTTCGCCATCTACTTCCTCTATGGCATGAAGAACAGCAGTGAAGCTGCCAAAAGGTCCTCCCCACGTAAATACGAGCCCGCGCTGCAGACCAAGGGCCCGATTTACACTGGCGCTGCGGACGACAGCGACATGGAAGCAGGCAGCAGCCCCTGATGCACGCGGACGTAGACCTGGGGGAGGGTTGCCGCAGCATCTGCACTCATTTTTGGCAGTCTGGTTGAACTAGCGGCCAAATGCTGCAATGTAGGCGGCTCGGAACGCAGCCCTGGGTTTAAAAGGGAGGCGAGGCAACACACACACATCTTACCTCTGGTCTGGGGGCTGATTAACTTGATGGCTGGACACTGTGAGAGAGCCGCTCTCTGGCCCATGCTTCTGTTTCAATCTGTCTGTCTTGTCTGTACTTAGCCGTAGCCCTCTGGGAGATCTTCACCTGCCTCTAACACATGCTACGAATAGACCTAACTAACAAAGAGTTCCGCGGGTCTCCTCATCCAATCTGGTTTCCGTCATCTTGAAGAATGTTAGACTTTTAACTGTTCTCGTCTTTGCTTCCTCTCCGTTTGTTGGTGGCTGCGTGTGGAGCCACTAGGGGCAGATAACTACTATGTGCATCACTAAAGATTAGCACTTACCTTATGATCGACACTTGAATCAATCAGCTTAGACCTCAGTAAGCACAAGCCACCGCAAAGTGACAGGGCCTTCAGTAGTTGGCGTGTCTAGTTTGTTTGTGAGTAAAAGGACGCAGAGGCTGTTGCTTGTCGGGTCAGTAGCACAGAGACGACGCTGATGTCATCTGCACCGTTCGGTTCGGTATCGGAGGCCGGAGAACATTACAGATCGCACTTCTGCCCCTCTGCCCCCAGACAACAGCCACACACAGTCGCTGTACACAGCACCCTGTTTTAAAATGGGATGTCGCTTATTGTAAATTATTCAATTTTGTTCTTGCTTATAGACGCGTTGAAATGGTATTTTGTGGCCTTTGTTCCAAACTAAACCAAATAACTAAAATGTTTTTAAAAAGGCTTTTAACAGAAATGAACTGCAAGAGTCATAGGATTTACCCATATTTGGTTGAATATGATTTTTCTCCAAAACATAGCTATGAATTTTAATAAAACCCATCTAGTTAATTAGATGATTCCAGATCATTTACACACTTTGCACCCGTCTGTTTCATATTCTTTGCGCGGCTGTATCGAGCTATTTTTGGCAGATCTGAGGAGGTTGATGAGATTTGCACTCAACACGCACATTGATGACATTAAGTTATCCCTGACGAGCATTAAGAACTTCAGTTCATATAATCTGTCCACCTCCGACTGATCTGGGAGCTGTGGATCTGTTTCTGACCGTCTTTCATCAACTTAATCACCTTTTTGTTTTTACTTTCTTGTGAAAAGACTCACAAAGGTTCTTGTTTAGTTTCAATTGAAACTTGTTCTTGGCGGCTTTGTCTGTTGAGTTCACTTTTACTTTTATTGTATTCAACTGTACTTTGTGTTTACTACTTTATTTACTTCTACTGATAGAACCGTTAATATTCGTTTGAGTATTGTTTGTTAGGGACAGGTTGCTGTTGTGTCATATCGGTTGCAATCGGTTTAATATCATTTTTAGATGTTAATGTATTTTAATTGTTACATGTACAGTTTTTAGTTTGCTTTTTTGGTCTCTTCTTGTTTTTACATGTCTTGCGTCAAATGATTTAATCCTTTCGACCAAATGAACTTGTCTTTAGAAACAAAGACTGACCACTAACAGTTGGTCTCTAAATTGTGAAATATGAAAGAAACTGTTTTTACCCCAACCTTGTAGAGTCGATATAACTTATTGTTTATAGTATGTTTATTGTTCGAGCATAGAGCTTTACTGTAGAATGTACAGTATTTGTTTGAGGATGTATCTCTATTTGTATAATGCTGTAAATTATACAAACACTTTCTTTAACATATGACTTTGAGTATAATTTGTTCAGAGATGTTTTTTGTAAATTACATTGGTAGGTGTTTCATTTGACACCTAAAGCTACTGAAATCCACAATATACAAATTGAGCCCTTTTTTAGATAAAAATTGTCCCGCTGGATGTTGAAGCGTTTCTGTCGATGCTCAAAGATGTTTCTCAAGTTTCTAGATTCGAGAGGACTTGAATCAATAGACTGGTGCCTAAAGAAGCATCTTTCTGCCTGAGAAACACACGTGGGTCGGTCAAACAAAAGGCCCAGCTGCATTTGGGACAATTCAAATACCGGAATTATGAGCTCTGCCTGCCAGCGATATCATTAAAGGGTTTTGTGGCAGTGACGTGCGTCACACAGAGCTCTTCATACTCAGCCCTTGTGCCTTTCAAACATCAATTCTATCATCTCTCCATCTCATTAACAGCATTTCTTTCCCTTTGTTTTATATTCTGTACATATCGCTGACATGTAAAAAATGAGCTGTATTTTCAGTGTTTTTTTAAATAAAATAATTCATGCTTATGGCAGACAGAGTGTGTGTTTTATCTACTTATTTAAAGAAAGCTGGAGACTGAGCTGCAGACCAGAGGCCATTTTCACTGTTTCCTCCATGAGTCACCTGTGATAACTCAGGACTGTGTTTCAGTTATGTAATGACTCCATCCTTTGGCTGTTTTACTAACCTCTCGCATCCTGCAACAACAGGATAAATAATGTCTTTCTTTTATCTCTGCGCAGTATTAATCGATGTTTGTTCAGTCAGTATTAGTGGTTTTAGAATAGGCCACAATTTCAACAGCTAGAAATACAAAATGTGTGTCACAGTTGCTCAAGCCCGATTTCTAAAACACTCAGTTGTGCAACAAAAGGCCTTCACACATTCAAAACATATAACTTGTCCATAAAAAGTAAATAACTTCATCAGCGAATGCACCTTTGCCTCCAAATTGACTCGTGACGACAAACTGTCCTTGTGACCAAAGACATTCTAACTGTTTCTTTGTGCCATTTGTCATTCAGATTTACATACCCTAACCCCAAAATATAGTCAATTATCCTTTACAGAATAAACTCATGTCATACGCACAGCTTCAACAGTCTGTGTTCCCCTTTCTTATTCACAGTAAGCAAGTATGTAACAGTTAAGTAAAACTACATTTACATTAATTTAAGTACAGAAAAAAGACTCAATGCAACATAAAAATATGTAATGTTGTGTTTATTTTATTTGATATGGACATATGAAGTGTTTGTAGCGAAATGCTAATTTACAACACCTGTCCAATCTTGTCACGCTTTCTTTAAGTGTTATTTGCCCTAACAGTTAAACACACACACAAACACACACATTTTGGCATGGAGCAACCATTCTGTGTCTATCTCTGCCTCCGGCAAAATGGCCATACCGTCAACTTGTTCGTTCCTTCCCTTCTTTACCTTTTAAAAACTCACGCGCTCTCTGGGGCGTAAATGTGACCGAGAACCGACAGCTACATACATGCAAAGCATTAGATGGGCAGTGTAATCCCCTTTAGTCACCATGGACAATTCAAAACATCACTGGGTCAAACGATAAGAATGTATATGTCAAAACATGGTATTTAAATAGCTTTTCCTTCTGCCCTCCCCTCTCCACACGCGAAGGCTGCCCTCTAGTGGCCGCACACAGCATTACGTCTGTTAACACTGCGGCTGTGACCCACTATTGCCCGTTAGCTACACAACAGTCACTTTTGTGGTAGAAACAGCAGAGTTCCTTCACATTTTTTTGCACCAGGCAAATCTTTATTCATTTCTCAAGGCATATATTGTTGATGACACTTGTGCTATAATAATAATCCCAGAGTCACATCAACATTGACGACTCAACTTTGTCTGGGTTAGGTTTCAAATATAATATTTACAGGTTGCGTAATGTGATACCAATGTGTTTGCAGCCACCTTACATTTTGGATTTTGATATTCTCAGGATAAACACACAGTTTTATCAATGAACAGGAAATGTGGGCTAATTATGCTTTTCTCATGAGTCTGACCTGAAGTCTGAGCAATTGTAGTTGTTTAAATAACTCTAATTTGTTCACTTTCAGGTATACAGTGGGTACGGAAAGTATTCAGACCCCTTTAAATTTTTCACTCTTTGTTTCATTGCAGCCATTTGCTAAAATCAAAAAAGTTCATTTTATTTCTCATTAATGTACACTCAGCACCCCATCTTGACAGAAAAAAACAGAAATGTAGAAATTTTTGCAAATTTATTAAAAAAGAGAAACTGAAATATCACATGGTCATAAGTATTCAGACCCTTTGCTGTGACACTCATATTTAACTCACATGCTGTCCATTTCTTCTGATCCTCCTTGAGATGGTTCTACTCCTTCATTGGAGTCCAGCTGTGTTTAATTAAACTGATTGGACTTGATTAGGAAAGGCACACACCTGTCTACATAAGACCTTACAGCTCACAGTGCATGTCAGAGCAAATGAGAATCGTGAGGTCGAAGGAACTGCCCAAGGAGCTCAGAGACAGAATTGTGGCAAGGCACAGATCTGGCCAAGGTTACAAAAGAATTTCCGCAGCACTCAAGGTTCCTAAGAGCACAGTGGCCTCCATAATCCTTAAATGGAAGAAGTTTGGGACGACCAGAACTCTTCCTAGACCTGGCCGTCCAGCCAAACTGAGCAATCGTGGAAGAAGAGCCTTGGTGAGAGAGGTAAAGAAGAACCCAAAGATCACTGTGGCTGAGCTCCAGAGATGCAGTAGGGAGATGGGAGAAAGTACCACAAAGTCAACTATCACTGCAGCCCTCCACCAGTCGGGGCTTTATGGCAGAGTGGCCCGACGGAAGCCTCTCCTCAGTGCAAGACATATGAAAGCCCGCATAGAGTTTGCCAAAAAACACATGAAGGACTCCAGACTATGAGAAATAAGATTCTCTGGTCTGATGAGACCAAGATTGAACTTTTTGGCGTTAATTCTAAGCGGTATGTGTGGAGAAAACCAGGCACTGCTCATCACCTGCCCAATACAATCCCAACAGTGAAACATGGTGGTGGCAGCATCATGCTATGTCGGTGTTTTTCAGCTGCAGGGACAGGACGACTGGTTGCAATTGAAGGAAAGATGAATGCGGCCAAGTACAGAGATATCCTGGAAGAAAACCTCTTCCAGAGTGCTCTGGACCTCAGACTGGGCCAAAGGTTCACCTTCCAACAAGACAATGACCCTAAGCACACAGCTAAATTGCAAAAATTTCTACATTTCTGTTTTTTTCTGTCAAGATGGGGTACTGAGTGTACATTAATGAGAAATAAAATGAACTTTTTTGATTTTAGCAAATGGCTGCAATGAAACAAAGAGTGAAAAATTTAAAGGGGTCTGAATACTTTCCCTACCCACTGTATATACACATTTCTATCTTTATTATTTCTGCTCTGAACTAAATTAAATTTACATTATATCAAAAATAAAAAATGTTTTATTTCTTTGGAAAATTTGAGTTAAAATGGAGGCATGCAATGATTAAATATGGATATGACTGAATCTATAAGTGGATTGTATGGCATAGTTATGAGGAGAAATGTATGACCTGAAGGTGCCATTTAATGTTTAATGTTAATGTTAAATACTCAAACTAACTCATGAATTCAGTTTCCAAAAGTATGGAGCCCAAAGTGTTCAATATAACAAGTTATTATGACAAAGAATTACATGAATCAATTGTGTTTATGAATCAAACAATATTTGTTTGGAATAATTTCAGAAAGTATTGTTTTATTGGAGTTAATTTCCATTTCATAATAGACAGACATGTTCAAAAGTATTTATTTTAAAGTTTTTATTTAGTGACATTCTTTCAAATACAGTTTTATCTTTTTTTTATGACAGTGATGTCACCGGCCTCTCACCTTTCAGCCAATCACAAGTTCCCCTAGCTTTCTTAAGATAGCTCAACAACTGCTATCCAATTTAGCCAGTTAGCTCCTGCAACAACAATATCAAATCTTTTCTGAATGAACAAACTAGAGGCACAGTACACAGACATTGTGACTAAAATCATCTCTGCAGCTTAACAAGCCTGCACATGCTACCTATAGCTGGCTAACTATAGCTACGCAGGATTGTGAATTAGCACTTAGCATCAGCACTAGCTGGTTAATTCAGAGTTACTTTGTGTTTTTATGAGCAACATCTGGGACCAAACGCAGCCATTCAGTCTCTCTAACAGCAGCTAACTAAAAAAGACAAAGGGCTACATTTGATAGCAGTTGTTTGGGGCAAGGTGACGGGCCGCTCACGACACCACTGTCATGTGAAGTGATATCTTAAAATAAAACGTGTTATGAAGTATACTACCATTGAGAAAATGCCACCATGCAAGAAAAACAGGGGGATTTTAAGAAAAAATGTAAATAATCAAATAAAAATGAACTCCAATAAAACTGTTGTTATGAAAATAACAAATAACATTTCACAACAACTTAGAAGCATTTCTTCATTTATTTTACAAAATGTTGGTTCATTTATATATATTTTACATAATTTATTCACATAATAATGTTTCAAAATATCCTTTTCAAATTGATTTAATATTGAACATATTGGGGTTCCAAACAAAAGGCTTTAAGGTTACGTCTTAACAGTTCCCACCAGTAATCCAACACAGTAAACAGGAACGTGGGTACTCAACATATTGATAAATCTCCTCGCTATTATTAAGCTATAATGGCTATCGGCTACAATATCTTTTCCTTTCAGCAAATGTACCGTTGAACATTTCCACAGTGCGAACTCTTTCTCAAGCAGTCGTTAGCAGGTCGCAGTCAGACAAACAAACACAAAGTCTCAAACTTTGGTTCAATTTGAGTCCACTTGTATTATCATCCGCTCTCTTTGTGTGTTAAGCCACTTGGATTCGTAGTGCAGTGCAATCAGTGAGGATCTCTTTCTGTCTGCTCTCTCTCTCACTGGTTAAATAGTCTGTACACGGTTGCAATATATATTATGCATCTAAAGGAGGAGGGATGGCATCTTGGCATCTCTGATTCAGTATCAGTCTTTAAGAGAAGTGCACCAACTACATAACTAGCCACTGGAATATAACTGCACACATTAGGAAAGGCCAAAAAGTGCAGTAAAGCTGAAGTGTTGAGAGCTGCAAAGACAGCAGGATTATTACAGTCAGTCAGTCACACACACACACGCACACGTACACACACACACACACACACACACACACACACATGCAAACAGAACAGTGAGAATATTAGGATGCTTCTTGTGCTTCTACGCCTGTTGGGAACATCAACAAAGAGCCATAAACAGGCACCGAAAGATAAAACAATGTCTTATATATAGAAGTAACTTGTGTAACTGAGCAGGGGGAAATATTACGAGTTCCAAAAAAACGGGCCAGGGTGCAGCCAAGGCGTGAGACAGATCTCCTACAGATTGGAGTCCACTGGAGTATTACTACCTGTCACCCCCCCCCCCCCCCCCCCCCCCCCCCCCACACCCCCCCACACACACACTGCAGCCAGGTAAATCAGCAGAAGCATTGCCGGCTGCCCTTGGTGACTTCCTCAGAGGAGTGGACGGTGTTAGGAACAAATCCACTCTTGACGCCCTCCCAGCCATCCTGGATCTTAATGTCCCCGCTCCGTACCAGCTCAAAGATGTCCCTCGTCAGATCCACAAACGCCTTTAGAAAAAGAAGCAAATAAAGAACAGATTATGAAGGATCATAAACGAATCTCAGCTGAGGAAGACCACAGGGTGTGGTTCAAAGCTGCGAGGGCAACTAGTTTGGTGATGAAGCTAAATAAGAGAGCTTTTGTTTCTGGGAAGAAATAGTCAAATCTCATCCACACCTTCTCCACGTTGATCGACTCTCGTGCCGACGTCTCCACATAGCGCAACCCGAAGGCCCCCGCCAGCTTCTCCGCCTCCTGCTGGGTCACCTGACGCTGGGCCTCCAGGTCACACTTGTGACCGACCAGCAGGAAGACGATGTTGTGTGGCTGGACGTGGCTCTGGGCCTCTTCCAGCCAGTTGTGGACGTTCTGGAAGGAGCGGCGGTTTGTGATGTCGAAGAGCAAGAGCCCTCCCACTGAGTTACGGTAGTAAGCTCTGGTGATGGACCTGGAGAGATAGATGGATGGATGGGATGTGAAACTAACTTAGTTGTTTATGCTGAAAATAGAAGAAGAGACAACAAATGCACTATTTACTCCTGTTTGAGTAATGTTTGTCAAAATCACAGTGCCCAGCTGTTTAACAAAATTACTTTAAATTAAAGTATATATTCGTGACCCTTTTTTAAAGATGTATGTCTTCAGTAGGAATCAGTGGGCTTGGGGCTAAGAGCCACACAAACGGGATCATGGGTATGTTGTCAATAACAAAAGTAAAGTATATTGCCAGTCTTATCCTATAACTATGGTGAAGATATGGTTAGGGTTAGGCACCTAAAACAGCTGGTTACAATTAGGGAAAGATTGTGGAAACAGTTTAAAATAAAGGAACTGTTAAGTGTTGGATCGTGACAGGATGCAACCTCTTGGCATCATTCTGTACTTTTCATTATTATAAACAAATCTCAGGAAAAGACCAAAACCATCAATGCATTAGTCCATCAATACCCTTCTCTACCCCGGCTGTGGCTCTTACCCCAAGACCGTTTGTTCGTAATGAGGATGTAAATTGTAAAAACACGGGACACAACTATCTACTTTAGCTTTTAAGAACCCTAACCCTTAGTCAGCTGGGCACTGTCCTTCTTGGAAAACGTGATTCCAACAGGATTAAATGGTGCATCTGTTGGGAACCATTTGGTGCTTTAATGATATACAGCAGCCGTAAAGTGGACTTGACTCAACATAAACTACAATGCTCATGTTGATCATATTGGAGAAACATGTCATCCAGTGCAACAATATAGCACTGGTGTGTTGGTAATTGTTTTTGGAGGAAGGAGGAATAAGCTACATCAGGCTTCAGATACACAGTAAATATACCTGTTGGAAGAATCCACGTGGTTCTGGAATTTTAATGTGTTTTTTAGACAATAAGAAAAATATAGCACATCATTAGACTTATCAGGAATGTGACTTTTGTTTGCAAGTCATGATGCCGGTTTGTGGCTGGAGGAGAAGGATCAAAGGGGAGATAAAAGAGTCCTGACTTTACCTGAACCTCTCCTGCCCTGCCGTGTCCCAGATCTGTAGTTTGATTCTTTTGCCCGGCTCGATCTCCACCAGGCGAGAGAAGAAGTCCACGCCCACCGTCGGGTCTGACACCTGGGCGAAGCGGCCCTCAGTGAACCTCCGGATCAGACACGACTTGCCAACTGTGGAGTCTCCGATGACGATCAGACGAAACTGATAAAGCCATATCGTCTCCATGTCTCACCAAAATCAAATCTGTGAGAAAATAAAAGCATTCACTTGTGAGGTCACCATCATCCATGTCATGGCTTCAAGGGTCTTGTTTTGTCCGAACAGTTTAAAACTCAAAGACACAGAGTTTACGATCATATATGACGAAGAACATGACATTTTTGCATGAAAAACTACAAAAACGAATCTTTTATCAGTTGCCACTTGATGTTTTCGATCTAATCCACATTACTACAATTGGAGGTTCTTATGCATCCAGTCCTTTGAAGAGAAAACGAAAACTAAATGTAAAACTGTTCAAAAGCTGAAGATTGAGCTTCATTTTCTAAAAAAAGAAAAAGAAAATCAATATATAATAATGATGAATGGGAGTATATTTTAAGACTTAAGACAAAACAAAGTGTGTACACACTGTCTCACAAAACCACCGCAGAAATTATCTTCACAAGATATGAAATTAAAAACATGGTCTTGTCTTGACCTTTGGCTGTAGTCCTGCTCACTAACAATACAAATCCTCCAAAGGGAAGAAAAAGACACAACAGCTGAGATTCGACACGCTTTAAAGCCTCGACAGTGAAAACAACAGAATAACAGAGAATGTGTTTGAATAGATTCAGATTAAAAACAAATGTCATCCAGACTGTGTCGACCACATGGATTATTCGTGGATTATGGCTGCCACCATGAGGGGAAAGTAATAGGCTCAAATCATTTCAGCAGTGTCCATGTGATTTACAGTTGGGTGATCTAATTTGAGGGGAAGGGGTGGGGGGGGGGGGGGAGGCCACTCCTCTCCAACTCAATAAACATTGGTGTAGTCAGCCCCCATGTGGATAGTAGGCTGGTTGCTACACAGCAATAACACAAAATGAGGCCTTGAAGCTAGCCAAACATAAGCTTAATAAGGAGACAGCTGTTAAACAGGACCGCTAGCTAATAATATTCTGCTTCCTAGAAGACCTCCAGTGTTGCTTATAATAAAATATTATGCTCAGTTCATAGAAAAATAAGGAGGCCCAACCCACTTAGCTTAATGCCAGTATGAGTATTATTTACATTAATGGTTAACATTCAGGAAAACAATCTAATAAAAATCGGTAATGATGACCCACCTTAAAGTTAGGAGCTCAGTACCTGTAAAAAACAAACCCCATATCGATGATTATATCTTCTAAAAATGATCCTCCAGAGTAGCAGTGGTTGAATTACAGAAATAACCAGCCAATAACATGCATCATATTAAGCCGGCGTCTTGTCCACCGTCAGCATTTAAAGATGAAAGCAGCCTGTTGAGTGTTCAAACCGACAGATAACATGAGCTGCTGGTTCATTTGACAGTTGATATTTCCGTGATGATCCGCGGACGAAATGGCAGCAGGACACAACAGCAGCATCACACATCTCCTCCTCGCCCTCATCAGCACCATTACCGTAACTGCACGCAGGGCAGCGCAGCAACAATCCAAACGGTCCTGCTGCTACCTTCAAAGACTGTAGGAACAACAACAAAATAATGTAAATACGAAGTGAGCGCATATTGACATAACATTGTTTGCCATTTTTTTTCTATCCATATATACACTAAGCACAAAAACGATCAGTAATTATTTTACTTGTTTAACGCCAGATATTAGGTTACATATTTTCAATAACAGAAATACAGTATATTATATGAAATCAAACGCATTTACAGTAAGAAAGTGTTTTAATTTCATTTGAAATCAACACTTTACACACAGGACATATTCTATGATCCGCCATGTATAATGTATACTGTAGCTTTGATAGTTTTACTTGCGTAAAGGTTCCTCAGCCTATCCAAGAAAACCAGCTGCGCGATAAATTCCGAAGCGGAGTTTTTACGAGGACCCCTTGAACGCACCACCAGCTCAGAGCTGCTGCGGTGAGAGTCGCTTCACGGGAGCAGAGAGTCGATGTGTGATCAAGCGGGTGGACTGCAGTGATCACAGGCGAACTTGACCGCTGCTTTTGCAAATCTTGATGATATTGAATCATAACGTTTTTTTCTCTCAGTGCATTGAACTGAAGAAAATGTCCAACTAGCCCAATAACATTTATTCTACTTTCCGTGACTTTGCTGTAGTTTTGAATTTTGTTACGATACCTGTGCACCAACATCCTTCATAGAGTTACATTAATTCTTCGAGGAGTTTTTTTTTTTGTGTGTGGCTGCAGAGCTGCAAATATGCAGCAGGAGCTTTTGTTCAAAGTCCTGGTCATCGGGGACTTGGGAGTCGGAAAAACGTCCATCATCAAGCGGTACGTGCATCAGATCTTCTCCCAGCACTACCGAGCCACCATCGGCGTGGACTTCGCCCTGAAGGTGCTGCAGTGGAACAATGACACCGTGATCCGACTACAGCTATGGGACATAGCAGGTCTGTCAAACTTTAACGAGTACATTCCGGTTTACAGGTTTATTGTTGCGTCAGGTGATTATTGAAACTGTAAAGCTCTGCAGGATTTAATTTTCAAGAACGTGTGTTTTAGGATCTTTGGAAACAAAAATCTTTTGTTTCACCTACTACTGAAAATCTTTTAAAGCTACTTCTGGATACCTTAACTTTTCAAATCAATCTGAGGGCAGTTTTAGGAAAGTAGGGGCCTGTGAAAAACCTTTTAGAAATGCCAGTTGGACACTGCAAAACATCTCCAACTTATTCAAGCTATTTGCCAGTGCTATAGGACTATATTCACTGCTTTCCAGTGTCTTGAAACAATATACAGAATAGGACTCGGTGAGGTACAAACATAAGTTGATAGCATGGAGATTTTTGCGGTGGGTGACGTGAATTCCAAGAGAGAGAGTGTGTGTGTGTCTGTGTGCTGGATAACTGGGTCCCTCCCTCATTTGAAGCCTGGTTGAGGAATGTAGATCTTGTGCCTGGCTGTGACTCAAGTGATCCCATGCAGATAATACCAGTCACATGATGGCGGCTACTGTAGAATAAACACACATACACACAAACTCGCTATATTTATCACTGACAAACCGTGGTGTGGGTTGATTTAATTTGATGGACTTGGAAGGTGTCTTTTCATGAATATGTGTGTGTGTGTGTGTGTGTGTGTGTGTGTGTCTGATTGGCTGTACCATGCATCCCAGGACAGGAGCGGTATGGGAACATGACTCGCGTCTATTACCGGGAGGCGGTGGGAGCGCTGGTGGTGTTTGACGTGACGAGGGCCTCGACCTTCGACGCCGTGCTGAAGTGGAAGGATGACCTGGACTCCAAGGTCAGCACAAACTGTCATCCTGTCGCATTCAGAGGAGTGAAAAGTAATATTTATATTTATACCCGCACATGGCCACAGCCACAAAGGACAACATTAATGCCAAAGTTACCGTTACGGTTCGGGCAGCGATATTGTTTTGGTTTAAAGATTTCTAATGAAAAGGAACTCGCAGATACTGCATGGACATCATCCACATTTATGTCTAAATATCTTTCATTTTCATTGCAGTATGTCTACTGCTTGTTGTAGTCACCTGGGTTTCATGTACTTTAGGAACAAATTCAAAGTGAGATTAAGGGAAGAAAGGATTTAACAGCTGTCAGAGGCACAAGTGTGTGCTGAGAGCTCCACGGTCGAGAAAAGTAGTTTGAAAAATTGCAGCCACAATGTCCTAAAATTCATGTACGGTGACATTATATCAATAGTCTGCAGAGGAAAAAGATGCTACATTGGAACTGCTTGAGGTGTCAGTATGCCCTTCACACCTTTCAGACGTCAGAATTGACCCTTCTCTAAGCCCGCCCCCTCCTGCTCCTCCATCAAGCTGTCACAGCTACCATCGAGCCCACACTGTCACTACCTGCCCTCCCTGCATACATGTCTAATGTCATTTTTGGGAAAAATTAAAAAAGGACATTTCAGAAAGAAGCAGACAGAAGAGTCTACAATATGCGTTGGAAAGATATATCCAGAATGTCAAACTGATTCAGCAGCAAAAACAGAAAACGATAGACGCTAAAGCCGGGGAGGTCTTTATTCACTTCAAACATTGATTCTAACATAGGAAAGGTGTGAGGAGAGGGGCCTTACGTTAAAAAGTACTTCTATTAAAGCACAATGACACCTTGAAGAACAATCAATATGCTCACAAGGGTATTTACAACAAATCCTTTTACAGTTACACTTTAAATTGCTTGTATTAAAAGTCTGTACAACCATCGTCTAAGCTGTCGTTCTTCACTTTACAGGTGACCCTGAACCATGGGAGGCCAGTTCCAACTGTACTCTTGGCCAATAAGTCAGACCAGCTGGCTTCCCAGCAGCCCAAACTCGACTCCTTCTGCAGGGAGAACGGCTTTGTCGGCTGGTTCGAGACCTCTGCAAAGGTACGAGAGAGGAGACACTGGATGCAGTTACTGCAGCAAAATCAGTGGAAAAGACATTTTGAGATAGATTGAGGTAGTAACATGTTCCATTAATCACTTAATATACTGGTAAATATAAAAGGTTAGAGGGCTTCTTTGATTAACCTCCTAATGGAAAGAGTTGTGAAGGGGCTTGACTTGAGCCAAAGACTAAATGACTTAATTTGGGGGTAAATCAAAGTCAGCTGCTCTGCACATAATATACACAGTCAGGTTAACTACATATTTAACCTGCTGAAATGGCAATGTTAAAACAACAGCAGTCCAAACGATTCTGAAAATGAATGTAGGGTGTGTCAGTACAAACACAAAAAGTCAGATATTCTTTGCCGTGCTCTCACGAGACAAAGAGGAATGTTTGCAGTCGGGTGTGAGTTAACCCTCTGTTTCTCCAGCCCGTCTAATGAGTTGCACACTAGGGTGCGAGTCAGAGACAGTAGTGGGGTTAGTGAACACAAAGGCTCAGAAGACAGAATAGAAACAATAGTGTTTCTATCACAGTGTGACATCCTGGCTTCCGATTAGTAAGTTAGTGTGCCATGTCAGATGTCAGGTAAGTCAAAAATCACACTTTTTGATATGCTGTATTTTCCACCCTGACTGTGACGAGGGCTGCGTTAGACATTTGTGGACACTAATGGAAGAAGAAATAGCCCAACGCTGAATAAATCACACCCTTACACATTTAGGGGTTTTATGGTGATACACTCTCACCTGGTTCCACATTGACTGTTGGCTTATGGTGGCTAATTTGACCTACTGTTTTCTAGTGATTCTTGTCTACTTGTGCTTTTGTTACGCTTTGTTTCAACAGGACAGATACACATTTTATTGGTTTTATCACAATAGCCATCCATAGAGCATTGCCACTATGGCTGTGTGTGAAGTGGCTATAAAGAGCACATGATTTCTTCACATGGTGTCTTCTTTTATTCCCTCCCTCAGGAAAACGCAAACATCGAGGAGGCGGCGCGCTGCTTGGTGGAGCACATCCTGAACAACGAGGAGAGCCCGGTGGTAGAGCGAGACCCCGGCGCCCTCGTCCTGTCTGGATACACGAACACCACGAAGGATCATCTCAACTGCTCGACATGTGTGAAGTGGTGACTTCCAGACCAATCACAGACAACCAGGAAGTGAATAGCTGTGTGAGGCCACTGAGATAAGTCTGACTCAGGGACTGTTGTAAAACGGGGGAGAGCCAATGTTCATGGGCTTGTTCACACTGCGGGCCAAGGTAAAAAATGTCTTAAATTAATAAAGGTTTTAGAATGATAGGTATTAAATGTTTCAGACCGATGTGTCCACTTTTTATTTTTTATTTACTTAAATTTCACAACTATGGAACAAAAAGTTTGTTTATTTCATCCTTTGTTTTGCTACAGATCGTAGTGTCATTTTTTTAGTGACATTGTGCCTTTGACACTCGGCTGAACCGACAGCTCTTCAAACTTCGGCACGTCTGTCTGCAGTGTGAACACGAACATAAAAGCACTAAGCCTTCTTGCCTTCTTTGCACTTTTGCTCAGCCGATCGTCATGCAGTCTGCAATTAGATCAGTGGACAAGAGTGAGTAAAGGCAGTCTTTAAGGGATATGACAACAGCTAAAACTGCATAATGCTTAAAATGTCCTGAATTTCATGCATTGAACCTAAAGCTTAACATACAAGACAGTGTCTCTATCCACGCAGTCCCCACCATGAGTGCGACTGAGGTCTAGGAAGTCATTTCTACAGATTCAGGTTTCCGCTGTCTTTTACCAGCTGAAACTCTGACAGAGAATTAGACGAGAAGATTGATCTTTCCTTATAATTTATGACCACCTGACTATAAGCATAAAGATGAAACCAGAGAGAAACAGCTAGCCTGCCTCTGTCCAAACAAAGTCCTCAATAACTAACACGCTCCAGCTCATTTGTTTAAAAGGTCAAGTGTGTAGCATGTCTGGTGATTTATTAGCAGAAATGAAAAATAATATTCATAGCTATGTTTTCATTGGTGTATAATCACCTGGAAATAAGAATCATTGTGTTTTCATCAGCTAAGAATGAGCCGTTTATATTTCCGTATAGAGAGCAGGTCCTCTTCACTGAGTCCACCATGTTGCACCGCCATGTTACTCCTGTACAGACAAAGCAAACACTGGCTCTAATGAGAACCTTTAAGTGTTTTACGTTACCTGAAGGCCACTGTTGTTCTCTGACACACATGTGAATAGTAGCGTGAGCTGCAGAGTGCAAAACTGTGGTACCACCAGTCGCAGTCTGACTTTTGTTGCTCCTAAAGTGTTATTATGGTAAGAATGGCCTCTGAGAACGGCGGACGGTGTTACCACGGTTTTGAACATGGCTGCTTACCTTACCGCAGACTTAGAAAGGGGGAGGGGAGGGGGGGTTCAATTGGTTGCAATCTGCAACTACAACGCTAGATGCCACCAAATCCTACACACTGTCCCTTTAATGCATTTAAAAACTTTTTTTTTTAATGTGTGTGTCTTTACACTTCAGTTTTTGCATAACTCAAACAAACAAGATACAATGTGTGAATTAGTGATCTTTACAGGTGCTTCAATGGTGTTACCTTTAGACAGAACCAAGCTGGAGGTCTCCCCCTGTTTCCAGTCTTCATGCTAAACTAACTGACTGCTGGCTGCCGTCTAATATTTAACAAACAGGTATCGATTTAATCATCTTAAACTCATATTATTCCTTTTGAGATTTTGTTTTGGTCAAACTAATTTTAATATAATCATGCAGGGTCTGGTGCTCCGTTAATAAGATGATTGAAATCAATAAAATGTTGTACACAAAAAGATAACGCGATGCTGCCCATAGTGAGCGGCCTTATTTTCTGCCCACGATCTTCAAAATCATTGTTGCGTAGTTCAAATCAAATCATTTGGATCCTTTGAATGTTCTTTGGTTCAACTGGTTCCACTGGGTTTAAACGGATGTGTACTGTCTAATGACTCGGCGATGGTTCGAGTGAAACTTACTGGATAGTCGTGTCAATACAAAGGCTGCAGCCTACTATCCATCTGCTGAAGATCACAGCCTTTTTTCTTTGCTAATCTGAAGTAGAAATGAATCCCTTTATGTAACATTACACAGAGGGTGCATCCCGTGTATTCATAATAGGCCTGCTAATACGAAAAGACATTTCCTTTCACACTGGATCATGAACTGACGGGCTGGAAAATCTGCTCTCACGTGCTACCAAGAAAAGAAACAAGACTCCTTTGCAGTCCGAAATAAACATAAATGTTTTGGAGGAAATGGGGTTAGGGTCTGTTAAACAGATATGTCCATTAAATGGACTATTCAAGTCGTTAATAAAACCTGAAGGCTATTAGTGGATTGAGAATTTCTTTAATTAGGAATAGCAGTGGTAAAGTGTGAAGCACTTCACAACGCCTGTGGTTCTTCCAGTATTACCGTCTTTTCATGATGAACAGCACCTCCTTTAGTTAAGCACCAATTTCCATTTCATTATGTATACATGTGTGGTTTCAGTCTAGAACGGTTTACATCACATCCTCAAAGTGAATGTTCACTCTAGAGATAAATAACCTTTATAGCAAACCCGACTGACAGTCAAATTATTGGCTCTATTGTTGGTATGAGGAGTTTTCTTCAACCCTAAAATCGATTTCTCGCCAGTCGAAAGCATGGCATGTGTGTCTTTTTAGCGCAGCAACAACTGAACAGCCGCCTCTGTTGAGTCTGCCTCGAGTGTTATTTGAAATTCCATGTTTTTTCGAATTAGGCCTCAGCTTTATATTCCACTTCACTGCCTTTGATGTGTAATAGCCTGTCCTTGTAATACAAAACATTTGTAACTGCATTATCTGTGGACCAGACTACATGCAATAAAAAATGTATTCGTGGTGTCATATGGTGCGCAGTATGTTGTCAGCTGCATCGTCCTTGAATGTGTCACGTCCTCTCAGCTCCACACATTTCACCCTCAAAATTTGGAAATCAGCCTCGACAAACGAGAGCAAATAGAGCTGAAACAATTTACAGATTAGTCAGCAGCTATTCATTTTCTTATGATTAACTAATCGTTGAAGTTTTTTTTTTTTTTCTCTAAAAAATGAACATTCCTCCAGCTTCTCTGATTAGCTTGGTTTCCCCCAGTTTGTGCCTCTCATGTATTAGCTTACACATGAGTCACAGAGGTAACCATCAGTTTCTATGAAAAGATAATTAACCAGCAAGGAGAGTCTTTGAGGATTCTGAAAATACAGTCAGAACAGCGGTAAGTATCAGTGTCACCCAGAGGGTTTTATCTGGTTAATAATGTCTTTGAGACTCTGACGGTCTATAGACCTTTGTGACCCGACGTACAGTATGCTAATATATGAGAGGTACAAACTGGGGCTGGAGGTTAACTGCTGATCAGATGAAACAAGACATCCGAGGAGGTCACCTTGGGCTTTAGGAAATTATAATGGGATTTGTTTTTTTACATTTTATAGACCAAACAATTAAAAGATTAACCTACTTAATCAGCGGATTAATGAAAATAATTCTCAGTTGCTGTCTTAAAGTGCAATATCGCCTCCTTTAAGTCATACAAAGAAAACAAATTAAAATGGCTACAAAGAGCAGTGACTTTGTAAATAGTTATTATTGTGTTGTTATTAGTTTTGAGTTAGAACATTTCCATGCGGTTTCTAAATGATGTTTCCATACAGATTCCCAGGATCTCTATCTTTAACTATTTGATTCAGCAATATTTCCTGCAATATGTCGTTCCTACAGAAATTTCTTAAGATGTTGGTCTTTCAAAAAAACAAAGCCGGAACCATCACTGATTGCTCCCAGATGGTATTTACTTGACCATGTAATGCCATTGAGACACACACTGGGAATGCTGTTGGAACTAAATGAATCCAACTGGAACATAACCAGGATATTTTTAAGTCTACAAGAAATGTCACCAAATGGGGACCTTCACATGAATGTCCTGTGTGTTTGCTTGGATTTATCATGGTACCATTAACAACCACACACTATCTCTGTAAACTGTGGGGTCATAGGCACCCTATTATATGAACAACAACATAGGATTGCTACTGTAATGTCATAAAAATCACAACAATATCATCGAGGTCACCACACACATTTTTTCAGTCATTATAAGACAGCATGAATCACACCAATGAAACATCTTGTGTTGATCTTATCATGGATTTTACTCCATATGTGTCTACATTTCATTGGATGGCAGGTAATCAGGGATAGTTTGCACATGACACGTCTTGAGCCCTCCACATGCATCGAGGTGGTGACAGCTTTTCAGACCCGGGGCAGCCTTCTGCTTTAAGATGCCCTCCCCCGGACCCGATAAGTGGCCCAATCGCCCTCCTTTCCCAGTCACCTGATTCATGTTCTGCCATTTTACACACAAGTTTGACTGACACAAAGAAAAAAAAGAAGAAGAAAGAATTGGCCTATCGGCAACCTCAACACAGAAATACACCCTTTGTAAGAAAATTAAAAAGACTGGGGGGGGGGGGGGGGAAAAAAAAAAATCAAAGCGGCTAGAGTTAGATGCAGCCAGCGCGTGGTGCTGTGTGGATCAGAGGTGTTTGCGGTTGGATCCGTGCGTAGATTCAGAGGAGAAACCGGGCGAAGAAGAGGAGAAAAGGGGACGGGACAATGCCGTTTCATATCGTCTTTGCTGGAAAAATGAGTCTTCAGTCATAGGGCATGCCGCATAGATTTGATAATAATCACCGGTAGTGGTTCGATTATTGCCATCTTTATTTCCGATTCAGCTCTCGTGCGTATCCCGCCGGCATCTCAGGGACATATTACAGTTTGCTGTAGGCTACATTGTCTTATATCATAGGCTACTATTTTTGATGCAGGCCGCTGTTAATTATACATTTTAATTATTTATTTTTTTACATAGGCTAATCGTTTTTTTTCTGCAGCTGGGTCATCCTGATGCTTTTGACTGAATATTTAATGGTTCCCTGGATGTGACCGTATAATCTTTTATTTGGCCGCCGCATGAATTCTCCCACCGGATCCTTGCCGGTGTACGCTGCTGTCCTCCTCCTCCTCCACCACCTCCTCCTCCTCCTCCTCCTCCTGCTCAGACGGCCGATTCTCGCAGAGGGCACTACCCTCCTCCCTGCCACTAAAGACATTTTGATCGTCCTCCCCGGTTCCCCCCACCCGGAATCCTCGACCATCACTCCGCCTGCCTCCTCTTCCTCCACCACCACCACCACCACCACCTCCTCCTCAGTAACATGTCGGGACAGTCTTTGACGGACCGGATCGCCGCGGCGCAGCACAGCATGACCGGGTCTGCCATCAGCAAAGCCGTCTGCAAGGCCACGACGCACGAAGTCAGCGGACCCAAGAAGAAGCACCTTGACTGTAGGTTAAGCATGCCATCACTGCTTACTGTATAGATAGCCTGCATGCATCAAGCTACCAGCATCTTTCCTCACAAAGGATAGCTTGTATAAACAGCATCTGTTATGCCCCCCCCTTTTCTCTCTCTCATCCGGCCCGGTTATGTTTGCAGCCTCTTTAATTAGACATCACATTCCCTTAGATTAAAATGGGATCTACGCATCAAATCACGGCTACAATGTATTTGGCTATTAGTGTGACCAGTAAATGTGTATATATAAGGCGAGAGGCAATCAGCCCGTGCATGTCAGTCAGGGGAAATAGGCCACTCTGGTATGGGCTAATCATATTGTAACCAGCCGCTTTACAGTGTAGGCCCATCCATTATTAACGCCAATATCAGCAGCAGCTCTACATCCTCTCTCTGGAGACACTTCAGAACAAAATATGCGTTATTTCTGCAGCATCACCAACATCGTCTTTTAGGTTTCTATAATGTCACATTCAAGTTCACTGTCATGTCCTCTGGTGCATTACAGTCATTAATGGATGTGGTACTGCCGGCAGTCCTGAGGTGCTGGAGGAGCAGAGAGTCAGTGTGTGTACTGTATAGCTCTGCTGGTGCGGTGTTACAATGAGGCGTTTGAGCAGACAGATTCTTTATCTCCACATTCTGCTAATTAGCTGTGTGGGCAAACTGTAGCAATTACACATGGGAGGAGGAGGACTCCTCACATGTAGATTTTGACAGTGATTATTAGATTAGGTGGATTTTCTATAATTACTTGACGTGATCGATGGAGAGCACGGGTAATCAATGGGGCCGACAGTCAGAGTCACAGGCAGTCAGTCCGGACAGCTAGAACGGACAGACAGACACAGACGAGTGAATAGCAAGATGGCTAATCAAGATGAAATCAGTCCGAGAGGAACAACAAGGCAGGTAGCCAAGAGTCAGCCAGCCAGTCGGCCGGCAAGTTTGGCAGTGGATTAGTCAGTCATGTCCACAGCAGAGGTGACACTGGGAATTCTGGACTCCCTCACAAGATGTGCCACCGGGCGCCTCAACAAAATACATCTAAATCAGGGCTGTATCGCTCTATCCTACAAAAAAAAGGCCATTAAAGCAGGAAAAAACCCACCCAGTGGGGGTGTTTGACAAGGTTCAGAAATGCACTTACGATGAAAAAGCCCTTTTGTGACTCTTGAATCGCAACACCGAGTAATTACTTCTCCTTTGATTTCATACAAATCTTATCTAGATTGTGACCACCACTAAAAGCCAATTACCTATGTTTTTCAGTGTTACTGCTGTAGCCATTTGTGAGGGTTCAAATCTTGGCTGGTACAGATGAGGATTTCTAAAGGTACATTAGCCAACGCGGAGTGTACTTTTTTAATTTCTAAAGAAAATCGAGCCAATTGATGACTCTAAAAAAAGTATTATAAGTGCAGAAGAAAATAACCAGTTAAAGGGCATCAAGTGATTGGCACCATTATTGGTTCATTGTTGTGCTTCCTGCCGAAGCCACAGTTTTATAAGAACACAATACCCCCTCAGTTATTAAACGGTAGAAGGTCGTCCATCTTCAGCACCAGCCATGAGTCGTATAGTCTCTCGGAAACCAGTAAATGTCACTTGACTCAAGGGTGAGAGCAGATATTCTTCAAATAGATCTGGAGAATTTACATGACAAATTTTCATCCGTCAAATGGATTGTAAGAAAAGGTTTGTACTTCTGCTCTCAAGACAATGAAGTTTCTCTCATAATAGGTCAGTTCATTCTCGTCGAGGTGGTTACACGAGGCGTTTCTGGCTCTTATTCCGATCATTAGTGGAATAAAAAGCTCCATGCCAAAGCAGAAACTGAAGGCTTGGCTCAATTCACTCCCCTGGAAGGCTGAATTGAATTTTTTTTTAGCTGAATGAATGTTTTGTACTTGAGCCATTCAGATGCAGCTGTTCTAATAGACACAGCTAGCTTTCACAATAAAACACTTTCTATTTCCTTCTAGAGGGGCCTCGCTTCTCCATCCAGGACATGATATAACATAGAACTCTGGCATTATATTGAGTGCAGCGTTTTCAAGGCTTAATTAATGGAAGACGCAGTGAGTTTGTGATCAGGAGGTCAGTGGATCTACAGTAATCCCTGGTGGTGGGGAAGTGAATAAAGAATGCAAAGAAAAGGCAATTAACTCAACCGCTCTAAAGGAGCTTCTGGTGAGCCAGCTGTACAAGACTGAGGGTCAATCTCAGGTCTGAAGGTTTTGGTGTGTGTGACCCACGCCCTCTTTGTGCAACTCACCCAGACCACCACTGGAGTCTTTTTTTTTTTTTTTTTTTTTTAATTGAACATGCCGGGTTATACAAACCGGCAAACACTTGATCTGTATGTTGAGGTAATGGAGGGATGCAGCTCTCAGCAGGACGGACAAATTGACAAAATCAATGTGGGTAACAGAAAAGGCTTAGAGGAACAACGTATAATGAAACAGGTTGCTGGCAAATATTTAAAATCATATCCGCTGGAGCTAACTTCACGTTTACATCAGAACAAGCGCACCTGGGCATTGATTCTGAATCGGTTTACCTAATCTGAGAGCTTTGATAAATACAAACAACGTTTCAATTACCTTGAAAATATACTCAACTTGTTGTCGACCCCTCATTGCCAGGTTCAGTAAAAGGAATAGATGAAGCGCTGTGCCGTTTCTCCAAATACCACGCATGATAAATTAAACACATTGCTGGCCATTGAAGCTATTCAGAGTGTCTCTCCGGCATCTCCTTTTTAATACAGTGTCATGACCTTGACAGACTGGTTGGTGACATAAACGGCCAATGTTGATTATTTACTAGCTCACAGCAATGATGAGCATGACAGACGGAGTAATGGGATTTCACTTTCACAAGTCGGTCTTCTGCATGGCTGAGATAGTAGAGAGCAGCGATAGAAATAAGATTCATCACACATAGAATAGTAATCAGGCCAAAAATGACCTTCTGCCCCCGAAAGCAACACAGCTGCGATATTCAGCATATGATTTATTTGGTTGTGTGTCATGGTTGTAATAATGATGTACCGTAGAGGCAACAAAACGTGTGGAGAATAATCAAAGACCTTGTGCACCTTAGTGGTCACATTTTTGGCCTTCCAGCCAAATGAAGTGACACAGATAAGACGTTGAAATGATGCCAGAAGAAGAGAAATAGACGACGTGGCTTTGACTTACAGGAATGAATGGATACCTCCACACACTTACTCCCACATCTGTGTCAGTATAATGACCCCATCTTGTGATGCATTTTCAACTCGTGAAAATGACTCACTTTATCTAAAGCCAAGGTCTTGAAACAGCTTTAAAAAAAAGTTTTTATTACATTTAAAGCGGTCGCACATACTTTAAGACACTGGCTTTACATTTTATCCTAACTAGCATTACAAATGCCGTGAATTTAACTTGATGACACCGTGTTGTCATCTTGTTCTTCTTATTAATGTTTGCACAACGTTATCCTTAATCCTATTTCTAAATGTGTTATTGATGTACATTATATCCTTTGGACTGCAGCTTATCAATAATCCCAGTTGGCAGTCGATTTTTCATCACATCCCTCTGGCAATCTGTCACACGTCTATGATTAAATCCTAGCTGATGGGTTATCACCCAAAGGAATGCGTGCAGGTGGACCCAGCATTTGACTGAATGGCTTAGGTGTAATTGTATTTAAGCAGAAGCATGAGTGCTTTGCTATTACTCTGTGAAAAGTTAAATAATATATTTAAACAAGTTTTTTTCACTCTTAACCGAATTTCTTGCATCTAATTGAACAAGCTGTCACAACAAAAAGAAAACGTGCCACATAAATACAGTCCAAATGCTAAGTAAAAAAGGTTTTTACATTTTTACAGTCCAGTCCTCACAAGCATACATAATGTCATCACCGCAAAAACAACATTGCATGTTGGTGAGGATTTAAACTTAAACATAAAATACTGCAGCTGACATGTGAAGCTAGCCAATTTGTACAGCCTGTTAGCTCTTAATTAGCTCGTGCATTATACTATTCTCCATTAAAACAACAAAATACAGCACAGAAAATAGACACGGATTTGTCAAACTACCCTCAACCAGACAGACAAACTAATATTTAGCAGGTATAATGCTAACCATGTTCACCTTTTTAGTTTAGCACGTCTAAACATAAAGTACAACTGAAGCTGGTGGGAGCGTCATTCGTTTTTCAGGTATTTGGTCACAAAGCAAAGGAGCGGACAAGTTAGGCTGATGATGGCGCACTGTGAAAAGTTAACATACATGTTTGCACCAAATGTCATGGGGATGCATCCAATAGTTGTTGAGATATTGACATTGACATTCATACAGCGATGACGCTATAGAGGCTAAAAAGTGTGAAGCAGGTCCACCTTACTGGTGTGTTTGTTCACTTGTGACAGGAAACATTAATTAGCCAAAATCAATACGGTCCCATTAATTATTAAGCCAGGAAGGAAATTCACAAACAAACCATTAACAATGAGTAAAGCATGACTGAACGCTGCTATTACCATGTATCGTTTTGATATTAATGCCCCGAAATTTTATTCGAAGAAAAAAAGGTCTTTATTTATTTTTAGAGGGGAGTCCAGGGTACTACAGTAGTAAAGATTCATCGCGGTCGGGTATAAATCCTGATCCTTTTTTTTATGTTAGCATTTCTGTATATGGATATTTACTAACAACGTGTTTGAGAATCATTTGATGATGTTTTAAATATTGTTTACTACAGGTTTCACTTTCCACTTTCAGATATTGGAAGACCTTTATATTTGTCCTTCATGCAGGGAAGCAAATGTTGTGACGTTAATGCAGCAGAGCGAGAGCCAGTCATGGCAGGCAAAGTTGGACGAGTCGATGAAGACTATAATCAATATTGTCGGAGTTGTTATCGTCTGTGTTGTTGCCCCTGGGGTTTTCACACTGCTGAATAACATAAGAAGTGAAGATGAACAGGATTGAGGCATTAGCTGCAGTGAACTGCCGGTGCAACGGGCTGCCTTTGACATGCATCGAAAACTTAACCGTGGTATCAACTGGCGCTCTTTTGTATCCAGCGTTTCAGTGGGCGCAGAAAACATCAGAGAGCTTCCAAATAAACCCCGATAACCTCTGATCCCGTGGAAGAAACAGACCAAGGATTTGCCTCAGAAACCAAACCAAAGTTTTCTCACAGTAACTCAGCACGCAAATCTCTCTCTTCGCCTCTCTTTGAATACAACTTCACTTCCTCTCACTGCCCCAGTGGTTTCACTTACTGAATCTGCCTTTTTTAAATTCAGTTTTTTTTATTTGTCATTATATATGTTGATGTGTTGTTCTTTTCCATGTTGTGCTCGGCTGTCAAATTCAATTGCTTCTCATCTTTAGGTGTTCCATCTCATCTGGTCATATTTGTGATTTATTCCTATTGTTATTCGGTCACTTGGTTCCATCACTAAATGAGGCATTTATTTTACACTAACATTAGTATTAGAGCCTGTTCCTGATCGGCTTTTAAATAATCGGCTCAATCTCAAGTTTTTACAGTACCGCAGAGAAGACTGTTCGTCTACACGGGGATTTTCAGAGCAGAATAGTGAAATAAATGTAATTGGTTTATCCAGAAAAGATCTTTAACGTCACTGAACAGATTGTATGAAGCAGCTCTACAAGTGCACAATACGGTCTATTTACAATACAGTCAAAGGGTTTTACTGTAAAACACACAAGGTCAGGTTTCAGAGAATAAATAATCTTTGTAATTGGAGATTTTAATCTTTTATTTTTAGTAATCCAACTGAATCACAGCTAAATAAGCTTTGCAGAATATATGCAGTATTCAGGGCACATAAACATGTTTCTGCTATTTAAGAGCTTGGTTCTTTAACTAGGGAGTCAGTAAATCTTTGAGATTAAACAGAGGCCGAACATATTTCACATTTTGATCTTTTGCCAGAGAAATCCTTGAAGAATGTAGGGCATTGTTCCACCAACCTGACCTCATTGTATGTTTAGTGTTGACAGCTGAATTCTGAATGACATACCATTGTTAACATTAAACTGAAAACTTCTCTCTTTTGCTTTTAAAGTTGATCCTGTTCCTGAGTTAACTTGGCAGTTCTTCATTAAAAATACACACCATCAGCCTGCCATCTTATCGGAGCTTTTAAATCCGACAAACAGCAGAACGTTGAGCTATTTTCCTTTTCAAATGTGGAACACGTTTGCTTTGAACAGATAATTTACACTCTAAATGAGAGAGAGTCCCATTCGGTAAACATTTGAGTCAACGCAGTCTTTGTGACATGAGTGACATGAGTTCATTGTGAACATGAGGTTATGGTCTCAATAACTAGTTTCATGTCTTTATCAATACAGCATGATGTTCATTTAGTGCATTATTGTCCCATTTAGAGTAAAATAAAGCAGAGTATGCTTTAGGGCGGGCTGCCTTGTGACTGACAGGTCGTTACCACGGCATTGTCCGGTCTGTGAGTTTCCTGTGTTTTCATCTTACAACTTTAACCCTTTCACAGAGTGTTTCATGAATGTTAATTGTAATGTTTTGGTTGCCTAAAAATGTCTAAGTCAGCATTGGTTGTTCTGAGCTCCACCCTCTCGTTTTTCACTTCTGGTTGCAAAAAAACAAAATGGCGACGGTCAAAGATCAAGATGGCGACAGCCAAAATGCCGAAATGACTACGTCCTGTACAGTCTATGGTTTTATTCCATTATTGTTAACGATGATGCTTTGTAAGGAAACTGTGACTCATTATTCATCATGGGGCTATTCATTTGGCCGTTCTTTTCAAAGTATGCATCCATTGTTGATGTTGAATTGACCTTGTAACATAATTTTCCATATTCTTACTTGATTATTTTTTAGTAGTAGGTGGCACTGTTGAATAGAAGCCACACAATTGGATTTTGTGATACAGTAGGTTCTGATTCATCTCTCTATTCAGTCTCTATCATTATATAATCATTTATTCATTATACGAGTGCTGATATTGAGAGAGTCAAAATTCGATAAGACTGCCTTCATCGTAGAGGTTCATTCATTCCATTGATTCTCAATAACTCAGCCCGTAAGCTCTCTAAGGTAATAAATTAAGACATTGGCATGTGGCTGGTGCTTTTATTCACAGTGACTTACAGTAAGTGAAAATGCAACGTTTGAGTTGAAGGACACGTGAATGTTCATAGCAGTCAAACCTGCGACTTTACAGATGATCTCCTCTTGGCCACATGCCCGTTTCTATAACCTTTGTTTATCATAAACCAATACAATTATTGGTTTATTCTTTTACAGCTTTCTCTGTATGTCCAGAATAGTTTATGTTATTTGTTTTGTGTCCTCCAGACCTGATCCACTGCACCAATGAGCTGAACGTCAGCATCCCCCACCTGGCAGACACACTGCTGGAGCGCACGGCCAGCAACAGCTGGATAGTGGTTTTCAAAGCGCTCATCACCACACACCACCTCATGATGTACGGCAACGAGGTGAGCAAAGAACCTCAGGACGACAAGAAAGTAGTTTGGCATCTTGAAATAAGAAGCTTGTTTCAATGAGATCAAAGATATTATGTGGCCTCAACAGAAAGAAAGCTGTAAAAATGTTCTCATAGCAGTGATTTAAAAAATGTTTTCATCAGTATTGCTGTCATAATCCTGGGTGTTAGCTTGATTTATTCCTCAATACAATACAACAGGATACACAATCGTGAAGAACAAACTGCCGTGCCACAAGCTTGATGGTCAACTCCAACAGCAATCTATGCCTGGATCGTTGGTCCAGTTAGTTGTAACAGTGGAAAGCTGCAGACTATCAGCTTCAAGACGAGCTCACTAGTGCTGAATTGATTTGTCAATTTTCCATTAGTCAATGGACAGAAAACCAATCAAAGACAATGTAGATAGTCTATTAATTGTTGGGAACACTTTATACAGATTTATTGATAATGCTATGTTAGTTGCAGGCCAACACAAGATGATGAACTATTAATGAAGCATTAGAAAAGTGCAAATGGGAGTCAATGAAACAAAGACATTTCCTGTGCAATCTAATGCTCCCTGAGCCTCCGCCTCCATACACACAGACCGATTGCCAATCGGCTAGCTCGAGTCATTGGTCTGTCCAGAATCTGACATTTTGCTCACAAGGCTGGAGCAATTTCTCTCCAACTCTTGCAGCAACTTTCTCTGAAGCGGTATCTTCCGCATGTGCAACAAGGACTGATGATGTATACCGCTGACATTTCAATGGCCAGTGTGACAAATCACCTCGCTCCGCTCGCTCACACTACAGGAGCAACATCCAAAGCATCAGACATGTTAAACGATGAGCGTGTCAGAGTAGAGAGAGGGATTACAGCAGGTACACTGACCCTCTCAAAAGTTTCCAAAACAACAAACTTTTCGCAGCACAAATAGTGACGATATGTTCCGAGTTTACCTGCCCAGAAAAACAGAGGGTTTAAAACCCATTGATTGGCACCTTTACTTCCTTAATGTGATGCATTTGTTGTCAAAACAGGATGCTGGAATGGGATCATTGTTCAATTTTACTCCGACCTTTAAAAACAAGGGCAGCTACAGTTTTGAAGGAAGTCAAAGTGTCCATTTCATGACTTTAAGTCCACAAACTCTCTGTGAAATGCTTTTAAAGCTGCAACTCCTGTCTAGAAACAAACCCTTCGCTTTGCGTGACATAGACACTGTTGTCAGGGAACAGCATCAGATAAGTCACTAACTCTGTCCTCTCTTTTTTTCCCCCCATCAGAGATTGATGCAGTACCTTGCCTCCAGAAACACGCTCTTCAACCTCAACAACTTTCTAGATAAGGCTGCACTACAAGGTGATTTAATGCTATTTGGCTGTTTGTAAACTCAGCAGTGCTGCACGTCTAACATAATGACTTTATGTCAGACTCTCCCTGGCTCTGTAACACTATCAATAAGCCCATTTCAGAGCTGATTTCAAAGGGAAGCTACGGTCCGGGATTGAAACGCTACAGATAAATGTGCCTTTTGTTGGACACAAAGAAGCTGCTGAATGTTACTGGAAACACATGACTTTGTAATTAAATATACTATATAATATATACATAAACCTGAAGGTAAAATTGTGCAAAGGCCAGTTTGCTCGTGGAGAAGTAAGTCCACTTCCTATGAGGGGGATAATAGCTTCTTAACACGGTTTTGAAAATAGGCCAAGGTGATCCGTCTCTAACTGCAGCGCCCCCTCTGTGCCCCCGCAGGATATAACATGTCAACTTTCATCAGACGCTACAGCCGCTACCTGAATGAAAAAGCCATGTCTTACAGACTAGCAGCAGTGGACTTCACCAAGATGAAGAGAGGGTAACAAACTCAACACACACGTCACATATATGGAGAGGCATGGGCTTTTTTGACCAAACTTTTTATTTTAATGCTTTACTTCAGAAAAAAACATGTGATTCAACAATCCAAAGGCTAAATCTGTTTGCTATATAGTTAACCTAGACAGCCAACAAAAGAAACTGACTGGGTTGTTATATTTTACAGTTTGTGGGTTGGTAGGAACAACAGATACCCAGTTATATGCGCAGAGGCACAGAAAAAGTGACTGTTTTGTGATATGTCCCCTTTAAAGTGTGTTTTTTGATGCTAATCCACAACAGCGTATATCTGAGGGACGTCCTTACACACGTACACACCTTAGGTCTCCAGGCCTGATAAATCCTGTGTGTGTGTGTGTGCATGTATGTATTCTTGTCTGCTACCAGAGCTGATGGCGTGATGCGCACCATGACCACAGAGAAGCTGATCAAGACTCTGCCAATCATCCAAAACCAGCTGGACGCACTGCTGGATTTCCAGGTAAAACATCTAACTCAAAGACTCAACGCTTGATTGTAAAATACCGTAATATCTTGATCCGATCTCATTCATTTTCTCTTTCTCTCCGACTTTCCTCCAGCCTAACTCCAACGAGCTAACCAATGGAGTGATAAACACAGCCTTCATGTTGCTGTTTAAAGACTCCATACGGTTGTTTGCTGCTTACAACGAAGGGGTCATCAACATGCTGGGTAAACCGCACACACAATACAGCAGATACAGTAGTATTTATGCAGTAATCTGCCTCTGATGTTGAGATCACAAGACTGTAGTCTGACTCACTGGATGTAGACTGCAGGTATGAGCCTGCCATTGGCCGCCTATGAGCAGGCATTGTCCTTCCCATTCCGCTATCTATTTTGCGAGGACACCCAGGACTATTGTGATTGGTTTGAACAGCGCTGTTTGGAGATAGGTCTGGCTATGCGAGACTAACGAGACTCAATCCTTCTTTAAAAAGGGGAACATCTATTTTTCCTCCGACTGCATCTAAAAGATCACCTTCTTTTCTTCCATTAATTACTAAGCCAGTGAGGAGTCAGGGGCTGAGAACAGACCATCAGACTTTTCAATGAGGAGTTCATGAAATGATTCATTACTTAATTGACTTGATGTTCGGCTCTTGAACTATGGTTAAATAGTAACTGGGACTCTATGAGGAATATATTTTAGCCTTCATCTGCACCAGATGTGCGGGTTTATCAGGACAAATCAGTACCGGGTTGATTTTGAAGTCGTTGTTTTATTGTATACACTTTCTAACATCATCCTCTAGCACCTCAGTGGGCTAAAATAAGGTATTTACTGATGGCAAACATGTGCTTTTCCCTGATTTGTGAATAAACAGTGATTTTGTGCTGATTTTGGAATGTTTTTCTGATACCCAGAGAAATACTTTGACATGAAGAAGAACCAGTGCAAAGAAGCTTTGGAGATCTACAAGACTTTCCTCAACAGGATGACCAAACTGTCTGAGTTTCTCAAAGTGGCAGAGGTAACGTTCGTTTGTCCTGCTGCTCCTCCACGGAGGAAACAGAGTTATGCGCCACTGGAGAGAGCGAGAATATCTGTCTGGGGCGAATCTCGACAGCCGCCTATGATTGAATCTCCATGTTCAATTATAATTTGATCCCGTTTCTCAGAAGAATTTCACCTGCAAAGAAAATCCACTTAAACCTGTTGAGATTCGCTCCACACTTCTGTTTCCCTTTGGATCTGATTTACGGTTGCTATTTTCGAACCTAAAACTGACCGTAGATCAGTGTCCAGGGGCTCTCCTTAATCTTCCTCAGTCTTTTTTTGCCTCTAGATTTTCCTCCTGTTTCTGTCCTTCTCTTGTCCTGACCAGGGGAGGGGGTGACTCCATGACAAGTGATTAATGGCTGAGTCTCAGCCTATCAGGGAGTCACTCATGTAGAGCTTCCAGTTGAGGGACCCCTCGCGTGCTGCCTGTTCACATGCCTGCACTGCATGCCCAAGCAAGCTCTTTTTCTATCACTATCTCTGTCCTCTTCCTCTTATTTTATTTCCTCTCTTTTCTTAAAAAACAACAACGTTATAATGGCTGTTATCCAGTGAACAGTTGCAGTTCTTTCTAGACTGCACAGTGAACATAAACAGTTTTATCCTGCCTTGTATTATCCCGTGCGCCATCTTCAAAAGCTTTCTCTCTGCTTGGTTTCGTTCCTATTTGGAAGGTTTGGGGTGCAGCCACTCGATCCAAAGAAAAAAACTACAACAGACTAACGTTGACTTTAAGGACCCATTCATTTTATCTGTCTAACAAAATGTGTGTTTGTTTGTTTGTGTGTCATCTGTGCCCCCCCCCCCCTTTCTCTTTCTGTTCAAAGTCAACATTAGTTGAGTGTCTTCCTTTTGGATGTTTCTTACCTCGCAGTCACGTGACCTGTTGTCTGCCCTCTCTGCCCTGCCTGTTCAATCAGTCGGTGTGCTCAGCATTCATTTCAAACCAGTCTCCAGATCTCAGTGTGTGTGTGTGTGTATAAGTGTGTGTACATAAACTGTGTATATATAGGTGTTTGTATGCGTGTGCATGCTCCCTCCTCCTCTGTTGTCTTTTATTTGTTTTCCTTTCCAGCCACTGCATGACGTAATGAATGCTTGAGTTTGATTCTTCTTTCTCCCTCCTCCTCCTCCTCTTCCTCCTTCACACGCCTCTTCCCCTTTTTTTTCTTCTTTTTAACTCTGTTGGATTTTTTTGGTTTATTTCTTGTTTTATTATTACATTTGGTTTATTTTGCCTCCCTCCTCCCTCCCTTACCCCCTCCCTCCTTTTTTGTGACACAGCGAGTTGGGATAGATCAGGGCGACAGCCCCGATCTCACACAGGTCAGTCTACATCTCATCTCAATCAGTCAATCAACCAATCAGTCAACCAGTATTTAAATCCGTCAAGTCAATGCTTCATTCTAAACGCTCCCGTTCCCTACTCACCCTACAGACCTGCCCACACTGCAGCTGCCATGTCCTCCTCTCTTCTTCACTCTCCTTAACTTCTTCGCCTTTTTTCCTTTTCTCTTGAATAGAGAGGAAACAATAAATGAAGACCCGCATATAGCCTTGAATCACATATATCTTTCACAATTTCTAAGCATTAGCGGAGGAATTTCATTTTTTTCATTATCGAAATCATTGCAAAACAAATTTTACTCTTCGGTACGATTTCTTGAAAGCAGCTGTATGCAGCTGAATATCAAAAGTTTTTAGCCATTTCTATTTTAGACATCCATGACCGGGGCTTATTATTTCCACAGCCATATTTCTGGCATTTTCCCAGTGTAAATATCAAGGCTTGTCTCTTCATTCAAAGGCTTATCATATAAGTAAGTCAGCACAGCTTTATGAAATAGGTTTTTTGCCCACATAAGCAGTGTTCAAATCATTTCCCTGAAAAGATCATGTCCCTTTGCATTAGCTGTGGGGAGAGCAGCGAATGGTTTTTATTAAATAGGTCTCTGCAAATATGACTTGGATAGGTGTACATAATGCCATCATAAGCACTGCATATCATGGTGAAGGCCGCAAATGTAAAGTATCCTTTTCAATGGAACCACAATTGGATGTTTACAATGTGAGAAATCAGGTAACACACTGACAAGGGAAGACTTTTTTAAATTAATGCCATGTCTGTAGTGCTTAAGAAGACCTTATATGCCCTTATTCAACAGCATAGTGACCCATGCCTTTACTGAGCTCTAGATATGTGTCTGTTTTACTTTTAAACCTTCAGCATATTCTAGATTTCTCTGAAGAAGGATATCCAGAATTCGCATTTTACTCTCTTTCCCCCTTAAAATAAGTATATGAGAAATCTTTTCTTTGCTTGTTGTGTTTTCGTTGTGATCTCCGGTGCTGAAATGTAAGACTCTGGATGAAAAACATGGTATCACATAGTGGTTCAAATGAACCCATCCATCCTTTTTGTTTTACTATGAAGAGTGCTGGCCAGCTGCTCGATGTGTATACCTGGTTTTTCACCAGATGTTTACATTTCACTGAGTTAACTTCCTTGGCTTCCAGTGGGATACAATTTGTGCTGCCTAATTTCCAAACTAAATAAATGAATAATAAGTTAATTTGACTTTTAACCACCTAACGTGGAATCCACCGGTTAACTCTCAATTTTTGGACTGTGATTTTCTTTACCCGTGTGCGTGTGTAAGTGCGTGTGTTTACGATAGCGTTTGTGCACTGCTGGCCTCTGCATGGGCTCGTTAGACGGTTCAGAGACGTGTTTGTTTGTTGTGTTTCTACTCTGGAGCCCTGCAGATACAACGCTCCGCTGCTCTGTCCTGACCCGTCAGTCCCGCTGTGGACTCGCTTGCATGATCCAAGGCTGATGTTTGCATGCCGGTGAACCAAACCTGATGAAACCAAATGCAAAAAAAACCCTAAAAAAAACAGAGCAAACAGCTGTTGTAGAGTAGATAATGAATCTGAGGGTAATGTCTTACTTTTTGCTGCCGCTTTGTGCGCGTATGTGGGTGAGTGGGATAAAATGAGGAGGTGAGGAGATGGGAGTGAGAGAAAGCGGTTTGTCCCATTCTGTCCACTTGGCTGTGGTTCTAATGGTACTCCATCAACTCCCCTCCCATTTACACCCCCCTTCAGGCTCCCAGCTCTCTCCTGGAGGCTCTGGAGCAGCATCTAGCCTCTCTGGAGGGCAGGAAGCTCAAGGACCTCTCCGCAGCAAGCAGGTACGATCAGACCACAAACAAGTTACTCAGATCTGCTGCAACAGCCACCTAATACTACTGCTATTCCTACAGCAATCTTGGTACTACAGCAAGTACTACTGCCATCAGGGGGCTACTTCTGTAAAACTACTGGTACTACTTTTATTACAAAACAAACAATGATCAAGACTTGGGCTGTGGTCCTTTTTGCTTAGGAAGGAACCTTCCTAAGCAAAAAGGACCGCTTACATATTTCCGGGTCATTTCCCTCAGTTAGGAAACTGAGGGAAATGACCCGGAAGTATCTAAGTGGCCACCATGATAAGACATGTTCGAATTCCTTAAATGCCAAGGAAAGGTGCTTCAATAATTCCTTTATTAGCCCCTTTAGCATAGGAGACACTGGACCTTCCTTTACGAAAGGAGAGTAGATAATTCCTCCCCACAATGCCTTGCAGCGGCAACATTTAAAGTGACGCACCATTCGGCCTTCCATGATAACAAACAATATGCTTATCTTACAAAAGGTATAACAATTATACTCATAAAGTAATGGAATTCATGTTGATGAATATGAATAGACAGTGACAATCCTTACGTTTCATATCATATGTATTTATTTACTTCGAACATGTAACAAATACGTTTTTTTTTTTAAAAGAATACGAAATAAAATGAACAATAAATATAGCAAACCATCAATGAACAAATTCTCAATAACAAGAAGCATCAGTAAAATACAAAAGCTAGGCCTATGATAGATTATTAAATTGTTAAAAAACTAAATATAGCCAAACCGTTGAATCTAAATTATTGCACAAAGGAAATATTGATATTGAACAGTTTCATTGATATTGAACATGAGCGAATTGTCAGTTTCTACTGAAGCAGCGTTGATCGTTAAGTGTGACAGCCGCAGGAAGGAAGGAGCTCCGGTTCTCTCCTTCACACCACGAGTGAAGCAGCCTCTCACAGAACAAGCTCTTTGTAAAGCCTGCATGCAATGGGGTATTACATATCACGGGGTTGTGGTTTAGTAGAGCTTTTTTGGAGTCCTTTGTTGTAGTTTCGCCATGGCAGACCTACGTACGTCAGTGACGTCCGCCGTTGCATCATAATTACGTAGCTCAGTGAAAGTGGAGTCGGATTCTCTGAACACCACGGTGTCTTTTCTTAACTCCTCATAAATTATCCTTCACATCTTTCCTTGACCCCATGACATTTTCCGTAGAGGTCAAGGAAAAGTGGCTAGGAATAGACGTTAGGTCATGTTTTGACTTTTCGACCACAGCCTAGGTGTCTTCAGCCATGTTAGGAGTTCTGTGTTGGTCTATTTAGACACAGTGGTGCTTTGAGCTAAATGCTGAGTCAGCATGTTTACATGCTCACAGTGAAATTACTAACAGGTTGATGTTTTGCAGGTAAAGTTTACCATTTTAGTGTCGTGTGTTTATTAGTTCTGCAGGGATTTCATCAGACTTGTTCATGGTGCTAGATGGAAACTCACTTAAGTGTTTCAATTGATCCTGAACGGGTCAGGGTTTAAGGCAAAAATGGTATCAGGTGATGGACCCAAACTCAGAGAGACAGGGGGGAACAGAGGGATGATCAACGGTGATTTTAAAAATAACAAAAATGTTCAGAAAAAACTGAACAGCCAAAACACTAAACAGGAGCACGTAAATTAGGAAAAAGGGATACATACAGGGTCGCAGAGCAGGTAGCATGAAAGACGAACTGACAATGAGACACACAGGGTTTAAATACACTGGGGAGGTGCAGCTGATTAGACACAGGAGGATTCAATCAGGGGCAAGGCAGACAATCACACAGGCGGAAAAACATACAAAGGCAGGAAGTGAAGTGAACACGGGACACAAGAGGCAGGGAAATTAACAGGAAACCAACTAAACAAAACCCAAGACCGTGACAGAAGGGAACATGAACGTCTGTACTAAATTTTACTCAAAATTGAATTATACAGTACTAAAGTAAAGTACTTAACACTAAGATCAATAGGTGCTGAGAGTAAACCATAGCTGCCTTAAAAATGTGATGACATGATATACTACTGTTCAATTCAATAACCCATTTAGGCTACAAAATAAATTGTATGAAATGTCAACATATAGACTCACACAAGAGCTCATAACCAACAGTTATTTTTATGCAGCCTGTGCATTCAACTGATAATCAATTGTAAAAAATACAACCGCCTAAGAATTACTTAGAAAAGAGCCATACAATGAAACAAACTTCACCGACAATACATCAAAAGGCTATGGACACCAAGGAGGGTGCAAGAGGAATAATTTAATAGAACAAAAAAGGCAAGGCCTCTCACACACACACACACACACACACACACACACGCACACACACATATCATGCAAACATACAAGGAAGCATGCAAATAAACACACGCTACTCAGAGCTGGATATGCTGTGACAGATACGTCCAGTCGCTTCAAAGCAAAAATAGCCTCAGTATGTGTCCACTCAGCCTCTTTAGGCTACATGAGAAGTTAGAAGTTTTGCGAGCAACGCAAAATCCCAGCTGGAGGACCACCGTGGGCATTTCAGCATTCAGGGCTTAGTTAGCCACACCCAGCATTCACGCAGAAACTTGGGTGTGTTTGATTTGCGTCACTTAGCGCACTCGCCTGGTTCATTAAAAAAGGGCTCTCAACCTTTTGTAAGGCTCACTTGTGATTGCTCAATTATTTTTTCGAGGATCACCTTTTCAAAGAAAGGAGAAAAAATAAACTGGGCTGTAAATATATATCAGCTGCAATGATCATGAATATTCTGCTCACCCATCACTGCCTCCCATTATGAATCCAAATGTAATGTCTTCAGGGTCATACTTCTTTGGAGCTTTTACTGGCACAAGGTTCTCTCTCTCACATCACTTTTTTCGTTTTAAAAAATGGATCCATTTTGTGTCACTGAGGTAACATTAGCTCGCTAACAGTGAAAACAGATGTCTCGTGATTGTCGTGGTGATATTCAAACGTCACTGGTCTTTGAAATCATGCTTTGTTTGAATCACTATGTGTTTTATTTATGTGGATATTTGAGCACATTCAAATATGCAAATAGCTTTGTAAAATAACAAAAAATACATTTAATAATTTAATCCAAAAATTTGGCAGCAACTCTGCCGACCGCTAGGCGCTCTGGGGCTCAAATAGGTTTAAAATAGCTGCATTGAATCACTGCTTTATTTGATTTAGTTGATGCAACCTCTTGCTACCGACCAGAGGTAGCCGACCATAACACCAAACATGACGCATAATGATGCAAACCTTCATTTTTTCCATTGTTGTGTATTTATGTACTGTTCCCTCTGAATCCCAGTGACCTCCGTCATACCTTTCATCTCGTGTATCATCCATCATCTAGTCATGATGTAAGTTTAGTCAATACTTTCGTACCTCTAACCGTTTGGTTTTCTTAACAATGAGCATAACAGCCTCACAGAGCTGCAGGATTCTATAGCCTTATTAACATAACGTTCAGTTCACAAAGCATTATAGAGTGGAACTCAGTAAAAAGAGCAAAGACAAACAAAACAAAGCAATGTAGCAACCAGCATTCAAAAAAAATATGTGTTTGTGTATCGACTTTAGATCCAACACCTTGTCCAGTGCAGTGTCCTCTCTCTCCAGCACTGGGATCTCTCTCAGCCGCATGGACGACAAGACAGAAGACAACAGACTGCAGCAACACAAGGTGAGACATTTTCAAGACTCATACATATACATAGAGACTTAGACTTAGACAGCTACATACCAACAATATTGTACCCAATGAAACCACACTGTGATCATTGTGAGTTCACATACTTTTTCACAATGAACAGTTTTTGCTTTTATGTGAGAAAAGCACACTGAAACCATTTCAGATTGTGTGAAGTGTACATCGAGTCTTTTTGTCCTCCACACTGTTGTTGAAGTCGAATGGACAGGTGCATTAGTCCTGCAGTACAGTGAATTACACTGTCTGTGTTTGGCTGCTGGCCCGTAGCGTAGAGCTGCACAGAGAATGACAATGAAGTCACAATCTCAAGACCCTCTGCAGTGGATGTCTCACTCAAACAAAGAAGCACCCAGGAAGAGACATTTTTCCAGAGGAGGTTAACACGATTCGTGTGTACTGCAGGGATATTTGCAAACCACGGGATTATCATATTATACTGATGATGCTTCCCATTGCAGGAGGACAGTCATAAGGGGATCGATATTCAGACACCCAATGTGTCACCCAGCACCCAGTCAGTGGGCAGTGCCAACAGCAGCGGAGGGGCCACAGAACTCTTCTGCAATTCATCAATCGTACCAGTCAGCAACCAGTGAGTCTAACATCTGCAGTGTCAAACTGCTTCAAAGGGAAAGTCATCTGTATGTTGCAGAAAGACTCCAGCTCTTCAACAATAAGCCTTTCGCCTGGTTGTCATTATAGATCAGATTTTTTATTAACGGTCTGTTACATAAAAACAAAACTGTGCTCTCTTTCAAATTTTCCTTCCTGCAGTGTGCCAAACCTGACCAGTGAGCTGTTCACCCTGCAGCCTAACTACACCCCGATCCAGACCACACACACTGTGCCCAACAACAACAATGCCTGGGGAGGTAGGACTCACACACACACACACACACACACACATATATAATCATGCAAACATACAAGGAAGCATGCAAATAAACACACGCTACTCAGAGCTGGATATGCTGTGACAGATACGTCCAGTCGCTTCATGCTCTTGACTCACTTCCCCTCTGTTCTCCTTTCATGTTACCACGGTGACCTTTGCATGTCAGGCGACCTGCTAAAGCCAGCCCAACCCGCTCATATTCACAGCCCTGGAGTCCAGTTGCACTCTGGGAAAATGCTGCCCAATGATTTGGACTCTTCATTAGCCAACCTCGTTGGTAGTGAGTGTGCAGAATCTCTCGAAAATATTCAGTTATTATATTATATATTCATTTTTATCTGTTATTCTTCTCCGGCTCTGTTGCTTCCTTTCAGCTGATATGTTTCTTTTTTTTCTTTCTCTCAGATCTGCAGTTTGGGGGGATGCAAGCTAAGAAGTGAGTGGGTTTTCCTGACAACTAAGACTTCGCCACAAGCAAATGATTCAGCTGTCTATCCAACTTTATCACAAACGCTTTTATGATTCATTCATTTTCTTTCGGATTCTGCATAAGCTGTGCACCTAAAAATGCTGTGTGTTTGTGTGTGTGTGTGTGTGTGTGTGTGTGTGTGTGTGTGTGTGTGTGTGCCCATCAGGCCGGAGCTCCAGTGGAGTCAACTGGTGGAGAAGAAGCCAACAGGAGGCGGCTGGCAGTCAAAGACCATGTGCACCAGCACCAACTGGACTCACACCACCCATCCCATGGCACCTGCACCCATGCAAGTCCCTCAGATGGTAAATTAAAAGCTACATTTGCACAGTTCTCAATTTAAAAAAAATGTCCGTGTGCCATCACGGATTAATTCACAACTCACTCATTCTCCTGTATGAGCAGGACAATTTACACTATTATCATTGGGTGTGCTCCACTTAAAAGCTGTGAAAGAATAAATTAAAGAATAAAAGTTATTCAGTTCACGATGAGGTAAAATAGAGAAAAGCTAAAGTCAGAGAATATTTGGCAGCTTACCTAAACGGTTGATTGATTATCACAATAGTTGCAAATTCATTTTCTGTCTCCTACAAACATCAGAGACAGATGTCTTTTTAGTTTAGAGGGTATGATTTAAATTTAGTTTCATATGTATTCTCATTATAATCTACCCAAGATCTTCCTCGCTTCAGTGTTTTGGTACATTTTGTAAAAAGAAAAAAAAAGTTTCATGAAATCTTACATAAAGAGGTAAAAATTAAACACCAAAATATTATCATTTGCAAGTGCCTTCATCATTACAAGTGTTGATTATAAAAAGAAATGTAGGACTGCAACATGTATTTTTGCAGTCGTACCTCTGGGAGTTACAAAATAACTATTGAAAATTAAAAATTAAATCAAACTCACAATAAAGTCTCTATATTACATAGGGTCAAGTCTGTAAATGTGGCCTTTTTTTGTCAGGGAAGCACTACTGCACTGCTCTAGCAAAAGTTTTTTTAAGAAGTTTGGTATTGTGTATCAATTTGGTGCCATCCATCATTCTGTCAGAGAAGTCAGTTCCTCCTAACGGTCATATATCTCATTCTGAAATGAAACTCATTAAATGTACCTGTTGGCCAAATGTAACTTTCCGCTGCACTCAGGGCTTTTTAAAGGAGCTCCCAAATGTGTGTCTGTCCTTTGTGCTCCACTCTAATTATCCGCAAGTCTCTTCCATTCAATCTGGTTTCATCTTTTAATTTTTCGTCTGATTGACCTCTCGACTCAAACCGCTCATTTATTCAGCCAATGGCTCGGAAAGCCGGTGGCACGGCAGGAATTTAAAGTAGAAGAGTTTTGAGCATGAGGAATGGGCAAAGGTCTGGTTTATCTTCTCTGCTCATTTAGAGAAAAGGCCCGAGCAATGCTTTTATTGTTGTAACTCTCTTTCTCTGTATCTCTCCACAGAATGGGATGATCTATACTGGCTACGTAAGTGCATTTATTCACTTCACCTTCCCTTCCCTCCTCTTTATGCACTGGATTTAATCCTGACATCCTCCAAAAACCTCTCTGCTTATTTTTTTTTTTAATGCTTGTGACACTTTTATGATTAGGCTCTTTGTGTTGCGGATGATACATGAATTATCAGAGGAAATTGTGCTCGCTTATTGTGCTGCCTTGGCATTGTGTTTCATCCCTTGTGGCTGCCAATCTTCTACCTCTAGTCTGCGTTGTAAAATTTTCCACCTCTTTGTAATCGACTTTCAGGTCAAGATTAAGACTGTACCTCAGCCAGAAAGTCGATGTATTGTGATCCTCTCCTTTTCCCATACAGGCTCCCGCACCAGTGGCTTTTCCTATGACGACACCCCAAGTGCCTATGTATGGAATGGTAAAGAACAGCTTTAACCTCAGTCATACATTCATACTCAGCTGGCATGAATCTACTCTAAATCTGAAACATTTTGTGATCTCCTGTCCACTCCCCATCTATTGCCATTCCTTCTCCCACCTGTCCTCTGAGCAGCTCCCTCCTCAGATGAGTCATCAGATGGGGGGCGTTCCCATGATGGCCCCGCAGACTGTCATGTACAACCAGCCTGTCCTGAGACCCACCAACCCCTTTGGACCCATGCCGGGGACACAGGTAATACACACACACACACACACACCACACACACACACACACACACATACATATATATATATATCAGCTATTAAGCTATCTCTCAGGAAATCAGTTTATCTCTCAATATATGTAGACGTGTTTAGGAGAAAATAAAGAAGGTGTGAGGCGAAACAATCCAAACTTAAGCTTGACTGAACATGCTTTGGAGTGTGTACCTTAACTGTCGCCAGTTATCTCGGGGATATTGAACACTTTTCTGGAAAGTGTAGGACATAACTAACTTCAGCAGAAGCAGGCAAGGCGCAAACCTCTGGGTAGACCCAGTGAGAGTAGGACATCCTAAACTGATATATACTTACAGCAGCATAACAACAACCAAGATTGGATGTTTCCTTTATCTGTATGTGCTTCCTGTCTGCAAGTCTTCTGGCATAATTGAGGCACGCGTTCATAGCTAGTTTTAACGACTAATAAGTAAAGTCAAGGAGAGGACACTCCCGAGCAGCAACAGGAATCACGTTGTCAGATAATTGAACAGAAAGTGTGAAGATAGTGTTTTGCACAGCGAGTAACCATCAGTTGGTACGTCTCTCAGGAGAACAAACAAGTATATTTTGACCAATTATTCAAAACACAACTGAGGAAAATAATTGCCCACTGAGCACTCGCGCCCATGTACAGATGTTTTCCTGGCACTGCGGCAGGTAAATGTGCTTGTCAGTTGTTGCCTGAACACTTGATGAGGTGTTTTGTCAAACTAAATTACTCTCCATTCTCCTCCCGTCCTCTGCAGATGCACTTCATGTAGGGATGATGTTGTAACCATGGCAGCAAAGCCAAGAGAGAGAAGGCGAGAGGAAAGAGATGGAAAGAGAAAGAGCTGAAGAAAACGAATCCAGAACCAAATCCAGTGCTGGAGGAAGAAAGAGGAAGACGGAGAAGAAAAGGGGGAGGGGAGAGGAAGAAGGAGAGAGGACCAGAGGACGGATAAAAGATGAAATGCTGTATCAGTTTCCATGTAGCCTCAACATCTAATCTCCTCTCCTCTCTCCATGTGGCTACTGATCTCTCTGTCTGTTAATGGGGTACCAGAGGCTCCGCATCAATCCCACTCATCCTCTGTTTGATTTGCCAATTCAGACGGCGATTATGACCTGCGATGACAGCTCTGTGGAAGTGCAGAGGCTCTACTGCCACTTCCCGACCTCCTCATCCTGATGATTTCCTGTATAAAAACATACCCACTTCAAACTCGGAGGACACGCGCCTCTTTCTCTGATTGGATTGTTTGCTGGCACTTTACTCATTGTGAACTTTGCCAAGGGTGTATGTCTGTGTAGGTGATTTTAGCGTCTTGTTCAGATTGGTTCCCCGTTGTGTGTCATTCATCACCTGATGTCAGAAGTAATCGATTTGAATGTGTGTGTGTGTGTGTGTGTGTGTGTGTGTGTGTGCGTGTTTTCCTTTTTCTACATTTCAATGTGCTGCATCGACATTACCGTTTTGAGTCTTTTTATGAGCTCCATTTGTTCTTAATTGCCAACTTCACATCCAAAATCCCACGTGGAGCGATACTCTGTGGGTGCGCTTGTGAGTGTGTGGATGGACGTGGCTGTCGAGGGTGTGTACTGTATGTGTTTCTCTTTTGGTACCTGATGTCATTGCTGTGTTGCCAGGTACCAACGTGTTACTGCACTGGAACTAACTGATGAAAGCACTGAGCCAGATCCAGGCATCGCATTTGGATGTAAACAAACCTCTTACACTAACTTTGCTACTTGGGGTCGGGCTGTACACACTGTGTATTTTGTTCATTTACCCCCCCCCCCCCCCTCCACAGCTGCGCAATATCATGCAATCTCGTTACCGTCTGTCCCACCACATCTGTAGGCTGTTTAGAAAGCTGTTTCCTGCTGTTGTGTTGTTGTGTGTCCACATCAGGTTTCTGTACAGAATGCCGTTTTACTAACCTGTTCTGTTTTACACGTACTGCTCTAAAAGTAGTGACAAATGCACTGAGAGCCAGACAGAGAGTTGACTGGATGTTAGGACGGCGGTGTTTCTCAACTCCCAACTGTATGATTTCCTCCCTGTCCTGCATTCGTCCTGTTCAGAATGAGTCTCCCGCGATGTCCTTCACACTCCAGAAAAACTGGATAAGGGGAATTACTGCAGCGGACGTCTCACCTCCAGTAATCAAAGACACTGCAACCACAGAGAGGGCTTTGCTAATGTAATGTTAACGTTTATGGACAGGACAGCTAAAGGTCAGTCGGAGGAGTCAAACGAGGACCAGACCACCGTAAAGCGACCGAGGGCAATGTCCGTTGATCACGACCCGAGTAATGCAGTGACGACACACAGATTAATTCAGACAGCCAGACATGGGAGGCTTTAATGAGACGTTAAATGTTAATGTGGCTTTTCTGGCAGACCCAAGGTCAAGTTAGACCCACAGACAGACGACATACATTTATATATATATAGCACAAACCTTCGAAGAGGGGACCACGCTCTGCTGCACAAAAACCTAAAATCATTGCTGGGATGTACAGTTGAAAGGGGCAATAATCGATTGGGGATGAAGTCGTTTTCTATTGATTGTGTCTGTTCTATGTACATGTGCTGTATGTGTGTGTTTGTGTGCACATGCCTTCCCATAGAGACAAACAGGGTCGAGCTCCTCGGTTAGAGACGAAAGGTCTCTAGTGAGCTGGTAGTGTGCACAACTTAGCAGTGAGTGTTATTGTGGCCGTGTCTCAGTCTGTACAACCCCACATCAAATTAAGGTGGTTCCAAGGATCACTCGTCAAAAAAAAAGGCCCCGAAATCATCGGCCCTGGAATCTCAAAAGTGAATCGGAGAGCCGGAGCTTGCACACGCTTGTGATACCTAACAAAAACCGTCAGAGAATTGCAACTGTATGGTGGCGTATGGTTCGGATTCAACCTTGAACTGTAACTGTTGGCTACGCAAAAGACCAATCACCCTGCAGCTACGACTCTACGACCAGCAGAGAGAGACTTCAGTTAGAAATCGTCACCAAGCAGGCAGATATTCTCTGAGGTTTCTCAACAAGAGGCCAGCTGACAAAGAAAATTGTCGTTTCACTCTCTACCGTTACTCCTCATCCCAGTGGTTTGTCTTTCTCAAGTCAGCTGAATGCTCTTTTCACTGTGCACTTCACTCCCACGACGCAGCTCTGTCCATCCTGGGCCAACCTCTGACTGTTACTGTGTCCTCTGTATATAGGAAATGCCGTTCGTGTGTTTTTAGACGTGCTCTCTCTGTAAAAGTGATCGAAGCCCCATTGGATGACGTACTGTACGTGGGACAATTTATTGCTGTATCTGTGTTTGAATGGTTGTATTTTGAAGGTGTCATCATCCAGGGATGTGCGGGAGGGTGGGTTTGATGTTTGTGATGTTTGTGTCCATCTCGAGGAGGAAGTGGGCGGGGTCGAGGGGAGATGGGAGGTCATGGGTAAACTATCACAACTGGTCTATACCAAGAGTGTCTTCATCGAGGAAGTGGACAGGACAGGGTCTGTCCTCTTCGAAACAGGAACATTTTTTTGCACCAAAGTCATCATCAAAGCGCAGCTTCTTCTTATTCAAGGCCACTACGGATGGATGATATCAGAACTCAAAAGATTTTTTGTGTTCTTTTATTTTTTAGAGACAAAGAACTTGTCTTCTTTTGCATGATTAAGTGTCGTCTTTTTATTGGCTCGTGTGCCCGGTAAAAGCATGACCATTGTGTGAACTCTCACTTACCGGTGTGTTTGGAAAATGTTAAGGAAATTTCTCCATGAGATTTTTTTACTTACCTCTTGACATGAACGTTCATTGACATTCATAATCAACTGTTTTACAATGTAGGGTCCCGTAACTGTTTGAAGGCTGCCTCGCATGCAGAAATGCAACTTGCAAGCAACCCATCAAACTTCAAACCCAGTTACCCAGTAACTGCACCTTTGTAAAACACCATGGATGTCAATGCCAGTTATCACCTAGCTAGCTAGACATTGCAGTCTTGTAAAATCGCTCTTTATTAAAACGTTGCTATTTTCAATACGTGTTCGAATGCTCGCTCCTTTTTCATACTATGCCAGCAGCATCACGGGAGGTTGTGATTGAAAGTCAAAGTACTGTACTATGTGTTTGGTCTGGTCAACATTGTGTGGTGTTTTTAACGTGTTTGCCCAGTCTTGTCCCCGTCTGTTGTCATCAACTGGACTTATTCTTTCCCAGTCATCCTCTCAAAGCACAGGCTGGTTTCCTGAAACCAGGCTTGGATTCACCGGAAGCTTCAACTTTATTTTTGAGACAATTTCGGCATTACCAGGCCCAGAAAGTGTACAGACTTGGACGGGAGTTTAGAGATCTATGGCATCTTTATTTTAACCTCACTGCAGAGGGGTAAAAAAAAAATTTGGTTTCCCCATTTCTGTCAGCCATGTCTCTGTACACTTTATTTGTTGTACCTCAGTTTAATTATCCTTAATTTTAACCTACTAAAGTCAATAATAGTAAGAGCCACAGCATAAAAGCTATAAAGCAAAACTAAAAGTTGTAGTTTCTAAATCTGGGGTTGGATTTCCTAAAAACATTCTCAGACTAGTTTCTCAGACTTTGAGAAAACCCGCTTCATCAGTTGAGTCTGTCCAGGGAAGTATTTCTCTCTTACATTGAAGTCTGATGAAAAGGACTGAAGCAGCCCCAGTATCTACGTAAACTATCAACGCACACAATACTTCTACCTGCACTCTAACTTTACAAAAAGGACATCGGAGGTTAGCTTCTAGTTTTATCCACAGTGGAACACTCCCAACACCATTATCAGCCGTCTGTCTACAGAATAAAGACCGTTGTATTCACCACTGAAGCTGCTTCACAGACTAATCTGGCGGCTGGAAACCAGACTTGCGTGTTCGAGTAGAAACTGCATTCCCGCGTTTTGCCAGTGAAAAGGCGCACGACGTCTTTGCGGTTTCACGCTCGATCCTTCGTCCATTTAGGTGCATAGGCCTCCTCACATTACCTCAGTATACCCTCAGCATTGTGTATACTGCATTCACTCCACTCACCCCGTGCTCTAGTGTCCATCTGTAAACTGTTCATTGTTGTTGAGGGCATGAATCTCAGCAGTGTCCATGAAATGTCTTGTAAGCAGGGAATGAGGTTCCATACATTCAATGTCTTCTCATTTTATTTTTTTGTAATAAACAGGTTTGGATTGTTATCAAATTGTTTTTTTTATTTTAAAAGCATAGGTTGATGTTTTAAGAAAATGGAATAAAACGTCATCTGATGCTGAGCTTTTAAAGTTATTTGGTGAATCCTCCACAAACACTCAGGGACCCCAAGAAGATTGGATACCGTTATAATACAATAGCTAATGGTGACTAATAATAACAAACTTTAAAAGTAATAACACCGTAGCTGATTCATAAGCGTCTTTAAATATTCACACACAGAAGCCACAGTTCAATTCAAATTCATTTATTGATAATTAAACATTTCAAAGAACATAGGACAAAATGTAATTTAAAACAAAATGATATTCGTGTTCATCGTCATTCATACAAGTTGAATGTGGCATCAAAAATCGCTGTTTGGGGGGAGAAGGGGAGTCGAGCGTTGAATCAGCAACCGATCCTGAGCCAGGTTATTCAACTCTGAAATGAAGGGCCTACCGATGTGCTCTTACGCAAGGCACTTTATCCCAAAAGTGGCCCCAAGGGCACATTTACAAAAACTAACACAACCCATCCTACCTACATGTCCCACGTCCAGCTGTGGCTGTGATTGCCTGGTACTCTTGAATGACAGGCTGTTAGGTACGGGTAACTGACAACGTGCCTGCTTCAGATTTGGACTAAAAGACGATATACGTGTCTGCATCTGGTGTGTGTGAGCGGTCAGTATGTTGGGAGCAGGAATGTATGAGCAGAGTATGTTTGGGGGGGGGGGGGGGGGGGTTGATTGCAGGGATACGACCAGGAAAATCAAAAACAGGAAAAAGTTGATCTCTCCTCAAAAAAAGGATGCGAGATTAATTTCCAAAAATCTGAAATCCTGGCAAATAAAACTCCCCGAAGACAGGGGAGGAATAAATGGATATAGGTGCGTGTGTGTGTGCGATTGTGTTTGAGAGTGTGTATGGGTGTTTTCAGGGAGGGGCAGGAGTGTGTGGTCTGAGTGTTTACCTTAGTGGGGGGACACCCCATCGTCCACAGCAGTTTCAGGCCTAACGCTGCTGTTTTCCCCATCCCACGCTACAGCTGCGTGTGCCGTACGTCCAGGGCAAGGGCTCAGTTTGGCTCCCTCCCACTCTAGCTGCAATAATCAGCAAGAGGAAGAAGGTGGCTGGAGCAGCAGCAACAACAAGGCATGCAACTAACAGTTCAAATGGAGAAGGTGGAATAATGTGGAAATTTAGAGAGGCTATGTGTCACTGAAAACCTACCACAGCACTACCAACTCAGGTGGCGAATTAGACATAAGATGAGGATCTAGGGTGTGGTACAATCACGGAACGGAACTTCTACTGTCAGTCAAACAATACTGATGGAATTGGGTGTGCATTAGTATCATTTGCACGTGTGGCCTGCTTTACATGAGCAAAATGCAATGAACCCAGTTAAAATACATCTAGATATAAAGTGTGGAGATGGCGTGGTGTGAATGCAGAGGTTTGTCAAGAGGCGTGTGACTCTGGAGAGATCAGAAGAGGGAAAAGGAAAGGTCATCGGCCTTTACTAAATCCAAAACCACCCTCATATTCACCTGCAGCACTGTCACCTCGTGTCCACTCAGTCAATAACCCTACGCTATTCACATCAGCAACACGCCACTGCATGTAGAAAAAACAAAAACACACTTGCACCTGCTCTCAGCTCAAATGGTGAATCACAGATAGCTCCCATTCTTTTGGGAACTGCACTTCAAGATCGAATGCCATGTTTTGATTTCACAGCACGTTGATCTCATATATGCTCACATGCCACGCCGGTTCAATACCATTCAGTGCAAGTACGACCGCATAACCATCGGGCTTCAGGGTTGCTTCACAAATGGCCTGATTCGCAATTCAACACAATATGAAATAGAAAAAAAGAAATTTGAACGACTACAGATGACTTAATGATTCTGTTCTAATGTTTTAGAGGTAAACACCGACGTGACAGGATACATTTAACTCCTGAGTTTGTGTATACCTCGAGAAAATAAAGAGAGCCCGGACTCATACTTTAATTGAATCGCTGAAAATATTCCTGTATCCTTTTATCTGAGTCACGTTCACACCCGGCTAACACACGAGACTATGAAACTTAACGTATGCATAATCAGACTGGTAATATTCTGTTTGACTACAAATTTACTCTGTAATAATTCTTCACACCTTGAAAACAGTTCGCCTCAGGAAAACTTTAATGCCAGCTGGCACAATGCAATCTCCAAATCACCCAGAGTTAATTGGGTTGCAACAGAACCTAAGTGACCGTCTAACGAATTTGCGATTATCCGTCTAACACTTTGCCATATCAAAGATTTACATGACCCAAAATGGAGGACAAAAATGATACATAATCACTCCGAGTGAGAGTCCTTCAGTGAAGCCAGCCTGAAACACAACACAAAGCCGGTCAATTAACAAACATTCTCCATCTTCACAAACAGACGGTTCTACAGTAAAGGCAACAAAAACCTGGCTGAAGCAACGCTCCGTTTCACTTCTTCTGCCGTCTCTCTTAGTCGACGTATTAACCAATCGGGCGGTTCAATGTCCGGATGAACAGGCTGGCTGTTATGAAAAAGGTCAATGCAGCTGAATTCAAACAGAGGCCTGTTACATACTCCACACAGGATGTTCCTACGCCAACACTAGTGCGTGCGTTTGGATTTATATTATAAAATTGTTATAAGGACACGTGGACCTCTGAAAAATGAGTTTTAAAAGAATACGGCAAGCCTGATGCATCTTGTAGAGAGGCCAGAAAGGCCGATGGATAATATTCTTTTTGTTTAAATAATTGGAGTATGTTTTTATAGCTATTTAGTAATTTATCAGCGTATTACATTTGAAATGTGTGATTTGGACTGCTTATGTTCCTGCACGTTTATGTAGAGTATATAAAAGGCCTCGATTCAGTACAAACAAAAAGCTTCTCCTACGATATCCTACCCTGGCCTCGGAGTACAACTTTGTCCCAAGAAACATTTAAGCCTCTTTGAACATCCAACCAGCTGTGCCTCACATTGTCGAACACAAACTGTGAACGCATGACACCATCACAAAATGAACTGTCCCACTACGCCACACAGGCATCAACCGACGGGCAAGCTAGTTAGAAACTAGGTTAGGATGGAGAAAAAAGGGGGAAATGCGTCAGACTTGAATTACATTCGAATTACAACCTTGCTCCCTCACTGGTTTACACTGTCCCTTATGTAAATACACATGCACACGCACACATTTGCAGTGTGGAAGGAGTGTGTGGGGGTGGGACTATCGATAAGGGGGTTCTGGCGTGTGGTAAGGGTAATCATGGCGCTGGGGCATGGGTTGCCCGTGTGCGGGTGTCTGCTCATACGGTGTGGATGCGGAGTAGCTTCCCGCTGCTGCGTAAGCTCCCGATGAATCATATGCTCCGGGTGCCCCATAGCCTCCAGACGCGTCATAGCTTCCTGACGAGGCGTCGTAGTTCCCAGATGTAGCATTGTAGCTCCCGGATGAGGCGTTGTAACTTCCTGCCGCATCGTACGTTCCTGGCGGCGCGTAGGCTCCCGGTGCTGCATACGTCGGGGGCGCCGAGTATGTCCCCGGGGGCGCTGTGGTGGAGGCCTGTGCCTGTGTGGTGGCTGGTGGAGGCGGGGGAGGAGGAGGAGGATTGGTGTAGGCATACTGGAGGTACTGGTACTGCTGCTGGTACTGTTGATACTGTTGGTATTGATGCATTTGCTGGTAGTACTCTGTGTAAGACCTGCAGTTTACAACAGAAGAGGTTAAGAGAAGAAAGGAAAGAAAGAAATGTTAGCCGAAAAACCACATCTGACATGACATAATGAACACAGGGATGTGTATTTTTTTGTTTGATATTAATAAAGCATTCTACAATAATGTAATGATTTATTGATCAGTGCTATGTAGTGGTGTAACGGACCACTGATCCGGATTTTTGCTTTTGTGCAAACCCGATCTGTGAGCCTATCCGTGTTACAATCTCAAATGTGAGTTTTATGATCCGTTGCACCACGAGTGATGTAAATAAACTATTATTATACAGTATGTGCAAGTGGAAGCAGGCTTAACGTGCTTATTTTTCCTTCTGCCTCCATCTTTTATCAAAATGTATTGCGTGTACCTAGCAACAGGATCTGACCCTTCAGGTGTGTTGGTGGCAGCTGGGGCGTCTTCGGGTCCTCCAGGTGGCGTCGGCAGCAGGGCGCGGCGCTTCGGTCGTACCTGACCGAAGGAACCTGGAACCGGGTCAGGGAGGAGGGGGGCCCGGTTTCCTCTGATTGGACTGCGGTCTCGCTCACTGTCGGCAGACACTGCCTTTCTCCCTGCCTGCTGCTCTGCCAGAACCTTTAATTCAAAAAAATATGTCAGAAAATAAACGTACAACACAAAATAAACAGAGGAGAACATTATACAGTTTTACTACCTTCTGTCCCTCCTGAAAGAACTTGGCTCTCGCTGCCTCGAAAAGCGTTGTCGGATCTGGTCCGCTTTGTGAATCTACTTCTTCAACAGTGGCAACAGCTGCAGTATTGTGATTAGCCATATCTTGATACACCTGGTCAGCAACAGTCCCATATACCTGGCTGGCTAGAGCACCGTATATCACCCCATCTGCACCTTTAGCACTCGTAATGCCCTTCAAAGCAGCGTAGGTGGGGTCAAAGGAGGTGGTGTTGTAGAATGAGTTATGGACACTTTGTTGAACCTACAAAAGACAGATGAGAGATGCACGCATTAAAAAAAATATACTCAAACCTAACTTCTCTATAAAACACTACGGGTAAGGAAAGTGTAAGGGTCAGGTTCAAACGAGTCCAGTCACAAATGCTTGTGACCGTTCATAAACTCATGGGCTCGGGTTTCAGAGATCATAAGTTAGATGTTTTCCCGGATAGTGGATGCCCTGCTAGAGAATTAACTGACTTGTATGGGTAGTCCAGCCGCTGCTGCTGCAGCTGCTGCTAGCACGGCTGCTTGACTCTGATGGTGCTCTAGTGATGGAGGTGGTCGCGGAAGAAGACCCTCCCTGCCACCTACAAGGCAAAGGGAGAACAACACATGATGAGAACAGGAGTTGTTTTCAGAATCTAATATGATGCAGTTAAACACAAATGGATAACTTCATCTTTACCTGTTACACCACCGTGGTTTGAATTTCCAGCCATTGCAATCTGGTTGATCAAAGGTTGGGCTTTGGACAGCTCTACGGCCAACTGACGGCCCTTGTACATGGTCCCGTTGAGTGCGTCAATAGCCACCAGGGCCTCCTCCTTCCTCTCCATATGCACAAACGCATAGCCGACATTTGAGCATAATCTGGCTGTAGAGTACACAGGAAGCTCAGCGTTAACATGAGACACCGATTCAAAATAAAACACATCAATCCCATATTGTTATTGTCACTTTTTGTTTAGCACTATTTATTAAAAAATGTAACTGTTAAAACTTTCTAGATGACACAAGATAATCTGAAGATTGTTGTTACATTACAGATCAGCACTTCTACAAAATGTTTCCTCACAATAAGTATTGTTGACGGGACTTTAACTCACCTTTGACTTTGTCGCAGTCTAAAACTCTTCCAAAGGTTGAGAACAAACCGTGCAGGTCATCTGCTGAACATGTCGCGGCGAGGTTCCCCACAAACACTTTAGTGGAGTTGGGTGGGCGTGCACGGGACTCCTCGACCACCAAAGGCCGGCCTCTGTACTCTTTACCATCAAGATGTCGTATGGCCCTGTAAGAGTAGGAATGAGAAATATCTTTGCATCATCATCATCAGTTGTACTGCAAATATTTTAGCTGAGGTTAAAAATTAATAAAATAAACTAAAACCAGCCAATTAATGGTATATTTTACCATTAATACAGATCAACATTAACACATACATTTTCTTTTTTATTTAAAAACACACTGGCAGTGCAAGCAATAACTATATTTCTATTTAATGTGTTCAAAATTCACTGAATGTACTTATTAGCGGAATATAGCAAACGGAATATAGCATACTGGACTCATAATGTACCTCGCTAAGATACCTGATGAGCAATTACCTTGTGTTTAAATTTGTTGGAGTATAAACTTTCATATCCACGTTTGATTTTATCCCCAAGAAAGCATATTTCTATAATATCAATTAATTGATCCCATCCAATAGTGGTGATGAACAGTTACTATCCAATAGTGGTGATGAACAGTTACTATCCAATAGTGGTGATGAACAGTTACTATCCAATAGTGGTGATGAACAGTTACTATCTAATAGTGGTGATGAACAGTTACTATCTAATAGTGGTGATGAACAGTTACTATCTAATAGTGGTGATGAACAGTTACCTGTCTGCTGCCCCCTCTCCCTTCAGGGTAACGAAGGCGTACTGTCTGAGCAAAGAGCAGGTGTTGATCTCTCCATATGGAGAAAAGAGCTTCGTCAACTCGTCGTGAGTTGCATCTAAAGGAAGGTTCCCGACAAACAACTTCACGTTCTCACCGCTCATCTCTGTATCACACAGGCATCTGGAGGAGAGAAAACATGGTGCTCTGGTTTAAATGTCTCCGTTGGTAACGTGACTAACTTTGGTGAATCTCAACAAATAAAATGGCGTTTTCCCGCGTGGCTAATCATAGTTAATGATATTCATCCTAAATCATACTGCTAAGTGGGTTTATAACTAAAGTCATTAACTAGTTGCATTGCCATCTGCTAAGAAGCGTATTGACGTTAGCTAGCCGGTTATTATTAGCTTAACTGAGCTAATAAAGCTGTTGACTTTCGAGGCGAAAACGGATCAAATGAAGCCTGTGTAGCTGCAAAGTTAGCTGACCTTGCTAATGCCAGACAAATGACGCATAATCGGTAACATACAACCGGTTTATGGTAAGATGCACGACCAGTTATACGACCATCAGTTAGCTAAACAACTACGACACTACTGGCCATTTTGTTAAACGCAAACATTAACGATGTAGCTAACGTTAGCTAAGCTAGCTAGCTAGCGCAGTGGTTTCATCACAGTGTTTGAAAGCATGTGCTTAAGCTACAGCTCCATCACTGGTGTGTAAACTATCATAGCGCATATTAACCACCATTAATCGTGTTGTGCATCCAATTTAGTTTAAAATGGACGGAAAGCAACATAATCATGCTAGCATAGTAACGTTTCACGGACTACTTACCCAACGCGGTCCTGGAGCTGTATTTCAGACGTCACATCCGTTTCCGGTTTCTTGACGTTCGCTGACTGGAAGCAACAGGGTCGCAGTTACATCAGATTTGCACCAGATGGCTGCTTCGTATTCCTGACTGGGGCATTCTTCCTCTTTTTCAGTTGTATGGCCATGTCGAGAGTCTAAAATCACCTACTCTGACGCATAAATAACACAACACATGATCTAACGTGTTGTGTTAACGTCAATGGAGTTCATTGTGGAGGAATGTGTCTGCTGATATTTCTACAGTGCTTCAGAGGGCAACATTACCACACTTAAATATCATTGATTTAATAGTTTCATATCAATGGCGGGTAGTGGGGAATAAGTAACAGTTACTACTCCGATCCTTTACTTAATAATCCAATATACACTTTTCTGGAATAGGCAACAATGCATAAGTCTGTTATATAAGTACATTTTGATCATAATCTTTGAATAATGTCATGAATACATAACTTGTATGACACTGCTACATTGCTTTTTTATTTTTTATTTTAGTAGATGTTTGAGTACGTCTTCCACCACTATAACACTATGAACATAGTTATAACGGGTTTAACTTTTCTACGCTTCAAATATTTCTGCTTCGGAAAGGCGCGTCTTTCTGTGGCCCGTGGCATAGGTGTACAGTATCACGTGTCTGTTTCCAGGTGAGGCAGAGGAGGAGGAGCCAAAGAATAGAGACGTCTCCGGATCTAAGACCACACGCCATGACAGGCCAAAGTGGAAGAGAAGCAAAGTTTTCATCCTCGTGAATTTGATGGAAAACATAGCAGCGCGTCAACATAAAGTGGATCCGGAGGGGATCAAAAGAAGTATCGGGACAACGAGGTAAACAACGAGCCTGGTAATGTCAAAGTTGGAATCCCACAGTAGCTACACACAAGTGGTGTAAGTGAAGCCTACGGCAGGAAGACTCGTAGTTTGAAGAGGAAATGTGAGTTTTACAGGAATGCGCGCTGCGGATCCAGACAGATGTTGGCATGTAGGCTGCGGTGAGATTTAATAGGGCGACAGACCTATATGTTCAGAAAAATAGCCATAACCAACAATATCATTGCTATTGATTTTACATCGCCGTCTCTGCGCGTGTGTGTGTCGTGCTTCTGTGTCTGTATTTTTAAATGTGTGTTTCTCTTCCTATTTCATTTAAACTCTGTCTGAGCTGCTGCACTTTACCAAGTCTCGACTTGCTGTCCCAATCCAGGCGGATTTATTACGCAGTCGTGTGTGTGTGTGTGTGTGTGTGGGTGTGTGAAGGCATCCTTCCCATCTTCCTGTTGTTAATGTGAGCCACAAGGAGAGATAATAACCACCTGTAGCCTGCACACACTATGGGAGTGCATGGTCAGTGGCAGGACAGCTAATAATAATACTTTTTGTTGTGTGTGTAGATGGCACAAGAAGAACCGCTGTATGATTTCCCGGAGCCCACCCAGTCATCAGAGCGGAAGCTGTTGGGGCATCAGAGGGGACAGGGCTCTCTGAGAAGCATCAGCGTGCTGGACCGTCTCCTGCTCACAGTTCCAGTCTGGCTCCAGCTGTCCATCAACCCTGCCACCGCACTGCACATACTGCAGAGGGAGCCTCCTGGGGTAAGAGCCGCATGCACTTTATCTAAATAAAATCAGGAGCACAACATATGTCCACATACATTTAGGCCATACCTCTCTTGCCTTCTCTGTCCATGTCCTACACACTCACACATGCACTCAGTAATCACTTGTCTCCTCCCGCAGACCTTCCTGGTGCGCAGGTCTCGCACATCCCGGAAAAATGTGCTGTGTGTCCGCTTGGCGGATGACAGCGTGCCATCCTTTGTTCAGCAATTTGGCATCAGGGAGGAACAATCCAGTAAGAGTATGTGACAACTTTAAAAAAAAAGGATATTTCTGTGTCTGACCCATCAAGACTGAATCTGCCTTCTTTGGTAAACAAATATGTAGTCATGCCCGTGTGCTCACATCATCAAGATTGTGTCCAATTGCACTAGTGTCATATACTTAAATTGAATTGCATGAAATAAGAGACTACTTTGATTTGGTCACCAAAGCAATACAAAGATATTAATGCGAACAGATTTCCACAAAACTGAAAACAGAGCATTTACATTTTCGACTGTGCTTATTTCAGTTCATTGACTACTACTCATGTCTGCTTTTACAGTATTGCCAACCATTTTATGAAGTAACAGATACATCATGAAGTAAGCTATTCCTGGTTTCCCTGCAACTTCCCGGAATGCAGGAAATCAAATAAAAAACGTATGCACGCTTCGTATAATGGCAAAACTACGGGTATCATCTATACTCAGCTTTGCTCCAGTGTTACATAGTTTTAACACACGACTACATCTCCCCCTCCCAAAATCTCTGCATCTTTGAATTTTCCTCACCCCCAGCTCTGTGTCTGGAGACTTCAGCCATCAGTTTTCCAGATGTCCCAAGACTAGTTTCCTTCTACTGTGTCAGCAGGTACCATCTTGCCTTCCTTATTATCATTGTCCTCAGCTGTTCACCATTTGTGTCTTTTCTTTTCGTTACCTTCGCTTCCTATACAATATGTTCACAGCAGTTTTTCCCCCTTTTTCTACATTTGTCACTGTCAATATTTATTGATCTGCAAGAGCAAATGCTGGTGTTAATATTGTATATTTTCTGTGTATCAGAGATGTATTACGCTTCCCTTTGGAGCTTCCTGAAGCCATTGCAAAGGCGACATCCCACAAAGAGCTGGAGTCCATCTCACATATGGGAATAGGTTGGTGAACACAACTCCTTGTTTGCACGCATACTACATTCATTATTATTACCTCCCAGCTGCTGGGTAATAACCATATGACATATACATACTTTTGTTAAATGAAGGACGAATGAGTAAGAAAGACTAAAGTTTCACTATAATGAAAACATCATATTTTACAGAATTCTGGAATTCCCACCTAAACGTCCGTGGGCCTCGGGAGGCACCTAAGCCTCAGAAAGACAAGAAGAAGAAGCCAGACACAGTAACCTCAGTCCCGCCCGCTGCTGCCCCACAGACGAGCTCTGCAGCTCAGCCGGATTCCGCTCTCCAGCCCGACTCAGACAACCAGCTCAGGACGGTAACTACTTCTGACACGGACAAAAAACAAGCAGGTTCGAATCCCACCCTGTTCCACGAGTTCTGTCCAATCACGACACGCAGCCCCCGAGAGCTGGACTGTGGCTACGGCCAGGGCGCTCTCTGTTTCGTCAACCCCCTTTTCCTGCATTCCCATAATCCTTTGTCCAGACGCCGCATGTTCAGCCGCAGCCGCAAGGTTCGGATTTCCACAGAGTCTTCGAGCCTGCTGTCGCCCCCACTCGCTCCTCCACCTCCACCGCCGCTAATGCCCAAAACCAAAGGAAAATCGAATGCCCGGAAACGGGGACAAGGAACCGCCAAACCCAGTCAAGGTCTGTTACAAGGTGAGAGCCCAAGTGAAGTCGCTCAGATTGATTTCACCTGGCCCCTGCCTCTGACACAGATGCAGAACACCTCCAGTGAGGCCCAAGTTCAGCTTCCATCAGCAACTCCTCACTTTCAGCCTGAGATGCAGGAACGGGGCCAAAGTGAAGCTGGAGTCACCGGTGAAGAGGCTACAGCTCAGCTATCAGCAGTAACGGAGAATCTTCCACACGAATCAGACTACATGCAGCCCTCTCCAAAGATCAGTTTCTCCAGTTCGTCCTCACTCCCTCCTTACTTCTTCCCATATGGTTCTCCCAAGGCTCCTCCCATTTTCCCCAAAGAATCTCCGTCCCTCTCTCCTTTTGACTCTCCATGGGCTTCTTCCCGTCTCTCCCCCAAGGCTGCCATTTCCCTCTCTCCATACGACTCACCCATCGCTTCACCTTCCCTTTCACCGTACCAGTCCCCGTCTTCTTCTCCTTCTCCTAAGGCCCCCTTCAGTCTCTCTCCCTTCACCTCTCCGTCCTTCCTTCAGCTGGCAGAGCAGGCCTATCACACACCTTCTACTCCTTCAAGACCAGATCAGCAAAGATCAGAGAGAGAGGAGGAGGGAGCAGGTGGGGGTGAAATGAAGGATGAAGATGACACAAAAGAGGAGGACAGGGGTCTGGTTTTACAGATGAATGCTGCTTCTCTAAATGACACAGACAGCTGCAGTTTCTTCAGTAGTCTTCAGGGAGCAGCAGAGACTCCACCTCACTCCCCCCACATACAGGACGATGCTCCAAGCCTCGAGCGCACAAACATTTTAGACTAACTGATTTACATTATAAAGCACCGTGTAGAATTACTAAATGTGAACGTGGTGACAGCATCTCAGGGTCTCACCGTGAGATAATCTTCAGAATATAGCAAACCTTTTAATTAAATAGGTTTTTCAAAACCAAAAATTGTACACGATACTGGTTGTTTTTGTTTTAACTGCAAACTATGTGCACTTTTTGCTCTATTGCCAAACATTTCCTTAAGCATACCAACACATTTGTGACTGTTTTGCGAACTGACAGCAATTTATTTCCTTCGATATCAGTATTTTCTAAAAATTAAATTAAGAACTTTCATACTCAACTTTCATGAGTGAGGAAGTCCATCACAACTACCCTGTACATGCCTTTATTTTGCTAAATTTACATCAGACGTGGCCATTAGGTTTTTTCTGAATGTGTCCATCAGTCCGGAACGCCTCGAGGGAATTTCTTCAAATCCGGCACTAAAGACGACTGACTCAAGGATGAACCGATTAGACATTGGTGGTCAAAGGTCACCGTTGCCTCAAAACACATTTTTGGCCATAACTTAAGAATTAATATGCTATTCATGACAATTTCACACAATTGTCTGAAAGGATAAAATTATGAAGTAATTACATTTTGGACTTACATGGATGTAAATGGCAGGTTGGAGGTTTACAACTGAAAAGCAGTAATTCTAGTTTGCACCAAAGGTAAAAATAAAAAAAATGATATTGTCATAGCTGCAATACAGTTGCAACTGCTTTTGAGTTGGCTACCAGGAGTCGCTAGATTTTTTTTTTGGTAAAATCAACACTCCGAGTTGATTAACAGTGAAATAGGATCACTTACAGGCAGTCTTCATTT
>NW_022280048.1:1114280-1120037 GCF_004355925.1 Anarrhichthys ocellatus | reverse complement strand
CGAGACATTCTGGTTCCTTGTGGAAGAAAACTTAAATTGTGGTTAAGTCTTCCTTTGACAGGACACCACAGGTGCCTTCTCCTGTGTTCAATTTCTGACTGGATTTAATAACTCCTCTGTAGACAGACTTATGACTATGCATGTGCATCGGGGTGATTTCTAATGTTATCAATTAAAATATATTGAAAGTCAGTCTCAGATTGTGGCTGAATTTCATAACAAAATGAGCAAAAAAAAAAAAAAAAAAAAAAAAAAACCACACCCACAAAGATCTTATCAAACAAATTTAATTTGTGCAGATTCACCGGGTCATCCGTACGTACAGCGCTTCCAGACATCAACATGTTATACAGTCATGACTTCATTCTGCCAAAATTAAGCAGTCATCGCAGCGAGTTAACAACCTTAACCTTTCAACTAATCAACACCAAGGCTGGACAAACATTTAACCGAATGGACACGCTGTAAAGATGGAACTCTTTTTAGCCAAAGGTTGGCTTTAAAAACCAATTCATGCACATCATCTCAAGTACAGACACAACCTGTCATAACGAACATTTTATTCACTTAGATACACGTTTATACCGAGGAGCCATTGTTACCATCAGGCAGAATTGGTTTAATGGACAGTTCTCAACACTCATTGGAAGAATATGCGTCCTAAATACTTTTAAACAATTGATGGTGGCAAATCATTTATTTGTAGTTGATTGTGTCACAAAGACAGCACCTGACATTAGATCTGAGTCATGTCCAGAAAAACTGTGGCTGGTGTCTTTGGCAGATTTGTTGTTATGGCTTTACTGTATAGTATGGAACTTACATTTTGTCTCTTCAGAAGTGTGTTTGAACATCCATTAAGAATCAATTTGCTTTTGGTATTTCTGAAGCCTATGGAGCAGATCCATCAACACCAGCAGGGAGCGTCTCTTTTGCACAGCTTCAACAGGTCGGCCTCCAGCTGCTCTGCGTCGTCTTGGAAGCGCTCAGTGAAGGAGCGGATCAAACCTGCCGCGCTGCCTTCGTAGTCAACCAGCTCCACGCTGTCCCCTGGAAACCGCACAGCAGGGCACAAACTGAATAAATGACTAATACATGTCTACAATCGCTTCGATGACAGTCCAACTACAAATGTTGAACAGTAAAATGTTCTATAATGCCATTTTGATCAGTTATAAAGCTAGTCATCAAGTCTTGATAAAGCAGTGCTAATAAAAACCTACTTCAGCGCTTACAAACCAGTGTAATTAGAGTTCGTATGACATGATAAAAAGGTAGACGTGTCAGTTGTTCCCAATGACCACAATCTAAAAATGGTACAGTCACGTTACCCTTCTGTTTACGAAATAGAATAGATGAGTTTGTGTACAAGCATCCGTCTTAACAAACGTTCATAGCAGGTACAGATGCAGCTACATACCACTGATTCTGGTGTTGGCCTGAACAAACATCTTACGAGCTTCCTTCCTCAGCAGCACCGTCTCCCGGAGACGCAAGAAGTTGTGAGCGCCGCTGTCGCCGACGGTGGCGTAGCAGTCGTAGAGCGCTCTGCCTCCTTCCACATCAGCGGTTGCCTTCAAGACCTACAAAAACAGTGGAATCCGGTTAGCAACATGTTGGGAAAATCAACATGATTATACAGAGAAATAAATAAATAATGGCATTAACATTTTTACATACGTACTTTTTGTAAACCGTGATAATGTGTACATTCATTCATTCATTTCATGTTTTACTTTATTTTTAAATAACCAATTGTTTTATTTATTAATTTGCAGATTATTATTTATTGATTCATTGTTTAGTCTATAAAAAAAAAAACACCGAAATATTTTTACAATTTCCTGAAGCCGAACGTTTACTTAATTCTTACACTCAAATATATTGAACTTCTGAAATAAAGCAGCAAATATTTACTTTAAAAAATAAATAAAAACCAATAGTCAATGTGACTATCGAAATTGTTGCAGATTTTTGGAATTGATTTATCCCTCAAAATGATGCCATGTGAAGCTTTTGACCACCAACAGCGCTATAAAGTAGTTTTGTTAATGCACCCCAAATGCATTTGTCTCTTGCACGCACATGTAATACACCAGTAGTGCATTAGTGCAATCAAACTGACATGCATCTACAGTATATGGATTTTATTTTATCCATCCAAGATACATTTTTTCAGTATTGTACTTTCTTCAATATGTTGTACTTATAGAATCTGCTGTCTGGGCAATTGTGATGTCAAAACTCACCATGAAACAGAACATACCTGCAGTTTACAGAGGAACCTGTGGATGGCGATCTTGCCCACGGTGTGGATCTTGCTTCTGTCCAGTGTGATTCGAGCATCAGGCTTGCCGTCCTTTCCCGTCACTTCTTCCAGGCCCACCAGGCCCTCCCCGGCCTCCAGCAGAACACGCAGGATCACGAAGCGCGCCTGCATGTGGGCCTGTCGACACAACATACAGTTTACACCTCCTGACACTCATCTAAACAGAGACAGACTCCGTGTAAACAGAGTCTGAAAACAACATGACCCTTTAAACTGAGCCAGTCAGCTTGTAAGAACCACGAGCTCAACGGTCTGTAAGTTACTCGTCTTGTAAACACGGTTCGCCAAAAACTATGAATCTCTGAAGTTCTATATTAATTAAAGTAATGCATGTATAAAGCTATGATCAATCATTACAGGTTTCAAATCAGTCCAAGTAAAGAGTGAGAGAGGCAGCGTGTTATGGAGGAGAGCAACTCGCTGAGCAGACAGATTACCTGTCTCCAGCTCTTGTTCTCAGGCGTGTAGAACTCCAGGCCCAACAGTCCCGCTCGGACCATGCTGAGCCAGTTGACGTACACCACGTCCTCCGCATCCTGGCCCTCGTGGCCAAAAATACTGGAACAAACAAAGGCAACGTTTAACACGCTTCACAGCCATCAGCCACAAATCACCACCCGGGCCCTGCTTCAGAAAGCAGGTTTAACAAACAGAGTTGATTAAACCCGAGATAGTAAACAGCTGATCAGAGTTAGTAACTGGAATTATTTAATCTTTTAAAAAAAAAGAAAAAAGAAAGCAGTAGAGGGGTGATGTTAACTTGAAGACGTAGAGTTTAAAGTAGATTTTCAAATTAGACATTTTGGCTCAACAGCATTCAGTGGCTTTATTTCAGTTACTTTGACAAATAAAGTAAATTTAAAACCGGTCACTCGAATGATGGTAAAACAGGTTCAGACCATACGCAGCATATTTTAAAAACTGCTCACTATGAAATATAAACATAATCTCCAATATTATAGAAATTCTGTTCCATCAGAACGACCAATGAGTGATAAAGACAATTATTCTTTGATCTACGCTTCTTAAGCTCCATATCAATCTTTACCAGTTTAACTGAGATTACACATTAGGTGCAATAAACATTTTAGTGCAGCTGCTTTAATGAACAGAGCTGTCTTGTGTGTTATGAAAGAGACATGAGCTTTTATTCTGAGCTAAGGGGGACTTGAAGGTGTGGTAAATGAGGGCAAAATCCACCGTTCACAGAAAATGGCGACAGCCCATAAAACGGTTACTTTAGATAGTCCTGAGGATTTTGATTCTGACGTCCAGGAAAATTAAAGAGGAAATAAAACAGCATGTAAGGGAGGAGACAGAAGAGAAAACCTTCGGTGAGCAGGTCAGGTTCAGAGTCCATCACTACTGTACAGAGACATGAAATGAGTCTAACATGAACATAATGTACCCGAGCGCTTGCTTGTTGAGGCACAGATAGAGTCCGACACACTCAGCGCGGCATTCTTCATAAGAGGAAGCAATCGTGGAGAATTTACTGTCCCACGTCTCGCTGCCACGATACCAACTGGACACCTGAAAAAAAAAAAAGAAGAAATATAGTCACACCTTCAATCACTTTGGCCTTTATTTTTTGCTAACTGAACACAGAGTTACAAATTCGTGTCCACACAAACTCACCGGCTCTCCAGTCTCTGGGTTGGTCACCTTACTCTGGTCAAAATTGAATTTACCCTCGTCATCCTGTGGAGAAAAGAAAGAACTCAAATCAGTTTTTAATTTCCTCACCGGTGATTCTTCAATCAGATATCAGAAAATGAAACACGTTAACAGGGAGAGATCAATACGTCTGACTGACCTGGACAAACAGCTTGCCACTTCCATGACCCAACAGCTCATGAAGTCCAACCTGCACCTCGAATGACGGGCCCTTCCACTTGATAAACAAATCCTAGCACACACACACGCGAGAGAATACATTATTATAGGAGTGCGTGAGGGAGACAAGAGCTTCTGTGTAAGAGAATCAGGAGGCTGTATGCGTTACCTTGTCCTCCTCCTCCAGGAAGGTGAGTTTGTCTTTTTGTGTAGCATAGGCTACAGACAGCACGTTGCCTAGTGACACGTTTTTAAAGCCCTCCAACTGTCTGATGTCATCATCTACACACAATAACAGACAGCGTTTGTAAGTATAATACTGTGAGACTTAAACCAACTTAAGTGTGTGATTTGACATAGCGTCGAGTTTAAAACTGCATCAGTGTACATACAGTTGGGGATGTTGATGCCAGCTGGTATTCCGCTGCCAGCGAAGGTGAGAACGTCCAGCGAAGTGAAATCGGGTTTGAGGAACGTGTCTTTCTCAAACTCCCTCGGCCAAGGAAGCTCAGGGAGCAAGACTTCTGCTGAGCTCACCAGTTTGGCAAAACGCTCGCTCATCGCCTTGTTCACAACCGCTATGAAACCTAGAGGAGATGCAACAAAGTGAATCCAGAGAAAAAACAAAACAATCTGACTAATCTTAAAGAAACGACAGTAATATAAACCCTGCTGATATTTGGAGTCTTTATAAAACACAGATGCACAAACTTCTTTAATGTTAGCAAAGTATATTAATCGCAACATGTTGACCATGGATTGATGGCAGAGTATTAACCTAATAAATAGTGTTGAATAACCGTCTTTATACTATGTCCCTCTAAACTTAATCATTGATTGGATGAAACACTTGCATATTACCCACTGGAGTTAAAAGCTGCGTTTATCAACTTTTAAAACTTTTTAAAAGTTGCTCAACCACAATAGCCGAGTTCCACTAAGAAGTTACTGGAAATGTTATTCCCCGGACTACTTTTTAAGAAACTAAAAAAGGTTCCGTCAGCCCATTGTTGTGCTTTAGAGCATAACCGCTGTGAAACAAACTGAATTATTCTCCCATTCACAGCTCTGCCGTCTCTATTCTACTGCCCGACTTCTCACTTTAATTTTAATGTTATCAAACAAAGATAAATGCTTTCCCCTCATCCTAGTACTTCCTTGTTTTATGAATGAAGCGGTAAGATAAGATAAGATAAGACTTATTGTCCTGTGATAAATTTGTCTTGACACAGAGTACAGTATCTGCTCTGTACACGACATGAAGCATTGCCGCTGTGTGTGTTGGACCAATCAGCGCCGGTCATCTTAAACTTAGACTCTGGTCCCTGCGGTCAAGATGTAGTGAGCTCCTTTAAAAGAAGGTTTCTAGTCCCTGAGGAAAGTTCCTGCGGCTAATGTTAATTCCCCCCAAAATAGTCTTCAGCAAAGAAACCCGGAGAGGTCTATGATCACAAGCCGGTGAACAAGTTGATCTCACGGTTCTTGAGCACCATGCCAGTTACCTTCAAACTCTCCTCTGGAGCCGAATGGGTCTCTGTAGCTCTCTATGAAACCTATATAACTGAGAGAAGGGGGGGGGGGGGGGGGGGGGG
>NW_022280048.1:1023381-1114180 GCF_004355925.1 Anarrhichthys ocellatus | reverse complement strand
GGGGGTGAGTAGCAGAGAGAGAAGGGTTTCAGAGATTACTACAGGAGGAGAGCAGTATTCAACAGCCAAATTGGAAGCCTGTATTACAGCCGCAGACTTTAAAGAAATAAATCAGTCAGCTTGGACCAGCAGCAGATGTGCTCTGTGTTACCTCTGTGTTTTATACATCAGATTACATTCAAGGTTAGCAGGATTTGACATCACAAGCAAGGAGATCATTTTGTGTTAATTTGACATTTTTGTGGTTCACTGGGCTCACCTCTCAACAATTGGTCCCTTGTCTTTGATCCAGTAGCGCGAGCCCTCTTTATGGGCGTCAATTGAGCCGAAGGTGAAGCTGCGACTGTACTCCTCAAGCATCTTTCTCTGGTTCTCGTTGGCAGCGTAGGCCTGTGTTCATTATTTGGAAACGGAGGAAGAATTACAAGCAGCACAAAGTAGCAGGAAGGTTACTTTTAGGCTTAACTGATTCAGACAAAGAAATCTGTGAAACTTTACTTCACATCCATGACATTAGACCTCTGCATTTAACCCATCCCGAGCATTTTAGCAGCAGTGGGCTGCTGTGAAGTGCCCGGGGAGAGACTTTGAGTTCGGTGTCTCGCTCAAGGACACGTCGCTGCTGTATCAACTTCCTAGTCGGGAGATTTTCTTTCCGTTGTGGTTCCTAACAGCTAAAACAGCACAGCCTGAGAATTGACTATAATCTGCGCTGTATCCCTCCCTCTCACCTGTGCTTTTTGGAGGTAATGAGAGACTTTCTCCATGAGAGGCGCGTAGTCTCCCCTCTTCACAGTGAACTCTTTCTCTTCAAAGTTGAAGCTGCCGCAGCATGACTCGCATTCCCCCTCCACTGCGCAGTCTGTGAAGCAGGAGAGTACATTTCATTGCGTTAACTGACTGTGAAACAAATACAACATTAAAAAAAAAAAATAAATTTGTTGGCAAACAACTCGTTTGAGTTCACAAGCTGGAATTTGTCTAGTAGAGTCTATATATTACATTCTGTCACAAGAGCAATACGGTTGATTATTGTTGTATATGTTTCTAAAGTTTTCATGCAAGACTGTAGCTCTGACCTTTCTGCACAGCCGAGGCTAGGCGCACCTCAAAGCAGGCTTTACCTCCATTGTCCCTCTTAAACAGACGGGTGTTGTAGGCAGACAGTTTCTAGAGATAAACCACAAGAACACAGCTAAGAGTCAGCCGAAGCAGACCGAAAGACACACGGGAGGAGTGCGAAAAGACACAGAAACAGGATGAACCATTGAAATGGAGGGCAGAGACGAAAGAAGATTAAGTAAAATGTAACAAGAAAGGAATGCGGGAGTCAGAGTGGAGCACAGAAGGAAAGAAAGCGCAGGTTATTACAAGAGATCAGGGACACAACAACGGAATTCATTTTACTTACTTTCGAGTCAAGAAACTTCTGAGCCAGTTCAGCATCCTCCAGACTGCAGTTGCTTGAGAAGTAGGTGGTAACTCCCTGAAGAGGGGAACAGCAGACATACTTAAAGAGCCATGCATTGTTTCATCGGGGCCACCTGAAGAACTCACTGGAAGTTTAGGTTCAGCGGCTTCCTAAAGGGTTATTGGTGTTTGCAAACAATCTAAACACACCAAACTGCAGACCATTTGACTTGCTACCATCCACTTATATATTCAATTCTTATAATGCAGAATAAGAAGTCATCTTAACATGCATTAAATTGTTTATGTCCCGACAACACAATTGACATTTTATTAAATATTACGAGACAAAATAGTTTATGGTCACAGCTGACCTGTATTCAATTATACAAGACCCCACCTTGTCGCCCAGCCCCAGCTGTTTCTGTCTGTCTTCCAGGGAGAAGAGGAGACACGAGCAGCTGTCCCACAGAGCCTCCATCTCAGTGGGCTGCTCCTGAAATGCCTGGCTGGCCCTCACCAGAGCTTTCAGCTTGTCCTGGGTGGACAGACGCAGACGGCTTAAAATATGTCACAGCCGTTTGACAAGTGTTAAAACCAACTGAAAAACAACTGTTACAAATCAGCTGAAGTGGATTTTTACCTTGGGTAGATTTGGGATGAACTTGGTGTCTCCAAAAGATTTGTAGTTTCCCATGTTGGCATACAGACCAGCTGCATACACCAAGAATGCCTAAAATATCAATCAAGAAAGAAATGCAATATAATGTTCATCCTGTGTATAGCATATTGAACATCTTTATACATGTTTGCGTTTGTTTGTGGGTGAAAACGTAAGTCAGCTCCAGAGACAGACTGTGTACCTGGTACTCCTCAGAGCTGAGTCCAGTTGCTGTTGCAACCTGTTCCAGCTGCGCAGGCGTCTGCTTCCTGAAGATTCTCTGCAGCAACACAAAGATATCTGCAGACTCTGGGGACGTCTGCAACAGCACTGCCAGACCACCATACCTAACACAGCAGAGGATGCACAGGCTTTCAGTTATCAAAGTCTTCAGTTAATTGCGCATTTCAATGGCGCCTGACTTGAACTTGCAAAATGCTGTGATTAGTAGCGTACCAGGCTGCACGTGACAGGTAGTGGGAGTACATCTTCTCCTGAGGTGAAAGCAAACGGAAGGCCTCGGTGCAGTCAAGAGCAGCTACACCAATCTCATTTGGGAGGTAGTACTGGGAGTCTACCATCTTAAGTCTGAGGTTCAACACTGACGATGACGAACTGAATTAAGAGAGAGGAAGGGAGGAGAAAATGATGAGCAGCAGATAAAAAGATAAACAGACACTTAGAACCAACATCATTGGCTTTTTTTTCCATAACCATGAGCTACAGTAAGTATTTGCACATCTAAGCTTCATGCAGGTTAAGCAGATTGTGTATTGTACAAACACAGATTTATAACGGTTATAGTGAAAACATTAACTTGACAAATCTGCAGCTTGTTTTGCTCAGTATGATTATTGTATAAAGGATATAAGTTATGGAAAAAGGCTACTTCTTACAAGTAATTCTACCAAATACTCGATTAGTTGGCATATCAAACAGGACTGCCACAATTTAACTGTTAATATATATATATATATATTTTTTTACAATTGTTTATTCAGTGAACTATTTAAGTAAATAAATAGTAGTGTGGCCTGGCAGCTGAAGAGGTGCCAGCGTGCCTCCTGGGCACTGCCACGGTGCCCTTACGCAAGGCACCAGACCACTGAAGAGCTCACCGCCCACTGCTCTTACACTAGAACAGGTTAAAGTAACAATAACGTCAGGAAGTAAAGCGACATTTTTTTATCAACCTGACAAATTACGCTCTTGTGGGAAGAAAAGAAAAGTCAAGAGTGCAACTTCTTTACATTCTAATAGAATGTAAAGAAGCTACAGTGTATCAGAATGAAACTTCTTTACATTCTAATAGAATGTAAAGAAGCTACAGTGTATCAGAATGATTCTATTGAAGTTATTCCTATTTTAAATGTTTTAGACGAGTCACTAATCACTTTAAAATAGTGATTATAGCTGATTTAACTTGCAGACATGAGATTGATCTTCTCATGTCACTCTCTTTATACAATGATATAAATTCATCCCCGTTTTATTGATATCTTACGAAATATTACTTTTCCTGCAAAAGTCCAGCAACATGAGTGTTTTCGCTTGTTACATGCATACTGTCTTTTCAAAATAAACTTCCATCTTCACAGGAAACAACTAAGGTTTAGGCCAGGCATGCCCAAAGTCCGGTCACACATGAATGCTTACATTTGGTTACATTGCTATTCGCTGTCATTGAAAATAGAATGATTAAATAACAATGCATGTATAGGCTACTTGTATTGTTTAAAATAATGTTAGCAGGGACTGTTGGCCCTTGGGCATTTCCACATCATCAAATCTGGCCCTCTTTGAAAAAAGTTTGGACACCCCTGGGTTAACGTTAGATGCTGAAGCAAAATTCCACATGCGTGACAGTAAACTTTTTAACGTTGCATTCCATTTCCTGTTCCACTTTAAAACCAATAATTATATAACCCGAGGCGCAAACATGCAGAATCCCACACGTCTTTAAATGTCCCTTTAAAATGAGCAAACTAATAACCACTCACACCTCATATTTAAGTAAATAACGTTACTGTAAATACGTTTAGTATTCAGGCTACTGAGCTACCTCAACGTTACTGTTAGCTACTAGCGCAAAGCTAAGCAGATGCTGAGTGCTATAAACATATAAACGTGCTGCCACAACTACTGTAAGACAAATATTACTTAGAAATATTATACAAACTACTTCTATGCATGATTAGCAACTAAACACTTCATCTCGAGAGGTATAAAGGTGGGTACATACTCAATAGCTTATTACCTTCTTTTCTTCAACAGCTCCGTCAAATTGCAATCTCACCCTCGGCTCTACACTTCCTGTATTTATTCAACGTAAGACCCGCCCCTCAACCAATCACAGGTTGTACAATTTGGTTGATGGGAAAACTAACCAATCACGAAGTACCAGCACTGGACTTTTCGCTGCGCTTCAATTCGTAATTCTTTAGGCAAGGGTGAGCATGAAAAAGACGTTATCTGGACCCAAACAAAGCACACAAGACTGTAACACCATAAAAAAAAGTATTAGAAGAACATATTCACGTACACACAAATAATTACCAATATTGCCTCGCATTGCAGACACAGGACGAGGTGGCCGAGTGGTTAAGGCGATGGACTGCTAATCCATTGTGCTCTGCACGCGTGGGTTCGAATCCCATCCTCGTCGGAGATCTTTTCCATAGTCGGAGATGTCTCCAAATTATTTGGCCACGGTATACGGTAGACATCGGTAATAGCATTATTAGTACCTCACACAACCGGAACTCGTGGCAAGGTGACACTCCGGAGAACTTGTTCCGGTTTGTGGCAGATCTCGACTTGCCCTCCCCCCCTCACCCACAGCTCCCTGTACTCTTGTTTAGAGTGAATCAATGAAGCCTTTATTTTGTTTTTACACACAGTGGATCCATAAAACCGTAACCACACATTCTTTTCAAACACACTTTCATTTGTTCATCCTCTTTAATTGGACATTGTTTTCTGTTATAACCCAGATAGGCTTATAAAACCACACAGAATTTCATCAGTTTATTGGTTTTATTGAATTCTAAAAAGAAAATCAGAAAGTGAATTATTTACAAGAGGTGTGCAACAGAAAGTAGTTGGCTATTACATCCAAATGGTAGGTTTAGTGACCAGCCTTGCTTACACACAAGAGAAATGTGAAAAAAACATCTGTGTGTGTGTTTGTTTATTTTAGGGTTTATGCTTGGGTTTTGCCAGCCCTCCTGTCAGGAGGCGTTGTAGGGAGTACCCAGCGATAGCAGTCTGAGAAGCTCAGGCTCTTGTCCACAGCACAGCTGGTGCAGTAGACGATCCCCAGAGCCAGCATCACTACCAGGAACACGCACAGAGGCACCAGCAGGGCCACCAGTAACCAGCTCTTGTCATGCTTGCGTTCACCTGCAGCAGATCCGGCCCCTGCCTCCTCCGTGCTATCTACTTCAGATCCCTCTCCCTGCCTTGTTCCAGTGGCTGACCCGTTTGCAGTTTCAGCCCCCTCCTTATCTCTACCTTCACTACCTTCAGTCTTAGCTTCAGCCTCATTATCAATTTCATTGCCTGTGTTGTCTTTTTGCGTTGGGGATGGGACTGTCTGATATCGCTTTGGTGATAGGGCATCCCATTGGTTCAGATGATTGTCTGACCCATGAGCCATGTCAGGGGAGGGGGCTTCAGGGGCTTCTGTCAGCCAGTCAACGTCAAAGTTAGTGTCAGCTTCAAAGTTCGGGTCCGGGGTGAATGAGGTGGCCCAAAGAATATCATGGTCAGGGTCCAATTCGGGCATGTGAGCGAAGTCACCGGGGTCAGGGGTCAGGGTGGAATATTCTCCATCATCAGGCGAAGGCTGGCAGGTAAGCCCATCTGACTGCAGGCTGTAGCCATTGCCACAGTAACACTGGTACCCTCCCATGTAGTTGAGACACTGCTGCTGGCAGGGCGACACCCCCACACACTCATCTACATCCACACACTTTTCTCCAATGCCCGACACGTACCCGGGGTTACACAGGCATGTGAAGGACCCCGCTGTGTTTTCACAAGGGCCTTCACAGCTGTCCTCATAGACGCACTCGTCGATGTCCACACACTCGCCCTCGTCGTCTGGCTGGTAGCCGGAGTGACAGATGCAGTGGAACGTGCCTGGGATGTTGACACACAGTTGCGTGCACGGTTGCTGTTGACATTCGTCTACGTCAGAGCATTTGCGGCCATCTGGACCCATTTGGTAACCGTGGGGGCATGTGCAGCGGACGCCTCGCAGTGTCTCCACGCAGTCGTACTCACACCCCATCTTCACACAGACCTCTTTGATGTGGGGCTGCTCAGTGGGACCGGCGGAGTCAGCGGATAATTCAGGTGGGTCAGTTAGGCTCAGGGGATCAGGCTTGCAGCTGTACCCGTCCTCATCTATCGTGAAGCCCTCAGAGCAGTAACAGTAGTAGTCTGTGTCTGTGTTCTGACAGTACTGCTCACAGCCATGGTCTTCGCTACACCAGTCCTGGTTCTGCGGAGCTGCACCGGATGAGCACAGCGGGGCGTCCCTGGACCAGCCCACTGTCTCGTCGTCTCTCTCCATGCACAGCACTGTCTGCTCAGCACGGGCCTCTGGGTCTGAGGCGTCTGCAGGGCACGGTACAGCGGCTACAGAGCCGTAGGGCACGTGGGTCAGCAGTGTGCTGACAAGGTGAAAGGGGGTGGTGTAAAGAGCCGGACCACGGCCCTCGTCCTCCAGCGGTGAACACATTCCTTTGTAGTTGTACTGGCAAACGTATCCATCCAACGGCAGCGCGCAGGAGCCGTCGACCCACCGGAAATTGTCAGCGCTCTCACGTCCACTCTCAGACGTGTGGACGGTCATGGCCACACAGCGAGGGGCCGCACAAGTCCCAGGGGTGTCTTCACGGAGCCAGTTGGTGAACTGGCCGTCCTGGTCTCCTGTGGGAAGATAAAGACAAGGACCATGATCAGTAAAAAGTAGAAAATCCCTCTTTGATTTTTCTCTTCTAGTATTTCATTTGCTTTTCAGATCTATATGAAACATTTTAAGAGTTAATCCTTAAGCTTCTGATTAAAGCTGCCATGTGTAGTATATTGTATGTGACTTTATGAAAAAAAAAACCCTGCAGTCTATATGTTGATGTTGCCCTATTCATTGTCATTTATTCTGGGTTGGGGTGGGGGGTTACAGCAGCCTGCATTGTGGTCTGCCAAAGTGTTTTTGTTGTTACCACCACAAGGAGTCGCCAAATAGGCAACTATATATTCTGTATATATATGAACAGGAAGAAACCTCCATATCAAACCCTCCAAAACTATCCCTTCATTGCTCATGCTAGATACTCCCAGGGATAAGTGAGAAACATGATTTTTTATAATTTAGGTAAACAAACAAAAAAAAACAGCTAAGTTGACCACATAACTCTTTAAAATGTAATGTCTGTTCTGGCCCAGGTACCAAAGCCTGACAGAGAGGTTAGGGTCGGGGCCAGCATAATCTATTCATAAACTCTTGTTACAAATGATATGTCTGTGTCTGTGTGTCTGTCTCTGTGTGTGAAAGTAGTATTATTGAAGAAAGCCTAACGGTTGTCAATGCTGATTTAAGTTTAGGAAAGTCTATTGTTGTATCATCACAGGTCCATATTCACTTAAAACTACAATGTATGGTAAAAAAAAGGCCTGAATCTAGCATTGGTAAATTTAGTTCTGTACATGTAAGTCTGCAAACACAGCTGAACCAACTTAATCTGGTGATTCACTAACTAAATCCTTTTCGAACAGATTCAGCCTCATACTGACCCACAGTTATTCCATTAGATTCTTACAAACCTGGAACCATTATGTACCTTTCCTTATTTTGGAGCAATTTGTTTCTGAGCTGAGTTATCAAAATCCACTAAAATGGCTCAATTGAACTGACACTGAAGGGTCAAATGTCAAAAAGGGGAGACTTTGCCTGTGACCCAGACGAATCCTCGGAGAAGTCGGGTGGATGAGCACTGGCGTGGCGGCCTATGCAGCCCGATCCAGAGGCGAAGCCTCGACCTGGTTCCCTCGATGGCCGACAGCAGCTCATGGACCACACCCGCTGCCTTGCGGGTGTGCATCGTTGCCAGGGTCCCACCTCGCTCCCGACAGCTCCGCCCAGCCTCCCTGAAGGTTCTCTTCTGGAGGAAGACGGTGTAGCATCCCTCCTGGTGGCAGAGCACGTCTCTCTCCGCCAGCTGAGCGCTGGCTGCTGGCTGCTCCCCCTCCGTCTCCCTCAGCCTCTGGCCTTGGCTTCCAGGAGCCAGACAGACCATCAGCAGCCACAGGACACACAGGAGAGGCATGCTGCTGCTGCTTCTTATGGTCTTTTGCATCCTCCACCAAGACATGCAGTTTAACCTAGGCCAACATTCCAACCTTGCTGTCAAAATAAAAACTGCCCAAGCCCCAGACAAAAAACCCCTACGGTGCAGAATCGGTCAAACTACTGTACATCAGCAGACTTTCAGCACTGCTGCCACAATGAATCAGATTACACCAGATCCTATACATCTAACCAGTGAAGTCCAGTTGTGTCCAGTCCAGTCCAAACTAAAGTCCAGAGAAGTATACCAGTATAGTCCGGTGTTCAAAATTGTTCAGTGGAGCAATCTGTCTTTCAAGTGAGTCCAAAAGAGATAAATAGACTCCAAATATGAAAGTGATGAATTTCAGTTACGGAAACCCTCTCCTGTATCTGATCCTGCCAGGGCTCTCTCGCCTCTGCAAAGTTGTCTTCCTGACTGAACCTCAGAAAGAGAGAGAGAGAGAGATGGGGGAGGGGGAAAGGGGGGAGGCTACGTAGAGGAAAAAGAATTGTGAGTTCTTTGGAAGAGGGGGCTGGTAAAATGTGTGAGTGTATAAGGGACGGCAGGAGGGGCTGACAGATTGTTGTGTGTGTGGGTGTGGGGGGGGGGGTTACAAAATTGAAAAGCCTCAGAGAGTTATGAAAACCATACGGCACCATTCTGTCCCCCCCCCCATCTTGCCTATGGCTTTAGACACACACACATGCACTCTCATCTAGTCACACACACACATAACCTTCAAGTAGTGCACACTGCACAGCATCCACAGGAGTGGAAAGTGTTTGTCAGCTCTGAGAGATGCAAAGATCGTCTCCCTCTTCTTCTTTTTCTCTTCCACCTTCTGTCTTTCTGCCTGATTCTCCTGCTCCGTCAGCATTTGTTTTTTTTTGTGTTCCTATATTTATTTCTCTTATTCTCATTCTTTTTTAATCTCCCCCATTTTTCGCTCTATTGTCTCTTTTTCTGCCACCACCCTTCATTCCCTCTTTCTACCAAGCACATACCAGCTGGAACTTTTAACAGTCCAATGGAAACATTTGAGTATGGAAAGGGAAGACCTGTTGGACTATGCACATGTGTGTGTGTGTGTGTGTGTGTGTGTGTGTGTGTGTGTGTGTGTGTGTGTGTGTGTGTGAGTTCATTTTCATGCTGTTATACAATAACTTCGTATTGGCACAGATGTCGAAGAGAATAGAGTTTTTCAGTGTGTGTGTGTGTGTGTGTGTGTGTGTGTGTGTGTGTGTGTGTGGCTACCACTCAGGGGCATATGGAGGAGAGGAAACAGAAAATGCCAGATGTGCATCAGCCTGACCTCGCAGTAGCTGGGGAGCAGGAGGGTAGACTGGGGGTACCTCCACTGCCATCACATGATCCGTCTGCCATGAATGGTACACCTGGTGCAAAGTTAAAGGTGAGTTTGGATTTAAAAAAAATAAAAAAGGAACATCAAATGAAGTCAGCAGCTGATGGGAATGTTACAGATTTAAAGCTGCCGGGGGAAACAACTGGCCGAGAGACTGTAAATTAAGGTCTACCACACACAAACAAGCTGAATTGTTGAACAGTACAGCAAAGTGGAAGAGTGCTTGGGCAAACAACAGCCCTTCTCTGTGGAAAGTGTGACCTGCCACAACACAATTTAGGGCAGCTTGATGTCATTATCATGTGTTGCTGTAGCGTCTCAACGCAGGATGATGAGATGGAAAAGTCATGCTATTTGAGTAGTTGAAGCTGTTATCAGCTGCAGTGTTCTGTGCTCTATCTGTGTTCACCAGATGTGTCGGCTGGCTGTGGCCCGTTGGTTTTGGCAGACAGAATGTATACAATACCCTCGAACAATTCAGTAGTCTGTTCCAGTTATGTAACAACCATTGGAACTAGAGGGAAGCAAACATCAAACCTCAGGATCCTGGAGATCCTAAAGAGCCTTTTAGTCTTGTTCCCCACCTCTTTCTCCTCCTCCTCCACATCCCTCATCCTCTGCCTGTTATCCTCTAAATTTCTTTTTCTTGGACTACCCCCATCCTCCTCTGTCTCCTCTCTTCCTTTCCTTGTTATTCTTTAATCTCCCCCTTGTCCCTCCTTTCTTGTATCCTCTCCTCCCCTTCCGTATATTCTCCCTGCTACTCCTCTCCCCCTCTTCTCTTTTAGTCTTATTATTTGGGCTCCCAAGTCAGCAATCTCTCCCCGAGACCCCCAGCTTTTGCCCCAAACCTCCCACTCTTGGTCTGTTTATTCTATCGCACAGGCCTGGTTGACCCCTCCTCCTGCTCAGACTGCCACGCCCCCAGAGACACATTCCAGAAATGTAATTGATGGAGCAGACAAAACTTCTCCTTTCCACAGTCCTGCGCTCCCAATTCCCCTCTTTAACATTAATCTACTTATAGTACCTCCAAGCTGCTCTATCTCCCGACTCGAAGACCTCTAATGGAACATACAGCTCTTCTGACTCTCTTCACCTCCTAGGTCACAGCCTACTGTCTAGCTCCTTGACTCCTAACCACTTGCCACATGTCGTTACTGGCTCTGATATATTCTCAACTTCTAGCTTCCAAGCAGCTGAATTGTAACTTCCAGCTCCAAAGCCTCTCCATTTCACTTCAACCACTAATTCTATTTTCTAGTGCTGAATAGCTGTTCTTGATTAGATGTTCTGTCTGGATTGCTGACACTTGAATATACACTTAAGGACATTTCACTCAAAGACCATTGTGACATGTATCTAAGAAGACTAAAGGCTGGGTTATGCTAGAAAAGAACTAGTTTGTGCAATGTGTCGTCCAGTCACGTTGAAATGCAAAAGTGTTTACAAACGGCCACATTCAAAGGCAGAGCCATGATGGAGGGATAACAGTGCACAATTTCAGGCAATACTTTGCTAAATCTACTGTATGTCAATCACAATTCATTGCATATGTGGAAAATATATTTCTGGTCTGTCATTCTGTTTCTCTCCTGAGGTCACCAAGCTTCCACACTGATGTCAACGAAACTGCATTTCTTTACTGCCGTGGGTCAGTGGAGGTCAGACTCACCCCATTGAAGCCTATTGAACCGTGTGCACCGAATCAAATACAGCAGGACACGTCAGTTGTTCATTTTCCCCAACCGCCGGGGTCTTATGTCATGCACACGCACACACACACACACACACGCACACACACTGAAGCAATTAGCTGCGGCCTTGTGGTTAAATAACGGAGTGTAGGCATTCCTGGTGATTTCTGTGGAGTGGAGGAAAAAGACGATACTTTTATCCACTTCGTCTACAAGGTCCATATGTTTCATCTCTCACAGCAGATATCTATGTGCTCTCCATCCACACCCAGACTGTCAACAAATCTTCACCACAAATTTCTGAGCAGACTGGGGTGGAATGGATGAGTCCAGAAGGAATAATTCCCTGCCAGTTGATGTCCACAGTTGCTTGGACCATCAGCTAAAAGAGCTAAGAGACACTTTTGTAAGCTTGTTGGTAACTGTGCTCGCAGCTATACGTCTATATGCCAGATGAACTTTATTAACCTTTATTTAACCTTAAAATAGTTTACTAAGCATGCTTTTCATCCGTGTCCTCATTCCTTCATGCTCAGTTTCACACATGTCCACACCTAAAAGCTGCCCAGTACCAACACAGATTCCTCCTGTTATCCAATGAGCAGCTGCACTGGAACAATTTTCAGATTGTAAACTGGCAACAAACTGGGCACCGGGAGGGTTTGGAAAATCTAATTTGTGTCTTCATTTCTCATTCTCATCTACAAGTATTCTTGCATTGCATTCTTTAAACTGGCAATAAAAAAAAAATGGAGAATGGAAACAATGAATATCTTTGAACAGCTGCTCCTGAATCTCCGGTTTGGAGTCATATGGCAATTTTAAAACAAACATGGTCGCTGATGGAAACTGCAGTGATCGAGCTCTATCTGTCCAAAAACCTTTTTTAGCTTTGCAGAAGCAGCAAAGAACGGCTCGGGTGACACTAATGCACCTTGGAGTTTGGAGTTTGCTGCACGTAAAGAATCACACATGTTTAAACAAACCTCAGACCAATAGAAACTCTGCTAAAAAAATCACCAGAAAACTGTTCAGGTTGAAAGAACTGCTGAGAGGCAGAAACAAAGATGGAGAGAGCACTGGGAGAGCATGATTCCTGACAGATTATTCCTTTTCCAGATGATAGGCTCAGTTTTTCCATAGACACACAGACACACACACGCACACACACACACACACACACACACACATCTTACACTTCTTTGTAGTGTCTTTCGTGATACAGTCATATTTCTCTAGAGACGGAGCCATTTGTGTGTGTGTGTGTGTGTGTGTGTGTGTGTGTGTGTGTGTGTATAGTGGTAAATGGATTAACAGTGGGGAGAAAGGATGACGACTCCACAAGAAAGGGTCAGGACACAAAGGCTCAGACAAACAGACAGACGTCGGATGTGAAGGACCTTTGAGGTAACCCGCCACACGTCTGACTTCTCTCTGCACCATTTCCTTCTATTCTCTCTAGATTTCTCCTGTTGAAACTACATTTGTACCCCACATCCACATCCCTCACGTAACCTGAACTCTATTTTCAGCGTGTGCTTCACAAAACAAAAAGCTATTCTGAAAGAAATGGCAAGGAATCAGTAAACTGCCTGAGTCAGCATCAGAGAGCGTAAATCATTCCCTAACCACAATGCTGAAATCTTCTGCAGGTCTGTCAAATAACAGCCTGTTTGTCTTTGCTCTCTATTATTTCTGCTGTCTTCAAATCACATAGCTGCCAAATCGGAGGTTGTTACATTTAATCTCAGTGTAATTCTCCGGGAAAAATTTAGGGTAAGATAGGTAATACAGTTGCTTCTGGCAAAAACAGCTGACAAGCTTGATCCTGAGCAGCAAAGTCCGCCAAATCCCCAAACTCTCATCGGCCAGCAGCTCAAGACTTTGTTGTACTGGAAAGATCCCAAGTTATGACTGAGTTGAAATGTATGAAAGCGAAGCAGCGAGAGAGCATGATGAGAAGTCAGCAGTATTTCCTTGGATAAATAAAGATATGAAAAAAACCCATCCTTGTTCTCTTTAAACCTTCCAACATTTCACAGCAATGACCAGTTGTTATTAGAAGTAATGGGGAACTGGTGCTGTTACACTCCAGCTAGCTTAGCATAAAGACAGGAAACAGCTAGCCTGGATCTGTTCAAAGGTAAAAAATAAAATCTGCCTATTACACTAATTAACACTTTATATCTGACTCCTTGAGTCAACACTGGTTTCCTAGCAATTGGTTCTGGCCAAGATTTAGCTCGGCATAGAATCCCCTATAAACCAATGCATTGTGCGTTCTACACTTTGGTTTTTGCATGGATTAGATACAACATGTTATTTACCAAGTTTTAGAGTTGCCAACATTTTTGCTTTCAGTCAGATCCGGGCTGGCTGTTTCCACTCTTTCTGCTAAGCTAAGCTAACCCGCTGCTGGCTTCAGCTATAGAGTGGTATCGATATTCTCATCCAACTCTCGTCAAGAAAGCAAATAAGTACATGTCCCAAAATGTTTTACTGTTTCTTTTATCTGTCTTTCGTACTACAAAAAAAAAGTCTAAAACTGACAAAAGACATGAAACTATGTGTTTTGGGTGCTTCACATGCAGGGAAATGAAGAGAAATTAAATACATTATTTATAGTCTAACTACAGTCTGGAGCTCTATTCCTCTGTGTAAACCTGCTTTTGCCTTTCCTGGTCTGGGTTATAGACATTTTTTTTGTATAATCTGCTGATCAGTCTGACTCATAAATCTTAATTGTCTAACACAACATTTCACCTCTCAGTCGAACCCTCTCCTCCTCAAATCTGCTACTCCACATTCTAAATTTCCTTGGGGACACACTAACGTTTCCCCTATCCTCCCCCTCCATCTTTTCTGTTCTCCTTTATTTTTCGCTTCTCTCCTCTTAATCTCTGTTGGCATCGCCCGTGTTGCTTCTGGCTGTAACAGTTTTTTCTCACAAGCCTGTCTTTCATAGCCTTATTTGTTCTAATAGAGTGACTTGCATAGCTGTTCCTCTCCATTTTGGTTCCTTTGGAGTGTTACTTAGCCTCTGTGTCTGTGTTTCTGTCTGTCTGACTCTCTCCATATGTGTCTTTCTCTACTGCTGTCTCCTCCATTGCCTTCCCTTCTCACTCATTCACTTTCTGTTTTTCTCTGCCACACACACAATTTCTCTCTCAGCCACTGAAAGTTGTACTGGTGTTGTGTTTCAATACAGTAGGAAATATTTCCAACCATGCAGGAAATGTCTGACGTGCTAGGATCATTCTCTTCTCATGCACACATCCACCCACACACACCTATAAATGCACACACACTATATAAAAATACTTTTTTTATTTGAAAACCCAACACAAAATGAAATCCACCGTAATAAAAACAAGAAGTTTTAAGAGGAGTATATTTAATTTAATTTAATCTAGCATGCCGACGCTGCGGGGGTAGCCAGGCTGCAGACAGGAATGGCACCATAGAAGAAGGGGTCTGTCAGCGTGAAGAGAAGCAGCAGAAAGAGCAGCAGCCCCATCAGATACGAGAAAAGTAGAGCAGACCGCTGAGGGTGTTGCAGGGCCGAGCTGATGTCAGGCAGCCCTTGACTGTTACAGAACGAATGGCACAAAACTGGACCCACAACGTGACCTTCAGAAAGAGATTACAGATTTAGTGTAATGAGGTGTGTACTGTACGTGAGCATGCTAGCAGGTTAATGTGCCGTTCTTCTCTCACCAGTTCTCATGAATATAAAGGAAGTGAAGGCACCGAACACAGTTGTGTACAAGAACTGACTCCCTACAACAGAACAGCACAGAATTATTTCCCCCATGAAACGTGTCGAATTTAAAGTTAAATCATTCATCTACTAAAATCCCCAAAATAGAATACTAACTTCATTTGAATAAATTTGCTTTGAGGAGAGTTTTGTGAGCCAACTGACCTGACACCAAGAGGATGACACTCATACTGTCCTTGTGGAGGCGACGTTGCTCTACGATATGGTGGAAGTGGGCTAGAATGACGAGTAAAGTAGCTATGAATTGAGGCAAACATCTATGTCAAATAAAAAATAAATAAAGCCCTTGCCAACATGTAAATATAAGCCTGAAAATCTGGTTGCCATACCAACACCGAAGAACAGAGGGGCCATGAAGATGGCAGCTGTGGGTCCTGTGCAGGGCACCAGCATGGGCAGCATGGCCCCTCTGAACACCAGCTCCTCCGTCACCGGTGCCACCACCTGGTTCCTGAGCCACACTGCATCTCCCACACACAGCATCCATGATTGAACATCTGGGAAAATAAAGTCTTGACTTACACATCAAATGCATGCAGACACACATGTAAAACTACCCAACCGGGACATAATATATAACTCACTTAGTGCAGACTGCAGTGTGAAGCCGTCGGGGTTGTCTATCACAGAATGAACCAGGGGGCCGAGATAAAATACCTGATGTTTAAAGTAAAATCAATTCTTTATTACATCCAGTGGAAGTATATAATAAAAAGATTTAAGGAGAGGATATTGAGGCTACAGGGCACATTTTTTTAGACATGTGGTTTAAACATGCACATGGAATTTAATGGAGGTTGTAAAGTCATGCTGTATCGTATTGGGAATAATTGAATCTCCAAAACGTCCAAACTGCTTTAGTGCAGCATAAATAAAACATTCTAAGAGGCAAACGGGATCCACAAGGTAAGAGGTTCTCTGGTTGACTTTACATCTAACAGGTTAATTAAAATATGGTAGTCAAAGCAATTTTAGAAAAGTGAATGTTGTTTCATGGGAACTCTGGATATTAAGCTTTAAATCGGGTCAGACACTGAATTGGATCTAAGAATTCTCGATGAAATCAGCGCTCTTAGCCAAGCCCTGTGGTACCTTCATGAAATCAACTGTGACAAGCAGGTGCTCAAGTTGCATATCGTTGAATTATTGTACATCTAACAGCTAAGCTATCCTCTATAAAAGATCGGCAAAGACAGAAATGTTTTTCGTCAAGGTTTAATCTGGGTTGAGACTCTCGGACATACCACGGTTAGAAGTAGTGGCAGTACGGCTGCAGGAACCAGACCTTCCAAACGAACTCCCATCAACTGCCACACAGACGCATCGACCTGGAGGAGCAGAATGCAGCTTTATTAACATAGTTTGTAACCTAAAGTGATTATGAAGTTAAGCCAGTGTGACTCCAGGCTTAACCTCACAAAACACCTTATGCCCCCAGGAGTGAGGCCACTGTCCTTCACCTGGACGGTCAGGGTTCAGTTCCCTCTGTAAAGTGACTTTAAGAAAGACATAAATCCCTTGCAGCTTACTGCGTTGTTTTGGTATAAATTTAGCACAGACAATAAGCATATATACACTCAGCTGTCAGTTTATTAGGGACACTTAGATACAACTAATGCAGTCTAAAACAGCAGTCCATAAAGGCCATGTTTAGTTTTTGTTTAACGTTTTAAAGAGGTGTTGCTTAAACTGTTTAATTTTGGAGGATTTAGTTTGAGAGTGTCTGAGCCTAGCCTCATTGATATAAATGGGCCGGACAAAATAATACTTCAGTATAACGCAATAGAGTGAGTGCATATCACCTGCTGTGTTCTGTAATGTTCACTGGACAAAGCCTGTCAAAGATCGAAATGGAGTTTAATTCTCAGCGGTTTGCTAGGACATTGCTTATTGCATTAAACTAGTGCCGACTGGAGAATTGAAGAGAAGGGAGATGCAGACAATGTTTTTGTTCACGTACTCACCTTGACATCAGCCCAGTGCATCCATGCCTTCACCACTGCAGGTGACAGTGCAGAGACCAGCAGCACACTGGCACAGCGACGCTTTATCAAACCGGGATGATCCCTGCGCACAAGCACACATAGAAACAGTTTAATAGTCCAGTCTAACGGCACTGTCACAGCTCTGCTGGTGAGTTGTATACCTGGGTAAGCTGCTTCTCCAGACGTACAAGCTGCCAACGTACAGGCAGGCGAGCAGAAGGCAGCTCAGCACACACACCCAACACCTTGTATGGGTGTGCTCCACCTGCATCATAGGGCCATGTTCTGGTTCGAGCATGACCGAACTGAGGGTTTGCTATCAGAGCTTCAGGAGGTTCCTGCTGAGCTACAGCTAACGCATTGGTTCTGTCATTTAAGATTAGCATATCCCTATAAAGTGGAGATCTGTGCTGCAGAGTCAAGCTGATTAGCTCTAATACTCTGGGAGGGGACAGACCACAGGTGTGCGTGTACACACACACACACATGCACACACAAACAAACACACACACATACACACTGTAATGATTCACTTTAAAGATATATGCTTCAGTAAAATAAGCGGACACAAGACTTTCTGTAAACTACGTCCTATCTAACACCATAGCTTACATGAGCCTATTCAAATGTTTCCACTGGGTAAGTTTAACCTGAGCTGGTAACCTGCCTTCACTTTTTTTACTGTTCAAAAACATTGGTAATTTAATTAAAACAAATATTTAGTGTGTGTAACTTGTGCCATAATAACAGGAATGTTTCACTTTCTACTGCAATCCAGTGCAATAAGACAAAAAAGTACAGGCGGTATTCATGGCCAAGGAGTTGTCCCAAATTGTATTATATTTCACAGCTTCATGTTGTGTCCAAAAAAAAATCAATCAAAATCCTGACGCAAGCAAGCAAACAATATTGATGTTTCTTGAACGTATTTATCAATGTAATTCAACATCAAATCTTCCAACTCATAAATATAGACAGCATCCGGTATACAGTGTGTGATAGATATACAGTAGTGATGTGAAGCAGGGAACCACTTTATCAGTGCACCTCAAACAGCATGCATACAGTAGTACAAGGACACAGAAGGGAGGAAACGGGTTCATTTCTGTGATTCAAGCAGGCATGAACATCACATCCCCACACGTTATTTAAGGCGTTCAGGGTTTGTGCTCACACAAGGTTTAATAACTCCTTAATATGAAGAACACTTTCAACATATAAAAAAAGAAAATCAATATTGCAACAAGTGGAAATGCTTTTTGGGTTTATAAAAATGTCATGTTGGAGATCATCCTTAAGTTTAAAATGTGTACCCTGTACTCTCAATATTGTGAATTTGAGTCCAGCTCATGACTTGTCACCTTTTATTTTTATATCTAATAAGTTTGGGCATATTACGAAAGGACAAGGCACATTTTGGTTTTAGTCCAGCAGATTCTGACAAGCTCTAGTCGTGTCAAGATGGGTAACCTATTCTTTGTAATAAAAAAAAAAAGAAAAGGAAAAGCCAGCGTTCAAATACTGAACAAACTCACACATGAACACACACAAAACACATGTACAATAGATGTACAACAACCTGACACATCATTTAAATAAATAAGAATATGTGAACTGAACTCAAAATAATACTTAAGACGGATGGAAACTTTGACAGAACAACAGTTATTCATTTTCAAGAAAACATAGAAGACACAGTTTGTAGCCCATATCTTGTCTTTCCTCTTATAATGGGACTTAACAGTTATTTGGGAAAATAAAGGCACTCAAAAAACAGTGAAATATGGAGCCCCAAAAGTCCTGAAAGATCATCTTTTGCTAATAAAAGCTGTGTGTGTGTTTGTGTGAGACCTCGCATCTCACTGTAGGACACATTTGTCTTTGTTGTTATATTTTTGCCTCCTCATCTCCAGACCGCGCTCTAGACGCTCATCCTCCTCCATTGCGCTGCAAACACAAACACATATATCAATACAACGCATAAGACATCTTAGCCATCTATACATAGACCTGTATCAATGAATTGCTTGTAAATAAGGAATACAAATAATTCATATTATTGAACTAACTACATTTTATGTTTTGCAGGTCAGTACCACAAGCATTAACCTTCAATATTGTTTTACTTTTCAATGCTTTCTCTGTAACCTCTTGTATTTTAGGGATTTGCTGTCTCCCTGCGACTTGTTTTGTCTTTTTTCCACACAGCCATACACCCACACACACTCACCCTCTCTCCTTGGCGTCAATGTCTCTGATGATCTCGTCCCGCTGGTTGACCAAAGACACCAGCTCCTGGAGGAGCAGCTGCTCCCTCTGCTGCTGCGTGGACGACTTCTGCCAGTCTGCAGGATAAACAGCAGAACTTTACGTAACGGTTCCTATAATCATGTGCAGTTCACCAATTTCAGTTTTTTTCTTGTATTAAACGAGGGTTTACCTCCTCATTCACCTTTACTGAATAGAAAAGTGGTGTTGAGCAAGAGGCTAAATGGTTCCCAGTGGTGGAATGTAATGAAATGCATTTCTTTTTAAAATCTATTTTATTGGTTTTAGTTATCAACATGCCAGTCATCTGTAAATCCCTTAGAATTACTACTTTTACTTAAGTTAGTAATCTGAATACTTCCTCCACCTCTGTTGGTTACTCACCTTCTATAGCCATCATCACCCGAAGTTCCCTGTTCAGGAGCTCAAACCTCCTCTCCAGATCTTGCTCCTCTTGTCTGTAGACACAGTTGATAATCAGCTAAAGTATTGTGTATACCGTACGTGTGCGTACATGTGTGTGTATTGTTTGTGTGTGGAGAAGTCTTACAGTAGCTCCAGATTGTCCTGTCTGCGTATCAAAGCGTTCTTCTTGTTCACCAGAGTGAACCACTCCTGGATCAGTCTTTCTTCTTCAGTACGGTCGCTTCCTGTATGAACAGAAAAACAAAAGGCAGTTTAGTTTGTATATGAGAAAACCTACTCCGTTCACTGATGCTCCCTGAGTCCTTCCAGTTTATTACTTATCGATTATATATATATTTTCCACGTGTGTGTGTGTGTGTGTGAGACTCACCTGTTTCCATGAGGCTTCGCAGTCGTCTCTCCACCACGGCGGCTCTGCTGTCGATGTGCTTCTGCTCCGACTCCAATGCTGCCAGCTCACTCAGCACATACTGACTGGTGTCCTGCAGACACTGACCACAAGCCACATCACACACACACACACACACACACACATACATACATGCAAACACACATGAACATACACAAGAGGGGAAAAAGGGGAAAGGAGATCGAAGGAAAGAGGGATTTGCGGGAAAGAGGAAAACAAGTAGAAGAAGATGGTCAAAAGATTAGAGAGCGGCCTACAGAATGGAATCGATATGAACAGATTTGTACAAAATAAAAGCAAACATGATTTGTTCCTTCTGGCAGCCATCAGTCACGTTAATGATGTTCATTTGATTTGATGTGAGAAGGAGAGTCAAAGATAAAAGAAAAGGGTAAGTAGAGAAGAGGAAGGGTTAACTGAGGAACACATAACTGACCATGGTTTCCTCTTCTTGTTTGGGAGGCTGGGTCTCAGCTGTACTCTCTGCACACAGGGACACACACGGGACAAATCAAAAGTGTAAAAAAAAAAGAAGAGAAATAAATCTAAATGGGAAGTTGAATAAATACTCAAGTCTTTGAAAGGCTCGGGCTTTAGGTACTCACCTGTATTATTAGTGATTCCTGTCTTTGTGTCTTCATCCTGGACAAGAAAAAAAATGAAACTATCACATACAGTAACTATTACAAGGCTGACACATACAGCAAATTAAGAAAATACAATTGAAAGTGTTTTTTAAAATCCTGTTTTAGAAAATGACATTACAGTTTAAACATGGAAGTCAGTTCCAGTTAAAAAGAAAACAGAAAGTGTCACCTGAGTCAGTCCAGATTTGCCTGCTTTAGTAGCCGACCTTGGTGGTGGGACTGGGGTTATTGACTCGTCTCCTAAAAACAGATATAAACAACTATTAGAAGTTGGATTCTTGAACCTAATAATTCAACCAAATTTCCTGAGTAAGCTTTAAACAATTTCCTCTTTTGTTTTTTTCCTGACATTTGTCTTCGTCAAATCGTTCAACTGAAACCATCACGACTCAAGCAAGAAATACCTTTCAATATGGACGGGAATCTTAAGTGAGTTTGACTGCACGATTTGTTATGATGAACCCACAAAAAAAGGTCCATGAAAATAAATGAATGAATCGTGGTGAAAATAAGAGAGTCGACATGTTTAAAAGTGGCACAGAGGCTACCTTTAATCAGTCGTTTGGTCCTCGGTGGTGGGACGACCAACGTGCTGCTCCTTCCTTCCTCCAAGCTCACTCCTTCGTTCAGTCTGGCCATGCAGAAAGCAGCGGCATCGACGTTAGTGGGACCGGGACCAGAGAGGGCGAGGCCGTAGCTGGACTGGCTGCTGTTGTGCTCTATCTGCAGCACGCTCAGCTCCTGGTTGGTGAAGTGTGAGCGGATCTGGCTGAGGTAGGTCATGACTATGAGCCTGTCGGGGACAGACAGAAGAACCATGTCGGACGGCTCCAGCAGGCGAGAGATGCCCAGCGCCTCGAAACCGTCAAACGCCTGATGTGGTAGGAAGACAAGCACAGAAACAAAAGAGAAATATCTGTTAATGAGTAAACTATCAACACATCTGATGGCACTTAAGAGCTGATTGATCAACATGAGCCACGTCTTTACCTTCTTGTTGTTCAGCTTGATGTCATTAGAGACCAACTGGTCAAAATCTCTAATGGGACAAAACACGGGAAGCATATAATGATTTAAGAACATACAGGTTAACATTTAAATTCATGTGGAGCTGAGACTAACAATTACTTTCATTATTGATTAATCTGCTTGTTATTTTCTTGATAAATCAATCTATTGTTTGGTCTATAAAATGCCAAAAAATAATGAAAAATGCCCATTAAAATTTCCCAGAACACATGAAAAACGTGTAGTTTTGTCCAAACAAAACCCCCTAACCAAAAGACATTCAATTTACTGTTATATAAAATGAAATAATTAAGCAGATATTCACAGTTGCAAATTGAATTGACAATTGATTGTTTCATAAAAAAACAAATGAAAAACAAAGATCAAACTAGAAAGAGGCATAAAGCTGAAAAGCAGGTTATGTTTCTTGCGAGTCGTACATTTTGTCTGGATGAAAATGATGTAGGATGGAACAGAAGGCCAGACCATTTCTCCAGGAAGTGCTGAAGTTGGTGACCTTTATCCCCCGGTACCCATTGGTGATGTCCTGACACCACTGGAGCAACGACTGGGTGGAGTTCACCAGGCCCTGCAGGAGGAGGACGAGAGAGGAAGAAGTTCCGTTTTTTGTTTGTAATTTAAAAAGCATGTCAGAGTTCATGTACACATCAGTATTGTGCATATTTACCTCAGCTGCATCGTCCTTCTCGTCAGCCTCCTCTCGGACCATTGGAGCAGGCTTAAGGTCAGAGGTTTCTTCTTCTGGTAAAGTAGGAAGCCGAGATGTGGTCATCTCACAGTAATGGGGAGGAGTGATGTTTGTGTCAGTGCGCTTATCACTGGTGTGTCTGCTTGAGGTGTCTCCAAGCTGTGATGGCGATTTCTTCTCTCCACCATCAGGGAGGTCAGCACATTGGCCTTTTAGCCTACGAGGAGACAGGACACAAACAACAGAGAGAGACGGGTCATGAAAGACACTTTGCTTTTGGAACAAAGGAGATCATTCAAACAGCGATGAGCGAGAGACATGCAAGCTTGCTGACACGGCAGATGGCAGCACAGCCTTGGTGTTGCAGGACATGACAGGGAACATACAGCAGAACTTTCTGCACAGTTTCCTCAACACAGGTCTATGCTGTTCGGCCAATTTCAATCACCTCAGAACAAAGCAGATTCACCAAACACTTGTCTATGTTGTGTATTTTTCCATGCTTTGGATATTCAGTTGAAAAACATATCATACACAGCAGCAGTTCTTCAAATTACGCATGCGGCCCCGGTGGCAACACACACATGTTGCCAGAGCTGTTTTAAGTCTTTTGCGAGTCCAAAAGAAAAGCATTTGCTTGCTAAGCTGTGTGGCTAGTGTTTCTAGAAGCATGGCTTTATGGATGCCGGTCTGATGATCTGTCCACCACCACAGTCCAGACTGACATGAAGAAAATGAAACATATATCCATGGCCAAGAGGATGAATCCGCATTTCTTTGGACTGGAGAGTCTCTGACTTTACGGCAAGTGCCTCCTTAAGGTTGACATTTTGTGGTATTGAGTGAAATTTGGGAGAGACCTCAAGCCCGTACCAACACTTTGTTTAATGACCAAATAAAGATTCCCATCAGCCTCAGCTGTACTTAGTAAGATACTATACATCTGAATGTTAGTATCGTCAGTTAGCATGCTGATGTAAGCGTTCAGCTTAATGCACTGCTTCAGTTTCACAAAACCGCTAGTGACCAAAGACTCTTCATAGTATGGTTTTCATACGTAGTGAAAAGAAGGCTTTATTCTTATTAATGATAATTAATAATACAAATATTATTTGTATTACAAATATATATTATAAGATTTAACTTCAAGTCAAATTTAACTTCAAGTCAAATCTTTAGTGAGTGTCACTTAATTCCGACTGGAGTCTGCATTTCTGCACATCACAACAAACACAAGGCCTCGGTGGCATGTCATTTTCTGGAGCAGCACAGGCTGACTTACACATCCTCCTCTCCTTCTTGATTTTGCTCCAGCTCATTGGCCGGTGGCTCTTCTGCCTTAGTTTGGGATATTTCCTGCAGGGTGTCACAGCAGCACTGACTGTAATCAACAAGCTCTGTGGTGTCACTGTCAATATCACAGGGGTCGGGGATGAGGAGCTTCATACTGCGAGGGCCAGAGACAGGTGATGAGTCACCTGTCATCATATTGATTTTAGCCAACAACAGCCTCTCCTCCTCTTGGAGCTGTTGGTCTTTGGTTTGTTGGTTGAGATCAGGGGTGTGTGTTTGTGTGCGGGGGCTGATTTGTGGACTGTCACTCTTTGTGGTGTGTGTGTCCTTGTTTTCTTTATCATCCCTCATTTCAAGATTCTTGTGTGCCTCTGTAGCTGTTTTGGCCATTTCTGTGTCATCGTCGATCTTGCTGACGTTTGTTCCTGTGTGCGTCTTGTTGTGTGACTGCATGCTGGCAGTGTTTGTGCTCAGAGGAAGTGGCCAAGGCACCACAGACGATTGGAAAAGTTCTCCCTCCTCGATGGCTGCTACCTCCAGACTGTGGCCAGTGTTTGTGACATCATTATCTCTCTGTCCTTTCATTGGCTGTTTTTGTGCTCCACTATATTGGGGAGTAGATTTGGCTATAGTTTTCTGACTGTTTCCTTCCTCTTGATTATACCCCGAAAGAGGTTTGAGATGAGGGCGTTCTGCCAGACTGTGTAGAGATTGTTCAGGTTTATTCGGGTGACTGGCAGCAGAGCTGTCGTAAAAGGTTTGTCCACTGGAAGAGAGTAAGGGGGGCATCTGGGCAACAGCAAGGGATTGGTGGCCTGGGCTGAAGACAGAAAAGAAGATTTCAGAGCTGAACCTGAAGGCTGAGGTACTTTTGAAAACACTGACCAGCAACAGATCCTTCGCATGCTCCATTCCCCTCGGCAACATACAACCATTTATCTTACGCAGCCAGCGATCCATATTGTTAATCGCACAGAGGTCGGAGGAAATTCAAGTAAAAAAGACACAGTTGGTTGTTGCAATACTTAAAACCAATGAACAGTAAATTGAGGGTAGAGCAAGACGTTGTTAAAGAAGGACACTGCAGCAAAATGACCCCATTGTTTGGAAAAGATTTTCCCCAGACTTCCACAAGTTTGACGGGACAGAGGTGTGGCTATGCAAGATTATACCAAACTGGACAACGAAAGCAAAACACCAATTTAAAACATGCTCCAGCCTCCATTGTATTGCAATATCCAATGACCAAACCAATCCACTTATCCATGCTACTTGACGTGCTACAGCAGCAATTGAGTCCTGGACAAAATGCGAGGAACCTGTTAATATTCATTGATGACAGCTGTGTAGACAGCAACATTCACAGACAGGAACATACAGTAGATGCAGATACATCCATTATACAGCTTCCCCTTTTCTATGCATGCTGCACTACTGCTGCATCTTTGATCAAATCCTTCTTTCTCCAAGTTAAAATGACTCCAACAGCAATAGGACTGACTAAGTTTATCTACACTGGAAAAGCTAGTAAACTCTGGCAAATTGGCACCATTAAAAGCATGCTGGATTAGCTATTGGCAGTTCCTCTCTGCAGTTTATCCATGGATAGCCAGACAGCTATCACTGGATTACTTGGATACTGAAGATAACCTAAAAATGTGATGATTCTCAGGCAAGGTCTGGAGTTTTAAGGAGTGATTTGTTTTTCTATTTCTAAGGAGATTTATGGAGATGATGTCTTCGGAAAGTGTCAGTTACACTGAATATAAAAATATGTGCATCATGTCGGTGTTTTCAGATTGAGTCATGACTCTGAGAAGGAGTGAGATATTTCAAACAAGATCTGCACTAAGGGTTTTAAAGTACCTTAACCGGAAACATCCTTCCTTCGCCTAATGCAGTATCTTTGCCATCTGCCCCGCCCCCCAATTCTCTATCTCTCAGTTTGAAAACCTCTGTTTTTAGTCCTAACCAGGACAAGATGTGGAGAGGAAATTCCAGTTTCCTTCACAAACAACATGGTCATTGTGTTGTTTGGGGGAGGACACACATACAGTACATGACTCACATCAACATGCCAACACACAACTTTCTTGTAAAAAGAAAAGGCCAAACCCTGAGTAGATGAAGGGAAGTAGTGCTTAGTAATTATTATTTCCCTGCAGATATAGCGAGTGACAGCCTTGATTATTAGAGGAGGCATACACCACAAACGTACAGGCAGAGTTGTCTGATCCACAAGATGCAACAAGCAGCTCTCTTTCGCATAGACAACTCTATCCTGGTTACTCATCGCTCTCTCCCTGCAGCTATCTGTCTCTCTCACCCACCCTTACTCACCCTGCTTCCCTTTCCATGTACAGCTCAGCCAGCCAGATGGAGCCAAGATCTTCCTGTCCTCTCTCATACTCCACCTCTTCGTCCTCCTCCTCTCTCAACCACACTGGGATGGCGCCAGATTTCAGGTTGGATTTGCCCTTTTTAACTGATCTCAGAACAGTATTATCCAGGGCTTTCTTAACAGCAGTTACAGAGTCCTCGGGTTTAACTGATTGGGAGTCAACTTTGCTTGTTGGTCTGGGTACAGGGACAGAATCAGCAGGTCCGGTTGAAACCAGTTGGACAGTATTTGTTGTCACTAATTTGGGATCCGACTTGTTTTCTGGCTGCTCTTCATCAACCTGTAACCTCTCATCATACGCAAGATCATCCATCTCCAGTTCCCTCAGAGGAGGCCAGTTTTTTGATTGGTCATTCATGACTTCCTGCAGTGACGTAGAGACAGAATTGATCTGTTTCTGTTGTGGTTTCTCTCCTTTGCTATCCTCTTCCCTTCGCCTCACACCATCCTCCTCTCCCTTTCTCTTGTTTTCCCTTTCCATCTCTCTCTTTCTCTTCTTATTTTCATCCTCAATGTGCTGCTTCCTGTCTTTATCTGACCTTTCCCTCTCTTCCCTTTGATTGTTCTCCAGCGCTTCCTTCTCTTTTTCCAGCCTCTTTGTCTCCTCCTCCCTTTCCCTCTCCATCTCTTCTCTCTCCTTTTCCAACCTCTCCATCTTTTCTCTCTCCTTTTCCAACCTCTCTGCCTCTTCTCTCTCCTCCCTCTTCACGTTTTCTACCCTCTCCTTCTCCCTTCTCTCCCTCTCCTGCTCTCTCTCCTTCTCCTGCTCACTAGCTGCCAGTCTCAGACTTGCCACCAGACTTAGCCCGTGTGAAAGTTTCTGTGTCGATCCAGTCTGTTTACTAATGGTCTGGTTTTCTGTTGTGTCAGAGAAGGCTGTGGGCGGAGAAATGTCGACACCAATGGGAATCAGTGGGTCGTCATCTGGCTCAGCGGAGTGCAGAATCTGTGCGTCTCCTCCATGTAAAGGTGGCTGATCTTCATTACTTATAGGGATGCATGGTTGGCCTGCAGAGTGGTGGGCATGACTTGCATCAGTGGGTCCAGCAGTCTGCAGGATGGAGGTCACTGTCTCATAGCTAAAGGGACAGAGACGAGGGATAGGAAATCTCTGAGACAGTTCTCACCCTAAAATGACCTCATGTTCTGAACAGCTGGACGGAAAGCCAGTCAGCATGCTTGATTAAGTAGTTCCGTTTTCTCAGACTTTGTTTTGGTGCTTGTCCAAAACATATGGAGGAAACATGTATTGTTGAGAACCACCCCACACTTTATTTCTACTGAGTGCACAACACTAAAGCCCTCGGGCATGATTAAGAAAACGTGACCAGAAGACATGAAAACGCTTTCTAGTGCCATGCAGCTCAGAGAAAGATTACACAACTAGCCCATATACGTATATGCACAAGACAAATTCTCTACTACACACTGAAAAGATGAGCACATTGTGTTCGACAGCTCACTGAATGGATTATAACCAAGAAACAAAACAATGGTTGATCAACCACTTGGACCAACAGCATGGTGTATCGTTGTAAGTGGTGGCTTTTGAGTACAGTTTTTCTCAGAAGAGCAGTTACTAAACACCAAACTGTTTCTGGTTTTCCAGAGCATTAAGCACTCATATACAATATGTGTGTTATGGCAAATGTATAGCCATCCCATACCAGCATTACTCCCATAGAGATAAAGTAATAAGTCATCAAAATGTAATAAAATGTCTCTTTAAATTGATTAATAACTTGTATGAAAAATAGGCTAAATTGTGTAAACATACTGCTTAGAAAAGGCGTGCATTTAACTTTAAAACACTTTTATAACCTCTGATATGATTATTTGTTGAAAACATAATTATAGTTTTGAAGTCTTAGCTCTTAATTATTATACTACCTCAGTCAATAGTGTAAAATATTATCCCTCTTTTGAAGTTGTATTTGTATTTTAAGTTATAATGCATGTGTTTTTACTGCACCTGCTTTTTGAAACATTTAGAAAATGTCTGTGTGTGTGTGAGAGTGTGTGTTTGTAGTGGTTTGCAAGCAAAAGCAGACATATGCCATGCTGCAAAGGAACCGCCACTGACTCACCCCCCTGTTACACCACCCTCCTCATCCTTCTCTTCGGTGCTCTCACTACTTTCCATCCGTCTTTCCGCTCCTGTCTCCGCTGTGGTCTCCTCTACTGTCGCCCACAGCTGCTTTTCTGCCTCGCACACTGGCTCCTTATTGTTGGTGAAACTCTCCCGACCACCAGTCAAGGCCTCGGCTGGTTTCTCCTCATCTGCTCCCTCCTGTTGTGGTTTTCCTGATGGCTGAAGAACTTGTTCCGACCACAGTCCTGGTTCTGGTTTTGCGGGAAGCAGCGGCTCTAGTGCCAAAGCCGTTCCCTCGAGGGTCGGTTTTGGGGAAACCTCGGGTGAGGTTTCTGGTTCAACGCTGGGTCCCTCTGGCTCTTTGGGCTCCTCTTTAACTGGTGGAGCGCCGGGTTCAGCAGGAGATGGGAATATGTGATGGTTTTCTGAGTCTTTTACTGTTATTGGTTGGGGCTCCTGCCTGACAGGGGTGTCCACCTCAGCAGCATCTTCTCTTTGTGAGCTAGAAGAAAGGGATAAAAGCATGAAGGGGTCTTAGTTTTACATTTTCATACCTACTACATCATTGAGAAGCCAGAACAGCAAAGCAGACAGACACGCAGATACACAGAAAGAAAGACAAAGCAGACAGACATCCCCTCATCCATTCTTACCCTCTGCACAAAGGTTTTGCACCCTCCATTGCAGAGATCTTTTCAGATGTATCTTTCCCACTTCTCCCTTCTAGCGCTTTCCATAGAGGAACCTCTTCATCTGACAGTCTCTGTGGAGGTGGCACCAGGCTTAAGACCTCTAATGTGAATGGTTTATCCTGAACATTGGGGCCTGAACAGGTGCTATGTGGAGAATATGTGGCCGATATTTTGTTTTCTGGGATAACAATGTTTGCCAATGAACCTTCCTTTAACAGAGAGGGTTGCTCAAGACTGGAATAAGGAGAGAAAAGAGGGAAAAATAAGTATAAGGGGGGCAGGTTGAAGAATTTCAAAAAGAATTCAGCAGAAATAGGAAAGGGAGAGGAGGAAAGCCACACAACAACGACAACACAAAAAACGAATAGTAGGGGTGGGTTATGCCACAAAATTTGATACCAAGTAATACCACGGCCATGACCACTGATAAATACTTCATAATTATTAGAAGCAGCTGGAAAATATGTCATTATTAATGAGGTAAATGCATCAATGGTTACTTGTGAATACATCTGCATGTTAAAATGCAAGACAGATTTCAATGGTAAACAATGCATTTTTATTGTGTGAATTTTCTTAAAATCACACGTGCACACAAAACAGCAGCAGAGAATCAAAGAGTGCTCGTAAGCACGATCTAGTAGTGTCGATATTTAAGACAAGACTTAGTATCGGTGGCATCAATACTTTGGGGATTGATCTGCCCCTCCCCCTACAACATAGATCAATCAAAGAAATCTTACATGAGAAGAGAATCAAAAAAGAATCATCACAGAAGAACAGAGAAATAAGGATTCAGCCCAACTTGATACCACTTTAGGACAGAGTTGCAGAACAAAGTCTGATGTTTCAATCAGTAGAAAGTGAATTTAAAGTGACTTTTTGGTAAATTGATTTTATTTGCAGATTAAGAAAGCAGATGACAGCCATTTGAGTTATGTAACACCTACAGTGAAATAATTACTTTTTATTTCAGTGGCGTGACTCACCGCTCGTTGGTGGCAGAGCTTGGTTTATCAACTGTTTGAAGGGTCATCTTTCTGTTTTGTGATTGGCTGAGAATTTGTGAGGGCAGCTGCTCGGATGTCACGCTGGTTTTGTACAGAGGAGGGAGGTGTTTGCTTAGCTGAGGAACTGGCAAAGAAGAAGGAGAAACTAAAGTTTTCATCTTTTGCTTATCCTCATCTGACTTGTTGGCCTCCAGACTGCAGATCGGAGCAGCTCGTTCCTCCTCGCTCCTCTGGTTTTCCTCCTCTTTCTTTCGTCTTTCCATCTCTTCCTTCTCTTGCAGAAGCTTCTTCTTCTGTTCATCCTCTTTCTTTTTCCTTTCTTCTTCCTCCTTCAATTGTCGTTCTGCTTTCTCTTTCTCCTCTAAATGTCTCTTCTCCTCCTCGTCCCTCTTTTTCTTTTCCTCGTTCTCCTTTTTCTTCTTCTCTGCCTCCTGCCTCATTTGCTCCTCTTGCAGTCGTCTCTCCTTTTCTTTCTGCTCCTTCAAGAGTGTCTCTTTCCTCCTCTCCTCCTCCTCTTCATGCCTTTTCTCCTCTGCTTTTTTCCTCCTCTCCATCCTTTCCTTCTCCTTTTTTATGAGTCTCTCCTTCTCTTTCTCCTCTCTCCATCTTTCCTCGTCCCTCTCCTTTTCCTCTTCGAGTACTCTTTCCTTTTCTTCCCTCTTTCTCCCCTCCTCTGCTTCTTTGATCCTCTTCTCCTCCTCCTCCATCCTCTTCCTCTCCACTTCTTCCTCCCTTTTCTTTCTCTCTTCCTCATTCCTTCTCTGCTCCTCCTCCCTCTGCATCCTCTCCTCTGTCTCATTTTTCTTTCTCTCTGTCTCCTCCCTCTTTCTTTGCTCTTCCTCCTCTTTCATTTTCTGTTGCTCCATCTCTTTTTCCTCCTTCAAGCATTTATCCTCCATCTTCTTCTGCTCAACCACTTCAAGGAGCCTATTTTTCTCTTCCTCCCTCTTTCTCCTTTGCTCCTCAAACACTCTCACCTCCTCCTTCCCTTTTTGCTCCTCCTCTTTCATTTTCCTCAAGAATCTGTCTCTCTCAAGTCTCCTCTCTTCCTCCCTCCTACATTTGTCCTTTTTCTCCTCCACCTCTAGCAGTCTCCTCTGCTGCTCTCTTTTTATTCTCTCCTCTTCATTCCGCTTCCTCTTCTCCTCCTCTTCTCTCAGCTTCTCCTGTCTTTCTCTTCTCTCCTTCAGAAGTCTCTCCTTCTCAGGTTTCTTCCTTTCCTTCTCTTTCTTGACCTCCTCCTCCTGTAAGAGCCTCTTCTTCTCCTCCTCTAACAGTGTCTTCTTCTCATCCTCATGTTTTCTGCTCTCTTCCTGCTTCTGGAGCATTGCTCTTTGCTCTTCCTCTTTCCTCCTCCTTTCCTCCTCTTGTTGTTTCTCCCTCTGCTTCTCCTGCTCTGCCTTGATCATCACCTCCTTCTTCATCGCTGCTCCCTCTAACTGCTCCGTCAGTGATGGATTTTCTCCACCCACCTTTTCATTGTTTTTCTGCAGACTGCAGAACAGATAAACAATATTACTTAATCCTCAATCTGTGTGTGTGTGTGTGTGTGTGTGTGTGTGTTTGTGTGTGTGTGTGTGTGTTTATTATCAGCACCATCAATTCACATTTTGCAAACTTGTTTTTTAATGCTCTGGACCTTGAGTTTATCTGTGAATATAAATACTCACCCCGGAGGACACCTTTTGATAGTATCTCGCTTAGAGTCATCCTCCTCCAGAAACAAGCCCCCTGATTCTTGTCGCTGTGACTCAAGCGACTCAAAGATGATGTCGTCAAAGTCAGGCTCTGGCTCAGGCTTTGCCAGTGGCGGCTTTTCGGCCTTAAAGGCGCTAATAACACCCATCTCATTAGTTGGTGTTTTCAAATCAGTTTCCCCCTGAGCATTTGGCTGTTTAGGAGTGATAAATGCTGCCACAACATTGGTGGAGGGCTGCTGAGGGGTGGAGCTCTCGCAGCAGGAGAAGGGCCATGGAGGGGGCGGGGCTATTATCAGCTCTGAACGTGACTGGGCAGGACTGGGGACAGAAATACTGGAGGTCAGGCTCGAGAGATGAGTGGGTGAGAATTCACAAGGCTGACCGTGCAGGAGGTGATTACAGGTGGAAACAAGCAGGCCTCAGAGCAGACTACAGACCTGATCATTACTCCACTGCCGTGTAAAGGAAGGTCAGTGCAACAGGAGGCAGGGTACACACTCAACTGTTAGCACATGTTAGCATCAAGCAACCATGAGGCCTTGAGCAATAGTTTCACAAATCTCTTGATCAACAAACAAGGTAAAACTGTTATTCAACCACACACGCACACTGAAGCAGGTTTGCCTCAGTCAGCACTAAGGTGGGTCAGCTTGGGATCATTTAGACCATAATGAGTTTGCCATGATGCTGATCGATACATATGATTGGATTGGAGGAATAACTCCCATTCCCAACTCCCATCTCCCAAAAATGTTCATCCCAATGATGCACTCTGAAGTTCCTACAAAGATCGATATCGGCAACAGTATGGAGACGCTGAATTAACTGTACATCTGTGCACCTAAGAGGAATAGTTTGACATTATGGGAAAGCTTATTTCCTTTTAATGCTGAGAGTTAGAAGATCCATGTTAGAAGATTGATACCACTCACATGTCTGTGCGGTAAATATGAAGCTACCTTGTTATATGGTTAGCTTATTTTTGCATTAAGAGTGGGAAACTGCTAGTCTCGCTCTGTCCAATAGGTAACAAAATTTGCCTACCAGCAGATTTTGTTACCTTTGGATGGAGACAGTATTACTGCTTTCCCCATTTCCAGTGTTTATGTTATGCAATGACAACTTTCTCCTAGTTGTAGCTTCATATTTGATAGACAGGCATGAGAACGTTATTGATGTTCTCATCAAAAAAGCTAATAAGAGCATTCGGTAAAAACCTATTCTTTGAAGCATTCATGCAATTTCAAGCAGGTAGCCCATCTTAAAGTGTACAGATGTGCTCTGTGTGCTTGCTTTTGTGAGTCTGTGTGTCTATGTTTCTCCCAAGCTGTGCTGAGTGCCACAGTCGTCAAGGCGCCTCTTCAGTTCTGTGGTCTGCTGACACATTCTCTCCTCACACAGCGACTCGTAGCCAAACACAGGATCCAAACCAAGCAATATAAATTGAATCACTCATGTGATATCATCCCATGACCTCACCTGATACTTGCTGGTTCATCTTTGATGGCCACCTTTGAATCCTGGGCTGGTCTGATTGGCTGGTTGGATACTCTGATGTTGGCCACTGCCCGGTTATTTTGAGGAGAAGTCTTGTCCCGGCGCAGAGGGCTCTCAGTTGTTTCCTCGTCTACTTGAGCGAGGGGGAAGGCTGAACCTAGAAAGAGCAAAAGCGAGGTTATTTCTTTGATGAAATCTGCTTGAGACATTTCTATACGTCAAAAAACATGAGGTATTTGTCTTGGCTGTAATAAAGACATGAGATTATTTGATTAGCTGGCTAATATACCTGACTGACAGGAGCTGATTGGAGCGGAAGGAGCAGAAGGAGACACAGCGAGCTGAGAGGGAGGAGAGGAGAATAAAACTGAGGTGGAAAGAGACGAGGAGCGAGGGGGTGAGGAGAATGGAAGGGAGGCAGTAAGGGCCGGAGCGGCGGGGTCACAGAGGGCATCAAGGTCCGGACTACTCAGCAGGGGGACAGGATTGATGTCACTAGCAGATGTCAACCACGTCCCCTGAGCACCTGAGGAAAGCAGAGAGGAAGGGGAGGGAAGAGGAGGCGGAGAGGGAAACAGGTGAGACTAGATGAAGCAGGTTTATAGGAAAGAGTGAAATGATGGGGGAAGACGTCAGAGGAAAATAAAACATGACATTGACATTGGTTACCTGACTCTAAGATACTGGGGTGAGTTTTGGGGAGAGGAGTGGACTCAAGAGGAGGTGCATCAGCGGAAAAGGGAGATGGAGATGAGGGGCGGGGGATTGATTTGACAACCTGAGGTCTGAAGATGTGAGCACGGCCTAGTTGAGAGGACAGACGATGAAAGATATTAAAAGCAGGACAGAAGAGAAGAAAAGATTTTTAAGATTTGAAAAGAATATTAGTAGTGGAGCATCTTGTTATTCTGGACAGTCACAGCAGAGACAGACCGGAGACTGAAGTAAGATCATCAGGAGTTTGATCCTCCGGGGGGCGCCGTTGATGTGAAATAGGAACTGAGGAGAGGAGAGGGAGAACGAGGAGTGATGAACAAGAGAGGAATAAAGACAAACCAATGCATAGTTAGTGAGAGGCAAAGAGTGAAAGAGGAACAATTTCATATTATGTATTTTACTAATTGTATTCCACCATCACAGAAGAGATCTGTATCTGTCAGGAACAAAAAACACGGGTTTGCTGAAGTCTCGACAATGATTCAAAGTAATCAAAATGCTATAAATACACAACAATATAATTAAAAAGGTTGAATTCAATATTTAATTTTCTTAATGTTCAAAAGCTTTTAAAAAAGTTTTGTAATTTGCACATATCTCCTTATGGTTTACGTGTCAGAATGTTGTGAGTTTTGTATATTTTGAATAGTGAATTATTGATGGACTACGCCACTACGAGTTATGTTTGGATTTGACATTACATGAGATATATTGTTATTATTTATAACAAGTGATATTATCCCCAAGGGTGTTTAATGTGCATTGTTAAAGAAGTTTAGGAATAACAAGGTGCTAGTAAGATGTAGAGAAGTCTATCAGCATGGATTGAAATGCACCAAACCTTTGGACAAGATTCACCTCCTTGATGGTGTGACTCAAATCTTAATAAAAAACTTCATGTTATGTTTTCCCTGTATCCTGAACTTGTGAGTACACTGGTTTATATTCATAGAAAGTTGGATTTAATCAACACGAGTCAAAACCGAGGCAAAATATGGTGAAAAAAACAAATTAGATACCAAATTAGCACTTCTAAAACGGCCACAAAATTTTCCTTTGTTCTTGCCTGAGGTACTGCAGCAATGCCAAAATGTTCAGATGTTTAACTCTGATATCATCACAAACTGATCTTCCTCACACCACACGTACTGTATATAAGTAGCATGCCTTTGACTTGTAAAGTAACATGGGCATGACTCTAAATCATGTGGGAGACAAGGTCAGACCAGACCAGCACACATAAGGAATCAGTTAGTGGAAAGCATGCAGCATGCCTGTCTGCCAGCCAGCCACATTGATACCTTTTCCTGAGCATGACTGGAAGATTCTGGGCAGAGAGGGAGGCTGAGAGAGGGTCCGGGTGATTGGAGGGTGAGCGGATGGAGGCTCCGAGGACAGGGTGGGCTTACAGGGAAGGGAGGATTTAGGTGGGAGAGAATGGGAGGCAGTAGAGGTGGTCTGATGGGTCATAGTAGTGGACACAGTGAAAGAAGACATTTGGGGAACCGTGGAGGAAGAAGTCATGGGTGACGACAATGCAGGGGAGGGAAGTTTGGGAGTTAATGAGGTAATGCCAGCTTCGCAGGTGCTGGGCTGCTGAAAAGGCAGTTTTGAGGGGGTATTTGAAGAATAATTTAGGGGAACAGACGGCACTGCTAAAGAAGGCTTCACTGACACAGATCCAGAGCATTTGGGAGATGGAGGATGAATGGAAGAGGAAATGTTTTTGGTTGAAGGTGTGATTTTGGGTGCTTTGGAGGATTTGGGGGATGGAGGATTTGCAGGAGACACATCAGAGAGAGGTAGGAGAGAGGAGGCGCTTTGGATTGAGGGAGTAGGCGCTGTGAGCTGTGAGTTTGGAGGATTAGGTAGTGGGTCAGAAGAAACAAGAGCCTCAAGGAGAAGAGGGTTTGATTTTTTTTTATGCTTGGATCTGGGTGAGGGCTGAGGGGAGGGGCCGGGGGAAGGTTGGATCTCTGACTGAACAGGGGTGGTGGTGAAGGGGTGTCGGCTGCGACGGGGCGATGGGCGAGGAGCAATAGGTAGAGGAGGGCGGGAGTGGACAGCAGGACTGGGAGGACCGCCATCACGCCCACAGGCTGGATGAGTAGATGGATGGATGGATGGATGGATGGATGGATGGATCAGGGAAAGTAGATTTTTGCAGAAAGAGAAATTATGAAAAAGACAGGAAGGAAAAGGTTATGAATTGAGAATGAAAATGAAACTAACTGGGAGTCAATGACAGTTGATGATTTGACTAAAGGTGAGCACATCAGTGGTAGAAATTAACTTAGTACATTTACTTAAGTACTGTACTTCAGTGCAGTTTTGAGGTACTTTACTTGAGTATTTCCATTTTCTACTACTTTATACTTTTACTCCACCAAATCTCAGAGGGAAATATTGTACTTTTTACTTCACTTCATTTATCTGACCGTTATAGTTACTGGTTACATAACCAGTAACTATAACACATCTTATTTCATTTTCCTTTCTCATAGAAAATGGAAGATCATCTCTTTTAATGCAAGTGAACTCATTTCACAATATTCTAAACTCAATTTGAATCATTGTAGTGCAGCAACCGGCTTTTTAAAATAATAATTAGTATTATCATTTTATTTTTTTGCATTTAGAAATATCTTTATAAGAGTGGAGTTTTTTTGCAGATTAAACTGACCACATTTTATATTAACAATTAAAAATCACCTCGACCAACGACAACAAAAATGCTTCTCACATATTAATACATAAGTGATAATTATCATATCATATATTTAACAAGGGGCCTGAAAGGGGACACTCTGCATAATGAGTATTGTTGGTACTTTCATTTTATTTGGTAATTAAATACTGCTGTACTTTTACTGAAGTAGGATTTCTAATGAACGCAGCAGTTTCACTAGTATTTTTCATTGTTTTGTATTACTACTTCTACTTAAGTAAATTATGTACATACTTTTTCCACCACTGGTGCCTATTCGGATAACAACGTACGCCTTAAAGCCATGCAACTAGACACATTCACCTTTGAATGCCATGTTGCTTTTTACACTTCCAAACAAACATCTGTGGCATTGGTCATCACATGATTCTCAATGTCTAGATGAGAAATATGTGGTATGCAGAGCAAATGGCACGAGTGTGTGAATTATTGTTATATAAACTGAGCCTCCCAATAACAGACAGATGGAGAGAGAGAGTGCCTGTTCACACCTCCTCCTCCTGGCAACAGAAACAAACAGCAGGAGCAGGTGAAAGAAAGGGCAAGAGGAAGCTACCTGAGGCTGCATAAGTGGGTCCAGTGGAGTCTCGCTTGTCAGGTGGAGGGGGAGCAGGGCGATTTGGGCGAGTTAGAGTGTGTGGAACAACTGCAGCTACCAGAACAGAGCAAAAGAAGTGACAGGAGGAAAAAGAAGGCAGAGGAGGAGGAAATGCCAGAAGAAAACGCTCACAGTGAAGATCAGCGAGAAGAAGCAGTGGTTGTGTAAGTCTGCCCACCTGTAGCAGTGACAGACTTCTTGTCCTCATCTTCATCGCTCTCATTGAAGTCGTCCATGTTGCCGATATCTGTGGGTTTGACGCTCATCAGGCTGGCCAGACTCTGCATGTCTTCATCACTGAGGAGCAAGAACATGAGAGCAAACATTTATCACATAGTCATTACTTAGTGAGGAAAGAAATCCCTTCGATAAATAAACCAGTCAGTATATTAAATGTGGTTGAGGCTTCATTTCTCAACCTCCAAAGTGGAATTTTATTATTTACAACAAGTATAATATATACGACACATAAAAACTCTTCCTTGTTTTTGTAATCGGTGTCCATTTTCAAGTACGTATTGTTGAAGCACTACTCTCTGAGATAAAACTACTACTCACGTGGCTTTCCCCTCACGAACGAAGACGCATGACAGCGACAGCTTGAACGTGGCCTCCACCACTTTGACAGACAGCGGCTTCAGCTTCAGCGTCAGGTCGGTCTGGGTCGGCGTCAGACTGGCAAACCGCTTCAGGTTGATGTCTGCTGATGCCAGCACCTTACGATGTCCCTTGGTCTCCTTTACATGGCCAACAAAAACAGCCATGATCCGTAAAGGATTTTGAATCGTATCAATTTAAAGAATCATAAGCAGAAGTGGAGTAGTCAAGAGATACTTACACCCTCAATTACGAAGGTCCACTCTTTGTCCTCAAATTCATCAGCATTGACCTCCTGAAGAGGTGAGAACAACAATACAATTTGAAGTCCGACCATTGCACAAACACTTTTGTAAATGTTGCCATTTAATGAATACATGAATTTATTTTTCTGGTTGTATAACAGATTATGTTATGATATAACAGGTGTAAATGTGACACACATATTATTATTATTATACAACTGTGAATTTGTGTTTATTTTTACTATTTTTATCCAATATCTAACTTAAATGTTAACCATGTTAACCGTATACATTCATGTATACTACATTCTTCTACATACATTCCTATTTCTGTTTTAACTGTATAACTGTGTGTATATGTACATATTCAGTGTATATTATTATTATTATTATTATTATTATGTTATTTCCAATACTCATCTATGCAATTCAAATGAAGCATCTTGCCATATTAATACAAGACGATATACAGCATAATATAAGTTTCTGTTTATATTATTTTTGTTGTGTGATTGATGTGTGACTTGGCTTCGCTGCAATTTGCTTTTGGGATTAAAAAATACTCTGAACTCTTGACCCCTCGTGCTCTTTATAGAAGCATCTGCATTGGTTATATTTCGTCACTCTCCATTTTTCCCTCTAATTGCTCCCGTCTGTGTGTGTGTGGAGTAAACAGTGTATTCTGTTGTTTTGGTACCTTGAAGAGTGTAACAGAGATGTCGATGTTCTCTGGGACAGGCCACACCACCATGCCCCTGTAGGGGTTTTTGATTCCAGGCTGCCAACTGTGGAGCTGCACAACAAACAACACTGGTGAGACTGTCAGTCATGGAAGAAGTACTCCGAACTGTTACTTTAGTAGAAATAGCAACGCTTAGTGTATAAATACTCTGTTACAAGTAAAGATCCTGCATTCAAAATGTAATTTGAGTAAAAGTATGGGCATCAAAACATTTAAAGTACTAAAAGTAACACTACTCATTATGCAAAACAACTTCTGTCTAATTTCGGAATAATATATATTTTATAATTGACGAATCAACGTGTACATCCGTTTAATGTTGCACCTGCAAGGTGGAGCTCATTTCAAACTTTACATACTACCAGGTAGTTTAATTTATAATTTTCTTTTTAATACTCTGAATCTGCAAAGTAAGTGGTAACTAAAGCTTTAAAATAAAAGCAGTGGAGTTAAACGTACATTATTTCCCTCTGAATGTTACTTTCCACCTCTGGAGACTGTGTGTGCGCCTCTGTGTGTGTATGTTTGTGGTGGTTTAGTGGTTTCACCTTGGAGCACATGCGTCTGTTCCTCCTGGTCCACACCACCCTCAGCTTGTCTGGTTGCCTACAGAAACAAAACAAAAAACACATCAACACACAGAAATGACGTCTTGCCTCATGTTGTTACTTGATATTAATCTGCTCTTCTCCAAAAAGGAAACAGCCAAAACAACCATTTGATCAACATTAGTAACTTTACAAAAAGCCTCGGTGAAAAGATGTTCGAACTTCATTAAATCATGTCTCCAAACTAAGTGGATTTTATACAAAAAAGAGAACACAAGTTGTAATAGAAAGTCTTGTGAATCACTGGAGGATCATTCCTTCCAGTCAAAGACAAGGCACTGATATGAGTGTTTATGCAGAGTGCTGTGAGCTCATTGGTAAAATTGTGAATGTGTGTACAGCATATGTGTGTATTTCATGCAGCTGTTTATCTGTATGTTCGGCTACACAATGTATAATATGTGTGTGTGTGTGTGTGTGTGCCTATCATTTTGTATATGCGTGTTTGAAACACTTTCCATTGTATTTTCTCAGTCCTCTGTGGCACAGGAAGTGAAACTGCAGTCATGTGATCTGAGTCAGAGTATGTGAATGTGAGGCGTGCATCTTGACAGGAAGTAGGAAGAGAACACACACACACACACACACACACTAAATATTACCAGCACATAATAATAATTCCTAATACCTTTCAAATCTCAGAGCCAACTTTAAATATGTTATCTTTACAACTCTGTTACAACACCTACATATGCTCTTTAGAATGTTAGTTCATAGAATCGATAAATATTGTCTCAAGTTGCAGTGTATCAGTGCTCAAGTATAAAGAGGACACGTGTGTGTAAGTGTTTATGTGGTACAGTATGTGTGTTAGGGGGTCAGGAGTGGCATTAGAAATAGCCTGACCGGCACAGCGGGGATGACGGAGGGGAGAAAGAAGGAACAGCACCAACAGGAGACTATAACGTATGATCCGAAACACAAAGACACAAAAACATCTTCTGAACCAGTGAGCTTAGGAACTATGGGTTTTACACGGGCGAACATGGGGGTGTAATGCAGTTGTGTAACATGTAATTACTGTAATTGTGGTTGGTGTTTTGTCATTCAGCAGACAATGGTTTAGTCCACAGCTGACTAGAGGAGGGACACACATTACCCACATCCATGTAGAAATGTTTGGTTTTAAACAGCACGCGGTGTTTGTGATTGTGTTTGCGATATCACTGTAAAAACAGAACACATACACATTTACAGACAGTAAAATAAATCAACTTACTCACTAAGCCCATCTCATGTTTTGGTCACATAAAGCACTCCTTGTGTTACTGTAAAAATAGCCTGTTGCTAAGTCTTTAATTATATCTATAGACTGTCTCTGTCAACATCATATTGTCATGTACAAACGTCCAGGCCTGCTTATCTTTGGCCCCTCTGTGTTTTCAATTCCTCTATCCAATAGAGCTTGTAATGGTGAATTATCTTGTCCTTCCAGTCATGGTATCGTGTAATTGTTCTTTCCGCTTAGAGGCAGTAGAAACAAGATTGTGAAGACAACATTGAGAATATTATAGAAATTAAAGTTGATGTGGCGCACTACTTGCATATTTACTGGGCCTGTCAACGAATATTCTGAATGCACCGCATGTAACATTAGGTCGAGCTGAATGAGGACTAATTTGATTGACCTACGTACACATCCGACAGCTACAGAGCAACACTATAATACATTTAAAGTTGTTTGTGGCAACCTGATGAATGTAATTCAATATTCTCTCTTTTAGCTCTGTTTTTGGTCTTTAAAAACCCCTGAGGTAAATATCTGGCTCTGTATACACCTATAGGTGCTCACTGCTCCCGATGGTCACTCTCTCCTTTTACACTATGACAGCTGTAAGAGTGAACCATAACTGTAAAGTTGTGGACAGCTAAACAATGAGCTGAAAGTCACTGATGTGTAAAGCTCTGTTTAAAACTGAATTAATTTCTTTAATTCAAACTGTTTGAGGGAACCGACAGCCTTAAACCATTTAAGTTTATTAACTCAAACTCTGTTGTGGCTACTCTGTTAATTTGGGGAAACCGACCTTTTAAGTTGCATTAACACAACAGTAACACACACGTCTGACACAACTTAAACAATATATTTAGTTGTATGCCGAACACTCATGACTATAATTACATAACATTTCAATTTTAAAACTTTTTAATGTTCAGAGTTCTCAAAAGAGCGAAACTTGTACTTCGTTATTCCAGAGCTGAATGCACACAGCCATGACGAATTAATTAAGATGTTAACAATACTTTTTTTAAACATCTAACATCAAATCGTTACACTTTGGGGAATCGTTAAGAATTATTTATTTGGTATACTTAAGCACAATATAATGATTTATAAACTGAAATAAAAACATAACATGTTATGATATAAAGTCAACTTTAAAAAATGAGTCAATGGAACAAACTGGAATTATTTAAAGTTACTGTGAGAAATCTTTAACTGGTTATGAAACAGTCTCAAGTTAATACAGATCCCTCTATTTGACCTAGTAAACGAGACCATCAGTGAAAAGATTGACTCTTTCCAGCCCGCTGGCTGACCGACCCAGATCCGGCTTTGCTGCCACCTTTGACCTGCAGTCACAAGGCGGAGCAGTGAAAACACCACACTGCTGAGACCCAGGCTGTATTGTTGGGCCTGCTGGAGGGAACGGAGGCACGGGAGAACCAGAACCAAGACTGCATGGGTCACACTGTATGACCCTGTTTCAGTAAAAGGAGAGGTTATCTAAAGGGATTGTGATGCTCGGAAACACTACTGCTTTCAGCCACAGGGACTGCCACAATTGACATAAAATTAAAGTTCTTTGTGGTAACTTTAAATGCATCACAGTAACAAGTGTATATAGGGGCGACAGTTTCTAAGAAAGCCAATGGTTTCAAATCATAGCACTAAATTAGAACAACCCCCCCAAACACACACACACACACACACACAAACATGTGGCTTGTGAGACACTTTCCACCCTCTTTGTGACCAAAGATTCATTTCCCGCCTCTGACGTTTGAGGTGATCTTTAAGTATCAGTAACTCTGACCACTAGATTTAATTACAAGAACTTTAGGTTGGTTTCCTTTTAAAAAACAACTTTATGCCGAATAGGATTTTGGATTAATCTCCAGTCTTCCACCTGTCCTCTCTTCTCCTTCCCTCTGTTGTTACTAACATGGTAACGGCTTATCAACTCTGATTTCATCATGTGTGGGAGTTGTCACTCTTTCTAAATCACTCTATCCCTTCCCTTCTGTTTGCACACATAACGGCTCTCTGCCGCTGATCAAACTCTGACACTTTATTGACTAAGAGCCTTCAATCAATGCAGGATTTTAAAAAACAAAACGGTTTGTTATCGTGCTGACAACAAGCCGCTTACACAATTAGTCCATACTTCAGAGGAATCTGGACAGATACGAAGGTGGCTCCAGGAAAAGGTGGTGATATTATTTTCCAGTTTCCGCTTTTCAACGTGACCCGACAGCAGCACCCTTTACTGCCAATTGTTGACAGTATATTAGTATGTTTTCTCTCCGATGCTGTGTCAGTGCGTGTCAGAGCAGAATAATGCCTCATGCTGCATCACCTGGCCACTTCCCAAATGTTTTGTACAACAGGAAATTGCACAAGAGGGGGAAGCCCTACAGAGCTTAGCACTACAGAGTGATTGGATTGGAGCTTTGAAATGAAATAAGAGTGAGACTATACTGATTGTGCTTAATTACAACGGTACATGATTGAATGTTGATGTTGAATGTAAAACCAAATCTTGCTCACAATGTACACAGACACTTGGCCTTTGTTGCCTGAATTTGTATACATATTCAAAATAAATAGGGAGTGACAGTGATAGTAAAACATTAGCAGGTAACAAATACAGACTGTTATTCATTGTCATAATGGTTATATGATAGATAATGTCTCTGCACAAATACTTATTGTAATATTAAATCATTAGTCTTTAGAGAACAATGATGCTTTAGAATGGGCTGTGTCCTGATAACTGTCTAAAGGTTAACACAAACCTTGTCAATAGGCGCGGTCGGGAATCGAACCCACTATCACCGTGGAACCGCTTATCTCATGGAGGCTACATGCACAGAGGTACGCCCATGATCATTTTCATAACAGAGGCTTATTACAGCTAACATACTAAACCTGTTAGGGGAGTTATTTAGATGTCAAACAGGAAGAAACGTTCACATGGGTCATGGCAGAAAAACTCTCAAAGTAATTGTAAAGATCCAGACTCACCATTTCTTTGTGCACTCCAACACGAGTTCCTGGTAAGAGGCGACAAACTGAAACTTTGAAGCTTTTTTACCAACGCGCTGCAGTCTTTTCCATACCGAAGTCATAACTTCCTCTGGTAAAATGTACAACTTAACACACAGGAAAAAGAAAGAAAGCCTCGCGCTCCTCCGCGCAACAATAATCAAAGTTCCTTAAAATGACCTCTTCTTCTTCTTCTTCTTCTTCTTCCTCCTCTTCTTCCTCTTCTGCTGCTGCTACTGTTGCTGATGATAATAGGCTTCACACAAACTGCGACTTGCGCTCATTGGCAATAAGTGGAGTCACGCTCATAAATGTCGCGGTGTAGTGAACAGAAAGAGACGACAGAACTGGCAATTAAGCCAGAAGCCAAGAGGAACCGATTCCGCCCCGCTCACTGTCATTCAAACAGCCGGCAAAACGCCTGATATGAAGCTAACGTTTCAACCCAACAACTGCAGCGGCTCTCATTGACAACTCTCTCTCTCTTTCTGGCAATAATCCACACGGAGCCACGCTTAGTCAAGCCCTCCTCCTCCTACCTTCAGTGACAGCAGAGGGAGAGAGACAGAGAGAGACAGACAGGATATGCAAAGACTGTGTGGTGATGCAGCATTATGCAAAAAGGGTCTTTATCTTTGCTGCTTGACTGTACCTGCGAAACATTGCAGTCTGTACAGTCTGCAGTCATACCTGTAGACTTTGATCCGAACTGTCTGTGTCACTGGAACAGGCTTATCTGACTATTTCACATAATCAGCTCTGCACACTCAGATCTACTGCAGGTGTGTAACCCTGTAAGCTGTCATGCAACTCACTTAACTGAAGCATGAAATGCAATAAATACATTGCTGTTATAGAAAAATAAGAATTGAGCTCATACTCAAGGCACTTCCTGAGTTTCTGTTGCGTCATTCAGTGCTTTCAAGAAACGTGTGCTTCATCCAGTTAAATACAGAGGAATAGTTTCCACGAGGGCCAGTCAGTGTGTGTGTGTGTGTGTGTGTTCAAGCTAGGTCAGAGCACAGGGATTTTCCTCAGTGAGAGCAGGAGTGTATTTTTAGGTGGGGGGGAACAGGGATGGATGGATGGACAGAGGCAGCTGGGGTGGAGGGCAGCAGCAGCGGGAACAACTCTCTCATGACTCAGAGTTGTTCTAATGTTACACCGTCGGTCGATTATTCAGAAGGAGCATTATTGCTCTCAGTACCAACAGTTTGTACGGCTTCCTGTTTTCAACATACCTCCTGAACAGACCTGACCACCGTGCTTCCACATATTTTCTACTTTTCATGTAACACAGGCCTTCGTATTGTAACGGCGTAACACGTTAAAGTCCTTTCCAGCGCTCCCTGCTGATAGCCACTGACCTCCAGCCTGGTGTCTATTTATTCAAATGATCACTCACTATAGTGCATGAACAGCACTTGCAGCAACTATGTGGAGTGATAATAACATTAATTGCTGATAGATGGACAACAAAAAAGACAAAAAGAGGCAGAGAAAGAAAGAGGACACAATTTGAAGAGAGACAAACAGGTGAGAAGACATGCTTTGTGATGAAGAGACAGACCCCCACAGTTAAACGTCAGAGAGACAGATCGTTTCTAACAATAACCACAACATATGTTGATTATAAATAGAGAACAGCATGAGGCTGTCTACTCCAAACATCACTCCCCCTTCATTCCTGCTCTCCACGCAGCAAATGGTTTCCCCCACTCTGCTGCTTTCGACATGACCGTCAGAGGAGGGAGGCCTGCTGGAGGGAAGGAGCTCTCCTGACGAGTGACAGTGTGTCCCCTGTTGGTCATATTTAGCAATTTCATCCTCTGGTTACCTTTAATTCAAATACAGAAACGCTGTGAATGCCTGTGGTGTACACTGGAGTTTTATTTTAAGATTTAGAAACAAAACAAGTAATTTACTGGCGCATTTTCTGAAGCATTAAGACTATGTAACTGTTTCCACCGGACAGACTGTGCCACTTTACTTCATAGTCCCATGCTTTGTACAGTTCTTAAGGTTTGAGCTTAAAAAAAACACACAGCTTTCATTTGAACACTACCTACAGATAATACTGAAAAAAGTTGATTATTTATGAGAATTTAATTACAGTTTTAATCATCCAAGTAGAATCCCACCAGAATCAGCCTTTAGTTTAATCATTTCCTAAAATTAGCCTACTCTATAAGCAAAATGTATTTCAATAAACACACATAGCTGTATTTAACCAAGAGAGGTGTCCAGATAAAAGGAGTGTCCTCGCCGAGACAGAAGCAGCACATACAACGTAAAACAGAGGTTACAAAAACTTTTTAAACATTTCATAGGCAGCCAAGATACTTTTAAAGAAGTAACGTGCAATCTTTTTTTTGTAGCTCTTTTGTAGACAGGAAACGTCAGGGTCGGGAGACATATAAAATAATAGAATAAAATAATTCCTCCTTATATTTGGATCAGAAAAATGTGTATACCGTCTCAAATGCTCACAGAATTAAAGGGAATACAGATAATTGATTGACGACACTTCAGTCAAGACACTAAATGGCAGAAAATACTGTGCGATGGGAAACATTGTCCTGCTTGTTTTACAGAACAGGGACTTAAAAAAGTCTGAAATGATCAGGAAACCACAAACAGGCATGTATAGTATCCAAAGTGGAATCAGACCTGATAACATCGGGTCTCACTTGTCTATCTTGATTTTCTTCTCTTTTAGTTGGTCTTCATTTCTGCTGAGATATTAATTTGCTGTCATTTGATTGGCCCACGGCCAGAAAAACAAACCGGCCAGAAGATTTCTGGTATAAAAACTAGTGTAAGTGTTGCCTGAAGGTACACATGAACTTTGAGAAAACAGCACAGTGCATGGTGCATATGTGTGTGTGTGTGTCTACATCAGGGAATATGAAAGGAGTCTTTGATCCACTGGTCCCTGGAGTTGCTGCTGGGTGGAGGCAGAGGCAATGACGAAGAGGACAGAGGCTGCGAGGGGATTCCTGTCTCCTCTTCATCTTCATCCTCCTCCTCAGAGGATCCATTATCAGCACCGAGCGAGGCCCCGGACAGGAGCGAGTAGCCCTTGTACTCCTGGATGGCCTCATGGAGAGACCACAGCTGGCACAGCAGAGACATGTCGAGCTGACGCAGGCCGACCTGTTACACGAAAAACACAAAATATGTTCTGGCCACCAAATATTATTCACATATGAGGAACTTTCATTTTCACCTTCTACCACATAAATAGTATGAAAAAAATAACCTTAATCTTCATCCCCATTACTTTGTATTGTTTGTTTTATTGGAAAAAGCCAGAGTGAAGCTTGAGTTAAGATCATTTTGTCAAATGTATTTATAATCATAAGTGCAGATTTGCGTGAAGCAAAACAGGCCAATTGCGCAGGTTGAATTTGTGCGCTATTCACTCACACACACACACACACACACACAGACAAAGGCAGGATATTCGCAGACCACCTTACCATCTCTTTCCGCAGCAAAGCCAGAGCGGCGTCCAGTCCCCCCGTTTTGCCGTGACCGCGCGGCGCGTCTCCACCGCCCCGGCTGATGTCGGCCTGGATGCGCGCTCTCTTGCTGTGCACCTTCTCGATGTCCCGCCACGACCCGCCGCTGGAGTTCAGGATCCCGCTCAGGCCTTTGGGCAGCGGCGGCAGCCCGTCTACCGAGAAGACGCCGCTCACCGGACAGTCCGCCGCGCTGCACCGACTGCCGTTCATCGCCACGCCGCACCGACTGCCGTTCATCGCCACGCCGCACAGCTGACTCTGCAGGAGAGACCCCGCACACAGTCTAATGCTGTCTTACCGTCACCCAAAGGTGCTGTCTTCCTCTCTCCCGCAGCAGACGCTGTGTCCAATGTGTCGGAAACAGGCTTTTCAAAGGCAAATCAAGTCAAATGCACCGCTGCGGTAGAGGCACTGAATTAGAAGTTAATGTCACGCTTCCAGTTCCTGGCTTTGTTTTGTTTCCTCTCCTTTGTGTGAGAGTTCACAGACACAGACACAGACACCCCCCCCCCCCCCCCCCCACGGCTCCTCCCGGCCGCGCCACGCCCCGCTACAGTGTTTTTTTGGGGGAAAGGGAGAATGTCTGTCTGTGTATTGTTTGATGGAACTGGTTTACTGCCGAGACACAAACACAACGAATACACTCATTCTGTCCAACACCTGAGTCCTAAACAACACCATTTACCAGCAGACCGGTAAATGAAATAAATGTGTCAATGACTTCATTTCCTGTGTGATTGTGGCAACTTGTGTTGAAACAAAGATACAACTGTAATATACGGGACACAGTTTAAACGGAAATGTACATGTTTATTGGTACTTGAAATACTACTTGTTTAAATACAGCGTTTTTTCAATTCAACTTTGCGGCATTGTGTTTACCATTTTGGCGCCCTCTTGTGGAATGAAGCAAACTGCAGAATTAGAAAACTAGAACTGAAGCTGGCTTTTGATCTAATATGAAGTGCTGTCTATTGACGTACAGTGCACAGTTTATTTGCTCTAGATGGTTTTAATGAATGAAGAATTATGACTTTGACTCCTGAATGTCGCCCATTTCATCCGAGCATCACATGACCATCACCACCACCACCACCACCACCATGTATCAAATATATTTACAATAAAAACCTCAGAACTGCCCGCACACATTCACAATCTTTGCGTTACCGGCGACTCGGAGACAAGGTTATCCATCTGAATCCAGACTGAACAGTAAATAGAAAAATGCATCTCGTGTCAGAGGACTGGTGTTTTCAACAACACACTCACAGACTTTACATTTTAATTGATGACTCAGTGTAGTAGTATGTTGTATCTCAGCATAGACGCTGTTGCGTGTGCAGACACACGCAACAGCGTCTATGCTGAGATACAACAGAGCTTTTGTTTGAATTTGCAAACCAACACCCTTTGTTCACCCGACTGAACATCTCATCATTTACCCTGATATCAATGTGGTGGCCTTTTTAGGATTAATCAAAGTCAACTGTAGAATTACATTTGCAGTCTTTTCCTGTAGATAATAGATTAAGTCTTATTTTAAAATGTTTTAATGGCCAGACGGTTTTAAATTCATACCAATGACGAATGTGCATTTAGACATGTTCCGTTCTTGTCACTACATCATAACTTACATATTGACAAAAACAGTCAAATGTTCAAACAGGTATACTTAAACATTTAAGGAAACAATGTAACATGATATTTCTGCCGGCCATGTAGGGTATGCTAACTCAAGAGCAACTTGTGAACTTATGACATTTTAATCTTATTTCAAGTGCATTTGCTGACCAATTTCAAATTCAGTTCTATGCAGGGAGTCAGTCAAAGGGAGATGCCGCGAGGCAGCGAACCAGAGTCAGTATTCCAGAACAGAGGCAAGAAGAAACAGCACTCCAGGGTTTCAACCGTGGCGGCTACTGGCTGAGCTCCTTGAGGCTGCGCAGCGAGTTGGCACAGCTGGTGATCAGGCTGCAGAGCTGGATACTCGATTCCAGGGAGGCCGAACTCTGTAGCTGGTTAGTGGCCCACCGAAGTTTGACGAGAACAGCCTCCTCAGCTTCTAGCAACATAGGTGAGATGGCAGGGGTGGGTGGACTTACTGGGGGGCGAGGAGGCGCCAGGGCAGGGGTGGGTGCAGGGGTTGAAGGAGAAGGGACAGCAGGCGGAGGCAGGAGAGCTCTTCCCCCTGCTGCAGCCCCCTCACAGTGCTCCGGTCTGGGCAGAGGAACGGACACACTTGCCTGACTACTGGTGCTGCTGGGGCCTCCATTGAGTTCTGGGGCCTGGGACGGTGCAGCGGACTGGGCCGCGAGCTGTCTCTCTCTCACCTGGGACAACGCTGCCTGTGCATTCAGAGCTGAGGGGAGCGGAGAAGAGGGAGAAGGGGAAAGATGGGAAAAAGCATAAATGGTATTTACAAACAGGCACAAAGCAAGAAGAGCAGCCATGACAGGAAGGAGACAGCAGGTTTATTTAATACTCATGTGTGTGTGTGTGTGTGTGTGTGTGTACCAGGGTTGTCCTTGTCAACATCAGAGTCCAGCTCCTGACATGAGACACAGTAGTTTTTGTGCTGTTTGTCCTGGAGAAGAATCGTCTGGAGACACAAACCAAACGTATTTCAACACTCGTGATAGAACGACTCCATCTTTTCTACATTATTGAGGCTAAAATCACACACGCAGCATAAAAGGTCCACTTGACTCACCCCGCACACATCACAGCACTCTCCCAGCATCCTGTATCCTTTGAGCAGGTAGTCTCCCATCAGCTTGCTGATTTTGTCTTGTCGCTCCCTGCGAGTCTGGATCACCTTCATCTCTGCCTCTGTTGGAGGCTCCCACTCGAAGTCCTTGTCATCTGGGGTCAGTGACAAAGTGTTGATTTTATTCAACTGTACTCACAAAATTCAGAGCTTTTTGCTGTAATAACACACTTTGCACTTCTGTAGCGTGTGTGTATATGTTGTCTGTCTGTTAGCCCTTTGTCAAATGTATTAACTCGACTTCACAACACTTTTGCACTTATTAGAACCTTTAGATGTTTCGTTGTGTTGTTATAAAACGTGATTAGCATTGCCGCAGTGCTCTGCTGGAAAATGATAAGCTAGCTAGCAAACCAACCCGGCTAACGTGGGCTAACGTAGTCTATACGGTGCAGACGAACACTTTTAGTAAAAATGAGATTATACACGGTAATTAATGACTACACGCGCGCGAAAAAAATACTTATTTGTCAGTAGCACGGGTAAACGAGATAAATGTCAAAGTTCGCTCGCTTATAAGATCATAACTTCACAAACCTCCATTCAGAGCCATGTTGCTTCAGTGCTGCACGTTCTACGTGATGACGTCAGAGTTGCTGAGTTTCTTCTTCTTCTTTTTTGAGGTTTGCGGCAGTTAGCCTCCTTAACGTCGCACTGCCGCCCCCTCCTGGAGTCTCCCACAGTGGACATTTAAAAACCTCTAATTGCCTCTTTACTAAATATTTATAATGTCTGAGCCGAAGTGACTCCAATTTCAATCCCAGCTTTTATTACTATTATGACAAATAAATGTATGATCAAACACATGCATATAAGTATAACAAATTAACTACGTATCATGAAATATATTTGTATTGGTTTTCAGGGAGTTGGACCACATTATTTCCTTTCCAAATGTCTTTTTTAATTTCAAAATAATAGCTTTAAACTCATGGCTCATATAGCTGACAACAACAAAGTCTAGGTTCATTAATGAAACATCATTTATGACCACATTTGTCTCATTATGGATGTTTTTGAATATGAGTAATTTATAGAGGACCATTTTTGAATACCTCTTATTTCTGTAATTAAAGAACCCAATCTGATATGACAGAAGATGTATACACATTGGTTATGAAATAGTTTTATAGTACTGTATATTTTAACTTTAAAATGTTTGAATTTTAAAATTGCACAATGAAAGCAGAAATAGTAATTCTATTAAAATATTATAAAAGCCCTTATAGGACTAATGGCGTTTGATAAATATTTGATTATTAGCCAACACATGGACACGCTCAGAAAATTGAATATCATATTTCTACTGCAGTATAAATTGTGCACCTTATTTCTAAGGCTTGTGATTTGTATTGTGCGGCAACCGAGGGGACGTGGAGGCGAGATTCACAATAAAACAGGAGACTCAAAGGCAGTTGGTATGAAACAACTTTAATAAAGAGGTTGAGGTAAAAGGGATTGGGTTCGGGGACTTTGGCCTTCAGCCTTCTCCCAAGGCAAGGCAGTTCCACTGTTCTGTGTGGGTAGAGCAGAGAGAGAGAGAGCGCGCGAGAGAGAGAGACAGAGAGAGAGAGAGTGTGAGAGAGAGAGAGAGACAGAGAGAGAGAGAGAGAGACAGAGAGAGAGAGACAGAGAGAGAGAGACGAGGCTCCTTGATTACCTCCTGTTCGACGCTGCTCGTCTCCTTTGGTTCAGGAGAATGAATGTTTCAGTTCCTCAGAGAGAGACTTGGAAAAATTTGGCCTCCACTAGTTCATCCTCAATCCCTTCGCATGAAGTCACATATAGCTGAGGGCTTTCAGGTCATGATGGATGCCATCCATCATGACCCTCCAAGCAAGAAACTGAATAAGATAATAATAGAAGTATACAGTAGGCACAGGAGCACACCAAGTCCCTGGTACCAATAGCCTTTACACAAATAGACAATAAAAGAGCTTAATTTTATGTATAAATGATTGTGTGTGTGTCTGTGAGAGAATTACTTTACCCAATAATTTATGTATAAGATCTTCAAATTGCCTTTGCTTCCTATTTTGTGTCCCCATACCAACTTAAGTGTAACATATGATAACAAATTGCACCATAATTACAAAATGCGGTGCGTTTTGTGGCTCAAGTGAATGAGCACAGGGTTGCCACTGACATCCCGCTGAATAAAACAAACACCAGTTGAGTGCAGCGATGTGTTGTAATCTGAAATCAGCAGAGACAGAAACATAAACAAAACTTACACCACAACAATTCAGTTTTTACAATAATTTTATTGTATTATGGGTAATCTGATACATTTTACGGAAAGATAAAAGTGCCATTCAAAATAACAGGTGACCACTGTAGTCCAAAGCACAGTGGCTTGTTCAGGCTTCAAACTGAGTTCCCATTTTACGCCACTCATACTCTGAAGTAATTGAAAAGGATTTTAATTTTGTATGTGTGGTTCTATTTGGTCTCTAAATGTTGGATACTATTTTACAGAATACATCTTCTACAGCTAATTGATAATAATTAAACAAGAACAACAGAATCTGTGAGGGGACTGTTACATCTGTACGTTTGGTGTGTCAAAAAGCTCATTCTCTCCAGTTGCTTGGTTATTGTTGTTTGGGTTTATTTCACCAGTCACATCTTTCTTCTTCTTTGTTTTGTTTCACTTCCCCTCGTTGTCTTCCTGTCTTTCTATGGGTTTCTTCTCAACCTCCAGCGTAACATCCTCTCTAGGAAGAAGAAAACACAAAGGGAAGTTCAAAACACACACACACATGTGTGGACACACAACAATCAATACCTGAGATTGTTTCAATATTATAACACTTCCCATCACATACAACACTACGCATTACCATTACCATATGGATGGTCACTGAACTGCATTTATTGTTGCCTACCATAATAGGAAAATTACTTTTTAAATAATACAAAATAATCCTCAATCATTCATTTTGAATGCCTTGGGAGTTTAACTATAATTGTTACTTTTTATCGTGATAGTTTGACAGATAACAAGCGGTCATAAAGACGGATCCTAATGTATAACCATGTATAAACACACGTGCACACACAGAAAACAAAGCAGGGACAAATATATCTTCAGGGTTGTGTATATATCCACTTAAACTGAAGTCTACTGTCGATGAACCTCACCTTGACTATGGGGAGATTTCTTTCAAGACACTGTAATAGAAAAAAACATGAAAAGAACCATTTAATACAATAATTCCTGAAACAAATGTCAAAATGTCACCTAAATTGTTCTCCTTGCTTAGCAACTTCTCAACAATACGATTTCTAGGTGATATCACCAAAACATATGGTAAAGAGATCTGGTACTTACGCTGATGTTCAACCTTTACTCTGCTCAGTTTGGAAGGCAGGTTGATGTGAGAGAAAGAAAATAGGATGAGAAGATGAAAAAAGAAAAGTCAGTAGATGCACTGGTATCAGCAGGATAATGTTAGTCTCTGTGAGTTATTAAAAAAAATACCTTCAGGTTTGGGGTGCATGAGCTGCAACGGCAGCTCCACTGTGACATCACTGCAGAGAAAACCAACCAATCAGAACAATACAGGTGATGCATGATCCCTGGCTGCATGCGTTTGATATGACTGTAAATAAACCGTACTCACCTGGAAGTGAGGCCGCCCAGCAGGCTACATGAAGACAAGAGAGAGTTTGTTTTAGTTCAATTCATTCTTTTTTTTTCTTCAAAAGTTTCTATGCACCAAAAAATATTTAAACGGGATTAGACACTCACCCTCCTCCGGCCACCATGAGGTTGATTTTAATCTTGTAGGAAACCAGGATCCCCAACAAATCTTTTTCAACACCCTGCCGCAGCCTACGGAGAATTACAACAAGGATTTGTGGGATTAGAAGGTTTAATTCAATTAAGTGTCTTTTTAAAAACTATTATAAGACAGGGCACGGAGTGACATGCCAGAAAAGCTCCATGAAGTACATATAAATCCTGCTGTCGTCCTGTCTGCTACATTTGTGCACTTACATAGTGGTGGAGGCCAAGTTGGTGTCCTCATCCTTCAGTCGTCCGTCCAGTGCCAGCCCCCTTTTCTCCTTGTTGTCAGCCAGAACGGGGGTGATGCTCAGAGTGTTCTCGTAGGTGCTGTTGGACTCCACCGTCTCTCTGCGGAGGATTAAACACCAACAAACCCACACATGAACACACCAAACTGCAACTGATGTTTGCTGTGGTTCTCAGTGTTCTGTTCACCTACCCAAACTCTTGGTTATAAACAGACTTGGTGTATTTGTCTGCAGAGTAGAGGACGATGTCTGTGGTTTGTTCCACTGAAGGAGGAAGAAGGCAACAGATTATTATGTTGTGCTCTAACAGTCATATCAAATCTGAATAAGGAGTGTTTCTGTCAGCAGAGGTACTCACCGGTGACACTGAATTTCTTAACTGTTTTGTTAGTCTCGTTGTTGATTTTGATTTTGATTGGGATTGATTCACCGTGGAAGTAGAGCTGAGGTCAAAACCAGGAAACAACCAGTTAATGGTGGGGAATGGTTGTAGAGTTGGGAAAACATAGTCCGCATTCAAACTCACTCTGGAAGCATTAACAAACATCTAGAAGAGCCGAGATATAACACTTTAAAGCCGTTAAGTTTTGCTACTGTACATCTTTCTCCAGTGAAGCTTCGAGGTGAACAGGCTTGTCGGACATCATGAAGCCCTTGCAGACATCAGCCTTGGGCCCGGTGCCCACCTTAGCGGGGGCGTACTGGATTTTACGAATGATAAGGCGAGCGGTGTCCCTGTGGGGAAGAATGGGACAGAGGAGAGTAAGATGTTAATCAGGCAGAATAGTACGGCAAACATTTGGAAGATGAATGAATACAAAGAGATGGTGACAGAATGACAGCATACTCACTTCTTGTCAATCGTCTCATCGGCGTTGCACTTGTCATTGGCGAGGAACGCTTTGACCTCAAAGTCGACACCACATGCCTGCAAAGCAAATATAAGACGTTAGCAACCACAACAGCGAGCATGGCTGCTTACACACTGGACAACGATGCATGGAGAGGTGGACGGTGTTCACAGATCAGCATGAGGTTTACCTTCCCCTTGTCATCTGGTCCGGGCTGCAGAGAGACGGAGCATGGCAGGTTGTTGGGAATCTAGAGAGACAAAGAAGAAGAGTTACTTTTATCTGTTTATACAAAGAATGGAGAATATTTTCAGAGATTGCAACTTAATAGAAATCAGTTATGGGAGATCAGACTCATTAATCAACCTTTTCTGGCTTTTTTGTGCTTTAGTGAAGTGAATTTCAGGATGGCATAATGTTTTATTTCATTTTGTATGCTCTATTGGATTATATAGAAACAAATTGAATTCCCCTTTAGACTAATAATATATCAGACAAGCAGTAACTTGTAAGGACTCATTACTTTGTCAACAGTCGGTATCAACTGTCCATGAAATGTTGCGTGCATTTAGTAAAATAAACATTTGATTTCAACCTGAACACAAAAGGCAGAATGTGGGGTCGAACAGGCTGCGGTCACACTGGTATCTGGACACGATGTCATACCTCAAAAGTGAAAGGGTATGTGTTGTCTCCAAGTTTCTTAATCAGGGTGTTGTGCATTTCGCTCAGAGAGGGCTTGTGGTTCTCTGGGTAGATCTGGACATGCGTGATCCAGATGTCCTTCCTGAAGCACAGGCCCATCACATCCAGGTCGTCGCTCCCGTACCGGAAGGCACATGCCAGCTGCACAAACACTGTGGACACATAATTCATTGTTTCATTACCATCACTTGCATGAGACGATTTGGTAAGTGATTGTCTTTCAGGACTTTGAAATGTTACTGATGATGTTACCTTTCCGGCCTGCAAAATCTGCTGTGTCCAGCTTTACGACACCATCTGTAAATGTAGTGCAGACGATGTTATATTTAACAGACTCTCTATGCAGCTGTGCACACACACACACACACACACACACACACACATGTGTATTGAAGGAGGAACGTACCAACTTGGTCCACTTTGTCCATGTGGTCCACATAGTCTCTCTTCCCCAGGCACAGAGTCAGCTGTCAGACCGAAGGAAAGGAAACAGTTGAGTGTTTCATTTCCCATTAATGAAAAATATTTCAAAACCACGACATAATTTAAAAAACGAGAGAAGAACTCAAGAAAAAACTTAACAACTGTAACTTACCCCTCCGCCTTTGCTGGTCTTCTTGAAAACCCTGTGAAAGAAATGAAGAGAAACACCACTTCAACATATTATTCGTCTGCCATTAGTATTGATATTATTGTTATTTGACTGTTTCTTATTCATGAAGAGTTGAATGTAGAACTATTGATTTGTCATAGAACAGTCAACATAAGAAGCTTGGGATTGTAACTGAGTTACTGTCTGCATTGACCAGATAATATATTGATTAGTTTGAGTCTCTGAAGGTAATGTATGTTCCTTTGCAAGCAGCAGAAGGGCCAGTAATCCCTTATTTCCTTTTATCCAGTTAGGAACAGCTAAGTGTGGAGCAGCTTTACCTCGCCGTGCCCGGATTGACAGGTTGGCCCAGGTGAGGGAGCTACAAATGGTGTTGCAGGGTTCCTAAATAGCTGATTACCTGTGGCCAAATTTGAACCGATGCATCAACCGACTAAGCTTTTACAAACCTTAGATAAATACTTTTAAACTATTTGACAATTCTATGGATTGCCTGACCCAGGTTTTAATGTCAGTCCAAAAATGATAACTTATATTGTTTTTTGGAATTTACAATGTGAATCTCTAGAACAACATTATGAAGATTTTTTGTTTCTTTAAAGGTAAAGTTGAAATAGGAGAACTACCTTAGGGGAGCAGAAAGCAAATAACAAAAGGAAAACAATACTCACTTTGCCATCTCTGCAAGTCGTCTGTTCGAAGGAAAGAAAAAGAAATAAGTGACTTTAGGTTATTAGGAGGTCATAGTATGAATAAGAGGTCAGATGATAATGTCATTAAGATATTGATCCTTCATCAACTGTCTATACTGACTAGATTAATGTTTTGTTTTTGTGGGTACAGAAGGTTAATCCTTTGAGATAAGGTTACGCCATCTGTGTAAGGGCTACACGGCACATGATTATGTCCCAAAGTGTTCCCCTCAAACGTACCAGCGGTGCCAAAGCTGTTGCTTGTTTGGACTATTCAAAGACTGTTAAAAGGATAAAACCCCTTCAGTAACTTGCTGTAGTATTCCTGGACTTATTTGGACACAAACTTTAGCTCTCGATAGCCTTGTAATAAGGATTATTACAGAAAGGTCAAGAGAGCTGTTTGATTAATTGTTGCTCATTAATGATAAAGGTTTGTTAACTTCTCAAATTCATTTCTGGCATCATCTACTGTACTGAGACTATTTGGTCTTATTCCCTTGCGAGTTTTACTTAATATTTACTATTTTACTATACTATTATGAAAAACGTGGTAACTTGGAACTTAGTAAGTAAAAGCTTAATTGGTTATTTCCCAGCACATTTACTTGTCCTGCCTCAACGCAAAGCTTAAAAGAACAGTGCAGGAAAAACGCAGAGATCGCTGCGTTACGTACATTCATTGTATGGAGACTGAAGAGACTGTACGGAGTAATTTCCAAGCCATACCAACTATGTGGATTGAGGAACAAGGGCTGCATGTGCATTTCAGCAACACAGAGAGGTACAGCAAAGGTGCATCCATCAAGTCTAACTGTTGTGAGATATCCAGAAAATGCTCACCTGTGACCTCTGCAGCTAGTACTAATGAACTAAATAATGTATTTGTTAAAACTATCAAAAACTATATTATTTAACATTTTATACCACTTATATTAGTTTAGCACACTTAAAACGTAACCTTTATGTCAATGGTCATATACATGCAGGTACATGCAATTTGACTTCTGCATTTAACCCATCCTCAGCATTTAGGAGCAGTGGGCTGCTGCTAAGTGCCCGGGGAGTAACTTGTGGTTCAGTGTTTCGCTCAGAGACACTTCCACATGCAGACAGTAAGAAGCAGGATCGATTGCTGATCTTCTGATTACTTGACGGTCTCCGTAACACTGAGCTACAGCCGCCTTACAGCTGGTGGTTGGCTACAGATGATCTAAGCGACTTGATCTCACCCCTGAGCTGAGGATCTGTGTCTCGTATCTGTATTTCACACAGGGACATTTTACGATTAACATTTTTATATCACTACGACTGACATCAGACGGTACTTGTGGCTCAGCATCAGGGTTGCAATGCTGTGCTGTGCAGAAGAATTCTGGGAAATCAGCACATTAACCCGCAAACCAGCCATCAACCATGAAGGCTGCTTTAATACCCCATTTGCCATACTTTGAAGCCTTAGGGCAGCCTGCTATGTTGTACACAAGCATTTAGAAAAACTACATATCTTTCTCATTTACATTTATTTGTTGTAGAAACGCTTCCCAACTCTCATTTAGGAAACCGTACGCTGTAAAATGGCCTGTGAAAGACTGCACAGTGGGATTTAATTAGGATGAGTAAAACAAAATCTCCAAAGGGTTTAATAAAACTCACTGATTTTCAGTTTTAAGTTAAGTTTCTTGCACAACCCCTAGTTATCCTTCAAGAATGAGTCCATGTAATTTTTCCTTATCACTGTATTCTATTCAAAGATGAAAATCATGCTCCAAATTGACAACAGGCAACAGCTGCACGTCGACATTAGTATCATTGCTATCCATCCATCCACTCATCCATCAATCCATTAAGATGAAGTCTTACCTCTTCTCAGTTGTCTGGGAGCTTGGTGAAGTGTGTCAGGGTAAGTGGAGAGTGCGGTTTGCGACAGTTGATCGGCCTTTTTATACGTGCAGCCTCTCGCTGAGCATCATTCGGGTTTAACTTGTCCATTATTGCTGTCGATGCCTGCTGCATAATCCAGTTAAGCAATCAGCGGATAGCTTTTTTTGGACTACAAAGGGTTTGATAATACCAGCCAGCTAAATCACAGGGACAAACATACAACAACATGGTCGCCACATGGCTGCGGTAGTAGTTAGGCTGATAATCCCATTTGCACCTCCACAAACAAAGCAATCGGGGCTCCTTTAATTTGGAATAAATGGGGGTCATAAAGTTTAAGGCCTGTTCAAATCAGGGTTAATTTATCTCAGAGGGATTCTGAATGTGTCAGGACATGAGGTTTGCTGCTAGATATGTTGGTTGACTTGTATTTGAAAGAAACTGCACTTATTGCTTTTTGCTTATTATATTGTTTTAGTGTTGCTTTATGAAAGCTCACAGACACAAAGGTTAAGCAAACTTACAACACGATTCTCCATCCAATAGATAGAGAATTTAAAATGAATTGTTTTACATTGTAAAACAAAGAGTAAACAGTACAAATACAAGGTGTGTAAAACGTGTAGGTCTTTGTGGAGCAGTGTGGAGATTATCAGTATTCCAGTCTGTTCTCATCAGATTAAGGGCTCCTAGTCTTCTTATGGTGTGGCTGATGGAAGCATCGACGGCAATGCAACAGTAAGCCGTCTTATTCAACAGTGTCTCGTGAACGTGTCGGAGATGATCCAGAATCACCAGAAAGATTCCCCCTTGAACTTTGTACCTCCGCGAATTCTTCGACAGATCCATTATAGCAAGCTCATGTTCAAAGTTCAAAGTTTATTTTAAATCCCACTCAAGGTATCAAAGTTTCCTGTTTTCCAACTGATACATTAGTACTGTCATAGCAAGGGTGTCTCGTAAAGGGCTGACACAAGCACATACAGAATACTGTATTCAACTTTGACAATGTGAAAAATGAGGGCCAGTTTAAGAGGCTTGTTCACAATGGTTCAGATTGGTGGATACTTTTATAACACCGACTCATACTGACTCACTGATATTTGCGGGAATCCCTGATTGAATGCTTGTCCACAAGGAAAGGGTCAGTGTGTTGTAATGAACTGAGGTGTAAGTTCGCTCAAATCAAAATATAGAAGCTGTGCAGGTTAAGTGTTAGGTGGCTTTATATATATATATATATATATATGGCTATTTCTTATATATATATATATGGCTATGCCTTAGGCAACATCGTGCATAACTGCACATATTGGTGATCTGGCCCAGTTAAAACAAAACATGTATAGTAGGCTCAGGTATTATTGGAACAGGTCACACGCCAGTATACTTATCACTGTTTTGTCTGCAGTGCAATTAGCTTCCTGGAAATAGCGTGGCTTCTCTCGCCCTCACCAAGCCAAACACATTGTGACAATGTGATTCCCTCTGGGAAGGCTCTCCCCCGATGAACACATGACCAGCTGACGAACAATCACACACAAATTAAAAGAGACAAAGATTGTGAATATTTTGGAGTTTTGAATCACTGATATCAGGCATTGATTGTGCTTGAAAATATTGTTGTGGTATCTACATCTTATTCAAAACATTTGTTACAAATATACAGAATGAAATCAAAATAGTGGAAATACTCAAAACGTGCTATATTAGTTTGGATTGACTGAAACTGATATTAGGGGAGAGAAGATGACCGAGACAAAGAGGTGAATTGAAGAAGTATAACTGATTTATACCTTAATGCAGAAACAGGCAGATAGTCAGAGTGTGAGACTCTACTTACTTAAAGTCTACTTAATGCAACTTACTTCATTCTTACTTTATAAGAGACAATTCCTGCATAGTAGGCCTTTAACCACATTGGTTCAGTAACTGTTATTCCAGGTTTATTATACCAAGACAGGTTCTTTGTTTCTGCAGACCCAATTAAACCCAGAGTTACTTGTGTTTGTCTTGTTCCAAGTGTGTCATATTAGTTGTTATATGGAGAAAAAACATTTGAATGTATCAATTTTAACCAAAACAAAGCACTATCAATACAAAATGACACCCTCTTTTAACAGAAGTTGATGAGAATAGATAGGGAGCAGACATACATAGGCTACAGAGTGAATTACCCTCATGTTAGGACATGGTTAGATAAGCCCAAGTTGGCATTGCTCCCATGAGAGGTTTTATTTAGGACCAGCTGAGTGAACGCACATTAGGATGCTGAGCCTTTTTAAAGACCAAACACTAATATGTGGATTGTCTCATGCGGTGCGTCAGCCAAAGGGCACAACCAGCAAAAACAATTATTTAGGACAGAAAGAGATGAAAAGATGCACACCGATAAGATGAGGTACATTACATGAAGCTATAGTATAATATGAGATAATGTACAGGTGAAATGAGCCCATGCAATCATAGCAGATGAACAGAAACAACAACAAGTCTACACTGACACTCTGTGAAGCTATCCTTGAGCTAAATGGTTCTAATGTTGCACTGGCCTTGACTTAATGGATATGAGCATATGATCAGCAGTCAGCAGGTCCATTCATGCACAGCAGTTTATTTTCAAAGGATCATTTCTTATTAGTTCATTTGTTGCCTCTGTCTGCGTGTGTGGTTTTAGATCTGCAAAGGGAAAGCAGACTCATTATTAATCACCCAAAACATATTGTGGGATACTAAGGTCAATCAAGCATTAAAGAAGCAAAGAACTCACAGGACTCTCGCGTTTATTTAACGTTACACACGGTTTGGAACAAAGTTTTTAGGGGCATTAACACCACAAACTAGTGCACACACAGAAAACCCTGGAGTTGTTCTGGTGTTGTATACTCTGCTGGGTCTGTATTTGATGGGAAGCTGGAGGTGACAGGTTATATAGTGCACAGAGAGTGGGAGGAGGGCGGGGGCTTGTCAATGGGGGACCGACTGTAAATCTTTGCTCCGAGGCCCCCTAACTGCACCATGATTGCCGTTTATGTCAAAAGGTGATCCAGAGGTGGTTTACAATCTAATGAGTAACGAGCGCCATCTAGCGGATCCAGGGAAATGACCCAATAGCTACTATCTCTCTTTCTCTTCTGTTCCAGCCAGTGCTTCATAGCCAGTATATCTCTGTTTAACAATTACACATAACAGAGAAAAAGTCATCTTCAAGTTGGGAAACGGTAAGACAAATTATCCTACAGTAGTGTGAGATAGGGCAGTTATACTTATTAAATATGAATATTACGAAGTCATAATGAAAATGTAATTAAAGCATCGTTTATAGGCCTGTTGAGGGGTCGTTAATAACAAGATGGACATCTGTGCAGCTGTGGAGCGACACACTTATTGTGGCTTTGACGTCAGGTAGGTGAAACACATCCCACCTCTCCTGGTCCAGAGGAGAATTGCGTCTGCTGAGGACTCAGCGCGCTGCTCGGCCCGCCCGGACACTGCAGTGTGGGTTACCTTGCCATCGCTGCGGCTGCTCGCTCCCGACACCACGTCCCGCCGCAGACTTCCCGGGCCCGGGGAGATCAGGGGAACAGGGAAGCGCCGAAAGCCATGGCCGAGTCCAACCCGCTGCGGGGGTTCCCCCGTCTGCGCCGAGCCGCGGTAAGCTCCGCTCGGGAGGTGGGGAGGTGGGGAGGCTTCAAACGGGGCGGCGAGGACACTGCAGCAGAGAGAGGAGCAGGGAGATAGACGAGCTGCTCTTAAGACAGTTCAGTGCTGCGACACAGAGGTTGGGGATGTGCTCTTAGTACAGCGCAAACTGCATCCGATATTTAAAACCGGTCGGCGAAGAGACCGGTCCGATGGCAGTTAAATGTCAAGAGGCTGTGTGCAGGACAGGGCAATGACAAACGTGTGTGTGTGTGTGTGTGTGTGGGTGTCTGTAACTGCAGATATACAGGACAGCGTGTGTCTCTATCAGCTTTGGGCACTGCAGTCTGCCGACAGTTACTGTGGAGTGTTTTCAAGTTATGCACCCTTATGTAACAGATTTGGGAATATGCGTGAAATACTTGATGCCCACAATCTAAATGCAGTTGTGGAATGCAATCATCCAATAACACCGAGCATGGCTGCTTCAGGAGCAGGTTCATAATGATGACTTGGATGACTTTGGTACAAAAGGCTAAAGGTAGGCCGAAGTGAGTTGGAGAGAAAGCTGTGTGTATTTGTTGTAAGGTCAGCAGTTTCCAGTTTAAAAGGCTATGTGATTATTACAACACACATGAAGGCAGATACAGTGCACTTTCCCTGCCAGGTCTGTTGACTATAGAATGGAGCAAAGTGCAAAGTAAATGTGGGGTGGACAGCAGGTATTTTGGGGGAGAGGAGAGGAGAGGAGATGAGAGGAAAGGAGAGGAAAGGAGAGGAGAGGAGAGGAAAGGAGAGGAAAGGAGAGGAGAGGAAAGGAAAGGAGAGGAGAGGAGAGGAGAGGAAAGGAGAGGAGAGGAGAGGAGAGGAAAGGAGAGGAGAGGAAAGGAGAGGAGAGGAGAGGAGAGGAGAGGAGAGGACATGGGGCAGAAAGACGGCAAGCAGGTGAGGAAGAGTCATCACAATTGGTACACTTGGTTGCTGCTCAGTCGTCATCAAGCTTGTGGAACTTTCAGCTGGACAGAACTGGAAGTAATAAGATAGTAAGTTAAAAGACAACGGCCCCGTCTACTGATCCTTGTGCCACTGTGCTCAATACAGAGATATATACTATATGTCTCTATAAAGAGACATAAAGACAGACACAAAAAAGGGATGTTGTGATAATAACAATAATAATACGACAGATCAATGTTTGTATAGAGACGGTAAAGGGAGGGCATGCAAGGCACTTTATAAGGAAGAAGAGTGACGAAGAAGCAGAGTCAGTCGAAGGAGGAGCTGACTGTCAGAGAGCTGCTCCCTGATTGACACAGAGAGATGCTGATGCTGTGTTGAGCTTCGCTCGACCGCACGACTGTCAACACTCCTGACTGACTGTCCGACTCCTCTCATCCTGTGCTCCTCTGCCCAAATCCGGGGATGTGGTGGAGGATAAAGCCACAGAAGTCAGTTTAGCACATTGCTTGGCTGACATTAAGACATTTCCCCTAAATATATTCATGGTCTGTCCTCACGTCTAAAAGCGATTGTAAATTGTCACCTAATGCATTTTTAATTACTATACCTTTCATCCTTTGCTCTCTTTTCTTTTCTAGTCCACTATTAACCTGCGTCTAATCATCTAATAACACGTAGCTGAATACCATAATACACTTCCTTTTTCAGACCTCATTTCCAGGAAATCTGCATTTGGTGTTGGTGCTCCGCCCCACCGGCTTGTTTAGCTCTACCCCGAGTCCGTCTTCAAGCACTGACCTGGGCTTCCGCTTCAGCCAGGATGACTTCCTGTTAAAGATGCCGGTGAGAAGGGGTTAAAATTGAGGGATGGGAGAAAATTATTCCTTGTTTTCACGTAAACATATTTATTTCATTTATCCGACGCAGCACAATCCTGTCTCAGCTCGAGTCCACGCCCCACACACTCTTCCTGTCCATTTTGAGAAACAGTAGATGCTCTTCTCTTATTTCCTCTAACTACATGCTGCCAAACGCACAAGTTGAAACATGATGTTGTCTCACTGGATGCCTTGTGGTTCTGTGCTTTTAGGTGGTGATGCTGCGTTCAGTCGGTGACCTGCTGCGGTACATCGACGAAAACCACCTGACAACAGACTTCACCGCAAAAGTGGAGTACTGCCAAAGTGACTGGATCGTCCTCCGCACGGTATACCCTTCTGATACCAGTCAATTCACCAGAGCGTGGAATGCTGCTGTTGAATATAAAGAAGTTCAACAGAAATGAAATCCATGTTTGCACAAGCTGCAAACTTCCCTAATGGGTTTTGCAACTAAAATTAAAAAAACAATCATGAGCCCTTCTTACAGGCCTTATTTTTGTTCTTGTATTTGGCTAAAACTACTCAATTTGAAAAACCCATTTTAATTAGAAGTGTGTGTGTGTGTGTGTGTGTGTGTGTGTGTGTGTGTGTGTATCTGCAGGCCATTGAGACCTTTGCGGTGACAGTGAAGGAGATCGCCCAGCTGCTGCAGGGCTTTGGATCAGAGCTATCTGAGACCGAACTTCCGGATGAAGCCAATGCCATCGAGTTCCTGCTGCACTCCCACACACACCGATACAGACAGATGAAGGTCTCCCCTGGCTCTTCTCACTTTCCTCTCTCACTCTGTGTCTCTGTGTCTGGCAGTTTTGTTTTTTTTTTGATTTCATTTGTCTTTTCTTGTTGTTTGCCATGTTATTTCAGGACGATATCCGGAGCGTGACGAAAGAAGGTAGGCTGCTGCTGTCGAACCTGGAGACTGTCAAAGCCTCTAAGAGAGATGTAGAGGAGGAGCGGGACATAAAATCAGACATGGACACAGTCCAAAGGTACAGACATCTTCTTTAGAGAAAGAACTTTTGCACAAGACAAGTTTTAAATGAAGTTAGTAAGATAGTAGTGAGAGAAAGAGGAATAGATGAGAGGATTTAGAAGACCCACCCTGACACTAACATCCTATTAAACCAGACAGCTTGTGTGAACGTCTGTGTATCGCATGTGTTTCAGGCTCCTGGCTCAGCTCAGAGACATGGAGGAGGCGTTTGATGGCTTCTTTGAGAAACACCACCTGAAGATGCACCAGTACCTCCAGCTGCTGCACTATGAAATGAGTTTTCAGCAGGTGTGATGATTAGTGTCTGTCATATTAGCTGTGTATGTTGCACTGCTGTGACGATTGACTCTGTGTGTGTGTGTGTGTGTGTGTGTGTGTGTGTGTGTGTTTGTGTACGTGTAGATGGAGGAGGCACTGGAGAGGATCAGTGACCAGGAGACGGACATTGCCTCTGTGGGAACCACGGTGGTTCAGACAGAACAGCTACTGATGGACCTGGAGATGCTGGACACATGCGCTCAGGTCACAAACAAAGTCACACAACAAGCGCACAATTTCAGCTTGAGGTGTTGTTTGAAGGAAGAGACCGAGCAGAGCAAAATGCTCTAATAACATGTCTTGTCTCTGATGTCAGACGGTCTGATAGTGTCGTATCAGTACGATGCTAACTTCTGGGTTGGCCTACAAAAAAACTGTCATTTCTGCAGCACTCCTGTTACAGACAACCATGAGTGTCTTCTTGCATTCGGTTTAAACCTTTAAGTGTGTGTTTGTGGCTCAGGAGGAGATGGGCCACGCCCAGGTGCTGATCCTGCACGGCCACCAGTTGGCCGCCAACCACCATTACGCCCTGGCGCTCATCGTCCAGCGCTGCAACGAGCTGCGACATCACTGTGACATCATCACCACTGCCGTACGCACCAAGCGGGCCTCGCTTACCCGAGCACGAGACCTGCTGCTCCGCCTTGAAGGGGTAAAAATGCTGCCACGACACACAAACATGCAAACTCACAATTATTGATGCAAAACAAAAACATTAAAGAGTAATTCATTGTTGACCGTGCATGCTCTGTTTCAGCAAAAACAACATAATTCTCACAAATGTAGGTGTGCAATGTCACCAAATCTGTATCCATCCATCTTAGATTTGTGCTCCTCAAAGACAGCTAATGTTTTGTTTGAGTGTCATGTCTGACATAACGGGGGCAAAAGTCTTAAAAGGACAATTGTTCAATATCCTCATGTGAACCTTTTCTTTGTTCTTTGTTTTAATCACATTAAAAAATGTGCCTGGATCAAAACGTGTTCTCTTGCGTTGTGTCCTGTGTTTGTGTGTGCGCAGGCCCTTCGGTGGTGTGACGATGGCGCCTATGTCCTAGCCAGTCAGATGGTGGACAAGTTCCAAACCAGAGAGGGAGCTCAGGAGGCACTGCAGTACCTGAGCTCTCACCAAGAGAGGGCGCCATCTGCACTGAAAAACAGCCAGGACATTCTGAGCCTGGAGTTTGAAGCCATACTCACCCCACAGCTGCAGGTAACCCACCGCTACTGAACACCAGCACTCCAGATGATCCGCTTCTCCGCTCAACTTACACCTCTTTTCTCTCTAGTCCCAAATTTCCATGGTAACAGAGAAGCTGAACGCGGTGCAGTCCATGATCAGAAACAGAGAGCAGTGTCTGAGGAAGCTGGCGGACGTACAAGTCAGACCGATTCAGCTGGTGGCCCCCAGGCCTGAACCTGAGCAGCGCTGCAAGTCACCCCTCTTCTCCCCCAAACATGGTACGACCCACCTCAACTGCTCCTTTTCTCATCCCATAGCTGTTTACACTTATTTTTGTAGTGTGGATTTGTTTTCACGGTTTAGAATCTGTCTACTGTCTGCCGTTGAATAGGATGTTATTATGATACAGTTATCTTAACTTCGCTCCTGCACTGCATTTGACATTTAGCACCCCGTTTTGTTTTCTATTGTATATCTCATGTGCAGTATTTAGTTTGCAATTCCTCTTCGCTCCATTATCACTCGTTTGTGTGCCTCTGTGATTCTCCCCACAGGTGTAGACTTTAACGTCCTGAACTCCAAGTTCTCTTTTGACTTGCTACCTGGCAAAAGAGCCGCGAGGAGGAACAACAGCCAACGCAAGGTGTGTGTGTGTGTGTGAGTGTTTTAAGCCGACAGTAAGATGGATTGCCTTTCAATTTTGTACACGCATTCATGATCCTTAGAGGATGAATCCTAATGACTTTGGTGATCCTCTGACATTTCCTGTATCAATATGAGGTTCACATTTGTGTTTTAGAGTGAAATGTCTCAACAACTATTGGATAGGTTGTTTTGTTTTGTTTAGTGTTATCAAATGTTAGCAGCATAATGTTATTGATTAAAATAGGCCCATGTTACAAATGTGTCCACGGCTCCAAGCTTAAAAAAACCTGTTTAATATGTGTTTTGTCAGATCGAGGTGATGCATGACTTCCAAGGCAACCGCAGCTGTGTGTATGGCTCCGCCCCTGAAACAGATTCAGAGGCAGAAGACAATCCAGAGCAGCTCACGCGGTACGCAGTCTTTCCCCTGTCACACATGATCCTTCACCTAAAGCTTGACCTTTTACTCTAATTTTCCACTGTATTTGTACTTCTTTTGTTGCCGATGTCACAGTGTGCATAGTGCTTTAGCATAGTGTTTTGTTCAGTTTTTGTCAATTTTTCTCTCATTCTCACTTTTACCAGCCATATTATGAAGGAACTGATCGCTACAGAGAGGATCTATGTGGACGAGCTGCTCTCTGTCCTTCTGGTGAGTTGATTTTAGATTATGTTTATGACATTTTGTGATTCCTGTTTTCAAGTTCTCTGGTCCTGTGATCGGTGTTATCTCCTCTCCTCAGGGCTACAGGGCAGAGATGGAGGACCCATCCATGTCTAATCTTCTTCCTCCAGCTCTACGCAGCCAGAAGGACGTTCTCTTTGGCAACATGCCAGAGATTTACCAGTTACACAGCAGGCAACTCACGCACACACACGCAAGCTGTCACAGAGTTGTCCTTGTCTCCCCGTCTTTTCATGCGAATCCAATTTCCTTTCATTTTCCTCTACATTTAGGATCTTCCTCCAAGATTTGCAGGGTTGCCTGGAGACACCAGAGAGGGTGGGGACTTGCTTCCTGCAACGGGTAAAGAAAAAATGAGGAGAAACACTGGAACTTTATGTGAAGTGATATGACATAACATATCTAATAGTACGTGGGTATGTGTGTGTGTGTGTGTGTGTGTGTGTGTGCGTGTGTGTGAGCAGAAAGAGAAGTTCCAGGTGTATGAGCGTTACTGCCAGAACAAGCCTTGCTCTGAACTGCTATGGAGACAGTGCTCTGATTCACCATTCTTCAAGGTAGTATGAAAGTCATTAGGATTAGTGTTGATAGCAGACTTGATCTTGAGATTGTTTGCTTGTAAAGCTGTTTCTTATTTTCAGAACCCAATAATGTTCTCCAGTTATGCCTTGTTCATTCAGCAGTCTCTCTGTCTCACTCTGCAGGAGTGCCAGAAGAAGCTGGACCACAAGCTGGGTCTGGACTCTTACCTCCTAAAACCAGTCCAACGCCTCACCAAGTACCAGCTGCTCCTCAAGGTTTTGTACATCTGAGTCAGTCAGTGATGGAGCGTCACCCAACACCATGCACGTTAAAGAGATTTAGTTTTTAGGTGCCATCATGAAGGCAAATTTTTTTTAGTTTACATGTGCATCATTTCAGAAAATCAAGAAGAAGAGTCTGCAGTCATGCTAGCTAAATGCTAACATCAGCATGCTAACATGTTCACCTTGTTTACCATCTGAGTTTATCGAAAAGTTAAGGGATAACAGAAGTTATTGCAGTTCATCTTGGCGGACACATGAATGTCTGAACAAATGTCATGGTGATAAATCCAATAGTTGCGATATTTCACTCTGGATCAAATTGGTGGACTGCAATCAGCTGGACAAAGGGCCGATGGCACAGAGAGCCAAGCAATCAAGACATTTATACCAACAGCATAGCATACACACTGCTAAAGACAGATGAGAAAACTTATTTTAAATGGGCACAGAGACATATTGACAACGTCCATGCCTGTAGACTACATTAGTTAAACTGCAAAAGCGCTGACCTGTCATCCTGTGTCTCTGTCCTGGGTCAGGAGCTTTTGAAGCACTGTAGGGAGGAGCGACACCGCTGTGAACTCCAGCAGGCTCTGGACTCCATGCTGGAGCTGCTGAAGTCTGTCAACGACTCCATGCATCAGATAGCCATCACTGGATACCAGGTACCAACCAGTCAAATCAAAAGACAAGATAGAGTGGACAATTAGATTGTGTTATCTTATTTCCCATTGTTTTATTCTCTTCTACCTTAGGCATTAATTAAATGTAACTATTAAATGAAAGTAAAAAGTTTTATGTTCTTGGAAAATTCCAAGTAACTGGCTTTATGTGCTGACATTGTACTGAAGGATGTTAACATGTCATTTCATTTTGTGCTCCAGTCTGCTCAGAAAATAAAATGTCTCACATGTTGGTTCAGTTCATCTACTTCTTCTCCGTTCACCTGTCTGTCCCAGGGGGACCTCAGCCAGCTGGGCCGAGTGGTGATGCAGGGAGGCTTCAGTGTGTGGATCAGCCATAAGAGGGCAGCGGTGCGAATGAAGGAGCTGGCCAGGTTCAAACCCATGCAGAGGCATCTCTTCCTCTATGACTTTGCCCTGCTCTTCTGCAAGCGCAGAGACGAGGACACTCACGAGAGGACACCCTTCTACAGCTTCAAATCCTGCCTCAAAGTAACAATATATAATAAACTCACTTCACTAGGTACACCTAACTACATCCAATGAAATCCAATTCAACAGCCCTGCAATAAATCCTCCTTTTATGAAGCTTACCATGTCCTTTTGTTGAATTGTACTGCATATTATTGGTGAACATGGTATAATAAATGTAGAGTCAGTAAGGATGACAGCTGATCGGGAAATGTAGTTACTTTTCTTTCTTTCTGTAGATGAGTGCAGTGGGAATCACAGAAAATGTGAAAGGAGATGTGAAGAAATTTGAAATCTGGTACAGTGGCAGAGAAGTAGTGTACATAGTTCAGGTATTTGATCTTTTGATTTCTATTTTCTATCTCTTATTTTGTGTTTCAGTGTGTGTACCTTTAGCTTATTCACTTGAACCTCTCTTGTGGTTATGGTCTCTATGTGTGTGTGTGTGTGTGTGTGTGTGTTTGTCTAGGCTCCCACACTGGAGGTCAAAGTTGCCTGGCTGACAGAGATCCGAAAAATTCTCACCAACCAGCGGAAAATGTGTCAAGGTTTCTATTACTCACATGTTTCCTTCTGTCTTTGAAAAGCCTGATTTTGTTTTAGTTTTAACTTGTACTCAGCTCTGGCAATATGTCTGTGTTTTCTGTCTCTTCTCCTTTTCTCAGATGAGACTCCTTCTCTTCAACTTTCGGACAACACCCTCTCTGACAGGTGATTCTCTCTGCATGGCATCCTATTCGTCCTCTGTGTCAGTTTATGACCTCCTGATGTGTAGTGGTGGGGATGGGTCAACTCACTTTTAATTCAGTTTCAATTCAGAAATTGATTTACAACTTGATACATTAAGGAAAAGACTTCTCTCACCTATAGTGTTCATGATATAAATTAAATTTCTGAAATAACACCTCAATTTCACCCACCTGCCACCCAATCCAAAGCATCATGATAATATGTATGCAGTGTGTTCAAGGTATTGGATGAGTTTGTATGTGTGCAGTGTGCGTCTGTGATGTATCAGGATCTTTTTCATTACCCTTCAGAACTGGTTTTCATGACTATGTTGCCAAGTCCTGCAGATGGCTTTAACACTGTCCGTGGTGCTGAAATGCCACGCGTCTGAATTTCAGCACCATGGAGAGCGCTATACACCGTATCAACTGCAAAGACCCAAATTCTATACCATTGCAATCAACACCTTACCAGGCTGCTTCAACAGCTCTTTAGTGTGTGTCAGTCACAGGGTGAGTAAATAAGAAACATGTGTGTTGAGTGTACATTTTGTATGCTTAAGAGAAAACTGACAAAGTTTAAGTCAGAGAAAATTGTTGGAACACTATCCAAGGTTTCCCAAGACGTTGCTCTGATGCTTGCTGGTCATTGAAAGCACTGGTTCTCAAGGAAAGTGTCAACATGGATGTGTGTTTGTGTTTTTGTAGGAGAAACTAATGTTCTGTTTACTGATAGCATGCTAGCATCTCACACATTTGATGAATGGTGAAGTCTTCTGAGCTTCACAGTTATCATTGTGTAGGGAAATTATTCGGTCAAATGAAAATGAGAAGATCAAAACCAACACTCCACTGATCCTTCTAACAACTATTTTTTTGTGTAGCCAAAGCCTGATATAGCGCATTCCTTTGTGCCATATATCTCCATTGTCCAAAAACAATTAAAAATACATCAATAAGTTGCACTGTTGCACTTGCTGACATGTTCCTTCATCACCATGAACAAGGGCACACTACTTTCTATTTAGTCAATCCCACATACACTAGCGCATCGATTGTGAATTAATCCGCAGCTAAAATTAGTCCCCAAAAAATGCACTCTTACTTACTGATTGAGAAACGTTTGTCAAGAACTACAGGGCCCAGCTGTTTTAGGGAATTACAGAGCCTTTTGGAATCGTGAACTGCATCTTTTTAAAGATTTGCATCTTCCGTAGCTTGGGACAAGGGAAGTCAGAAAGCACGGAGAGATAGACTAACATTTGTTGGTTTTGGTCTTTTCCTCATGCCAGCCATATCCTGAAAGTGGATACACTCACAAAGACTCAGTTCAGTTGTCAAAGTATATGAGCATGGGATAATCGTATTCAGAGAATGTTTTGTGGGATTTTTGATTGTTACTAACAGATGCAGGATAAGATACTATGAATGTCTCTTTGTTAATAATTTGTGTACACGACCGAGGTGCGGTCACATAGCATTTGTAAGTAATTGAAGTCTTTCGACCATAGAAATAGAATAGGATTGGAATATCTGTGGTCATTTCAATAGTACAAAAGAAAACGGCGATGATTGTTGTTAGTTTTCATGGTGACAAGACTTGTCAATTGGCCGTAAAGCGTTCTTGCAGCTCGCTTAGGAGAGAGATCTGCGGCGACAGATGGCTGGCTAGTTAGCTAGTTAGCTTGTCCTTCTCCGTAGCGCCGAGGAGTGAGGCGGATGGATCGTTAGAAATGGCCGCGACTCTAACCATCCTTCTTCATTGATTTAAATGGGAATGTCCGTTCTAGTCCTATTTTATTTCAATGGTTTGTACTTCAATTAGCAGATGTGTAGGCTTTAACATATTCAGACACAGTGACTTTTAAACATTTTTCTGTGTTTGTCTTGATTTTCTTACATTGGACTATGTGCAAACTACAGGCCTACTACTTAAAGTCACACTGTGAATTATTTGCAAATGCTATTGAATCAAGGCCTTGTATGTGTGCAGAATACTGTGTACTCAAAGTAATACTTCCATATATTGCAGCGATCTCGAATATATGTGATTGTGAACTTAATGGAATGCTGTTTTAATTTACAGAATGCGAATGAGCTCGTTTTGTGACACCGTGGATGTTGTTGTTGTTGTTGTTTGTTGTGGTCGTGTCTTGTTCCCATGGTGATGCGGTTTAGTGCATCAGAGATGTGTGTGTCGTGGGGCGGAGCGTCGGTGGGAGGCTGCTCAGCGTGTCTCCCTTTTCCTCACAGCTCCTCCGTGACGAGTTACTCCCACAGGCTACGGGGGGAGGAGTCAATATACACAAGCCCCACCCACACGGAGCCCGTAGTTCACTCACCTCGACGCAGTGAGTCGCTGAGACAGATGACTTTATAACATTTTAGTACATACAGTAATTACACATTTCCTTTTGAAAACCTTTTGCTCTTCTAAAGACTTTCTGGTCCTTCTTTCTTTGGACAGATGATACCTCTCAACTTTAACTTTGACATTGTTTTTAAGGGGGAATTTGTTTTATTGCCAGGGCAAACACAGAACACACTCCAAATAAAATATAGGACATGTAAAAGATGATAAAATGCTAAAAACCTTACAACAGAGAATCATGAACATTTAACCCTTTGACCCCTTCTTGTTTACAGATTGGGGTAGTGTTAACTTGAATGTCAGCTGATTATAAATATTTGTAGCCCTGAACCTTTCCAATGACCCGACCATTAATAGTGGTCTCATTGGAAGTGTAGGGCTTCACTTTAAAGTTAATAAACATTTATTTACATTTCCTAAAGTAGGTTTGTTTGAAATATAACAGAAGAATAATTTAGTAGTTTTCATGAACGTCCTGGAAGGACTGAAATATGTCTTTGTCATGGGTGTCATTTTTCACAGTGGATACTCATAGATCATGGAATATTAGTGATTCAGAAGTTTATAGCGCTACCGTTGTTAGTCATCTCAGCCATCTTGTCACCTGCAGCTTGGCCTGTTCCTGCCCACTCAGTGGCCATCTGTGAGGGTCTGGAGGACTGGGGTGTAGCTACAGACCTCTCCAACTTATCGGACTCAGACGAGGAGGATCAACCGGCCCCCCTGGTGAGAGTTTATTAGTCATAACACAATACTGGAGAAGTGATCTGTTGTTTAGTCTACTTTGGGAATATATGAACACTCAGCCTTGCAGCTATAACAGCTACTTACAGACCACAACGAGTGCTATTGGTTGGCGACACCAAGGCTACAGGTCCTGCCTGAACCACGGAGAGCTCGACTCATCTACCGATCTGTCGCCTCCCTCAACTGGGTGGCACTGATGACCAACAGCTTGGTGGGCAAACACTTGGCACTTATTGGGCAAACAATTGGCCGAAAATTGCCAGTTGGATGGCAATGGAACCTGTATTCGATATAGAGTTAGGACTGCTGTGCATGTGGAAAAGTATCAAAATGTGCCATTCTCCTGCGTTGTTCTTGTCTTCTCTTGTGTTCCAGGTGGCGGGCAGGTACAGGGTCATGGTAGAGAGCAGCATGGCCAGCACTGATGACATCATCTTTAACTGCGGTGATGTCATCCAGCTGCTGCATGAGGAAATGTCGGGAATGTGGTAAAATTTGTTTCAGAAATGTTTATTGCACACAATCTTGAATTGAATTGTGAACAAACCTGAAAAAAAATGGAATTTATGGTAAAATAGTCACTTTTTATGCATCCTTGTTGTGTTTACGTGTGGAATCGCAGGATGGTGAGGAATGTAAGTCGTGGGGAAGAAGGCCGTGTTCTACCTGAGGACCTGAACAGGATTCTGGGAGAGACCTGCTAAGAGCCAATCAGAACAGAGGATAGATGACACACACACACAGACTCCATCAACTACCTGATCAAAAAGGGACACGTGACACTGCAGAGATGTTCATCAGATTGAAGCACATCAACTGCACATTGTACTCTTCCAACTACTGTGACATCGTCACCCTCAGAAGGCTGTACAATGCAGGATGGACCTCAGAAGACCGTAACAATGCAAAGCACATATGTGGAACCTTGTTTCCTTCATCTCTCTTTTCCAGCAGTAGATTATCTGGACTTGGAGTTATAACAAAAGACGTTGAACTTTTATTGGACAAGTTTTATCATTTCTATTTTCTTATGAAGTATGACCGAAATCATGCGTATGCCTATTAACATATCATTAATGTTCATGTGCCAAACAGCTCAGCTAATTAGCGTGGCTTCTTTTTGTATAAAGCGGTCAGTTATAGAAAATAGCTTTACTTTGTGGTGTCATTGTTTTCAATGAATTCAAACCTTATTCTTACAGCAGCCAGCTACGTCACTATGCATGTCGCCATGCTTACCCCATCTCTTATAGGCAAAAGCAGACATTTAGCATCCTCTTGGTGAATGTACATGACAGGAAAAAAACAAGGGAAGAAAAGAATATTCAGCAATATTCAGTCAAGGTCTCCCCATTCATATCAGCCATAGTGGGTTTGTTTTGCTACTTAGTGGTGTTGGTGTATGTGAAAATGTCATTGCATGCCCTCTAAAGATGATCTCGCCTTATGATAGCAGGAAAAGTACAGGTGTAATTAATAACATTAGCAAAGGCTGCATTCTATTCAGCCTTGGTCTGGTGCACGATGCCTTAGTGGGATATATTTAAATGGGGCAGAGCCTTCGTTAATATTAATAATTCGTTATTAGTTCCACTTGTTCTTCTCCTGCTATGACAAGAGAACATGTTCCCCGTGACAAAAGGTCTATTGATGGAGCACTCTTTGTCAGTATTCAGTATGAACTATCTGGGTCTGGGGAAAGTACTGCAATATTTTTGCAATTTATTTTGCTGCTGTTGATAATGTTATTATTTCTGTCAACATTTTTCCTTTGGTATGTGTTGATTTTAGATTGGCGATAATTCTGCAGCTCTTCCATCAAATGAATCTCGTCCTCTGCTGCAGCTGTTATTGCCACAGAGATGAGACGCGCTTTATGTTTCTGTTTGTTCGCTGCTCTGCATGGACAAATCACCGCACATGCCTGTTGCTTTATCTGTACTGCTATTTTACACCAACATGGGAATTATGCTCAGTGTTAGGAATAAATAAATTAGTGTAGAACTATAATTGCCAGCTGAACTATTACAGTTACATTGTGGATTACTACATGTATATGGACTTTGAATTAATTAGAAAAAAACATTCACGAGAGACTATTTTAACTTCTTTAAAACTGCCTGGTTTTAAAACTGCCGAGTCAGTTTTTCTGGACACTGTTAACAGTTGAGCAGCTTTCCCACCATATGTGCTGAGGCGTAATCTCTGAAGGGCAGACAAGTACAGTATATAACTTAAGTTACTGAAAGCTATTCAGTTAACTGTGAATATGTAAATGGTAAAAAAATTTAAAAAATGAGATGTTAAACTTTGGGCAACAGTCGTCTAAATGGTGAAACTTTTTTGGACAGTCAGATGTTGGCACTCATCTGTCAAGTGACCAAAGTTACATTCCTGCAGTATTTGCCACATCTTTATTAATCGAATCCCGCTGGTAACACTAAACTAAACTAAAGATTGACTTTAACCCTGAATAAGATTCATTTTCACCCACAGTGGGGACATTACACTCACGTGATAGTGAGCGCCGGACTGTCAAAATGAGGTGTGACCAATAAAACATTTCATCATGTTTCATTTATTTGATGTCCAACCAACACAGGCTATACTGTAACATCAGATGTATTAATGGTCAGGCTTCAATAAGTGTTTTCCACAGTACCTTCAACTGGTGATTGCTGCTTTTGCTCATTTTGCACTTTTTTGATATTTTGAATCATGTGAAAGCTTGTATCATAATGCCTATTTTCCTAAATATAAGCACAGGATTATTTGATTTGATTCAACCTGACTGCTGTGATTTCTTCCCCATGTAACATAGTGGAGGCTTACCGTCAGAGCTTCATACAGTGAGCGCACCCACACAGGTGTTTTCACTCATCCTGCCTGATTAGACCTCCTTTCAGGACTATGTTGGCGTGTACAGTGATTGTCACCTCCTTTACTCTGCTGTTAGTTTTGTTGCACCTATTGAGGCAGGACAGCTCACACCTTTATGATCCATGTGATCAAAATTCACCGCCAATTTATTTCAGTGTTTCAAACTGATTTTACCTTCTGCTAAACCTGCCCTTTTTTCACAGCTGAATTGTCAGCATATCTCTGCCCAACGTCCACCTGAGCAGAGGTCTAATCAGCAAGTGAGTGAGAACACCTGCGTGGTGAGCAGGCCAGGCCTCTGAACACCCACACAGGTGTTTTCAGCTAACCTGGCCGATGAGACCTTTCAGGACTGTGTGGGCCTGTATAGACTCATTGAGGGACATCTTCCGACCCACGCTCAACCTGAGCAAGAGGTTTAATTAGACCGAATAACTGAAAACACCCGCTTAAGATTCAGGTACATAAAATAACATTTTAGATTGGCATTTTAAGATTGCATTTAGTTGCAAATCACACATTGTATGAAGAGCTAAAAGCTATTAGGTTGCAATATTTCAACAGAAAAATTAAAATACTCAGATATTTTGATTACTTTTTATTAAGGAATCCAAAATAACATGATTCAGTAAAAAAACATCTTTCACTTCCTCTGTATGTTTTGTTGGCCGACAACTCCATTTGTCAGTTGATAATTCGGATCCTTGTTGTCCGAAAGATCCACGAGTAGTACCGTGCTACTCGAGTGTAGACGCCATACTTTCCCTCCAAGGCACATTCCTCCCCCCAGCTGACGATACCTGTCAGGAACCAAGTGCCGTTGGAATAAGTGGCATGCGGCCCCCCACTGTCCCCCTTGCATGAATCCTTCTGTTCACTTTGGTAGCCAGCACAGAACATAAAGCGTGTGATGTGGTGTAATGTGCTGCTCTGTTTACACACGGTGCGGTCCACGTAGGGGACCTCCAGCTTCTTAAGCGTGGTGGGCTGTCGGCCTGTTGAACTAAGCTTTCCCCAGCCGCTCACCAGAGAGCTGCTGGAGTCCCTCAATAGCTTCTCTATAAAGTCTTTGGGACCCAGGCAGATGGGACGCCGTTGGTTGGACAGTTCCACTGGAATGGCGAGCTTCAGTAGTGCGATGTCATTTTCATGCAGGGACTTCTTGGCATTATACGTGGGGTGCATATGCTGCTCTGCCACCTCATGGTTTCGCTCTGGACCCTCATCCTGGCTCACATCATGTTCACCTAGAAGCATAGATTAATGTATAAGCATTAGAATTACTCTCTGCACCAAGCAATGTGTCAGGTCTATAGCATCTTCTGAACTTAAATCTCAAACGTCAGAGCGCCACTGAATGCACCAACTACGATGAGGCCACTGCATTACCACACAATAAAAGGATAAAATGCATTGATAACTGTTAGATTATCGGTCTCAAGCAAGTGTCAAGTATGAATTATTTGTTCTTACATGAACTGTAACCAATGGCTGCTTGGAGGATAGAGAAGTTATGCTTTGGGAAATAGTCAGCATTAATTTGTACTTATTGGAATAAAATGTGCAAATAACCGACATGGTCCAAAGAAAAACATGTCCTGACATCAGTTGCAATGATTAAGACCAGTTTGTCTTTACTTTAGAGTTATGGATCATAGATTACATGTTTGTCTTTCCTACCCACTCTGACGAAGAAACTCTCTATGCCAGTACCCTCCAGCACCAGACAATGGGCAGCGGTGATGACCCATAATTCATTGAGCAGAGATCCTCCACAGAAAGGCTCTGCTCTTTGGTGGGTGTCTGAGGAAGACATCAGGGCCACCTGCACACAAACACAAATACATCCATATGTGCAAAATGGCAGAGCAACATCACAGCACAATGCTGCCTCCTTGTCCCCTTCACATTTTCTCTTCTCCATCCACCCTCTCTCCTCGCCACTGCAGTCTAATCTTTCACCTCCTTTTCCCACTTTGACTTCTGTGCCTCTTAAAAGGGAAAATACAGCAGTTTTTACTTCACTATAAAGGTTTGACGTTTAACAATGTAGCGTGATATGCAATCTTGCACAACCGGATGTCTGCTTTATTCAGCTGATATGTGGCATATAACTTTAGATCTCAAAAATCCAGAAGCAGCAAGCAAACAGCCCACTATGCTTCTCCTTCTTTTCTTTTTTTGTCCACTTTTGTGCTTTAATATCTCCAGACTTTCAAGTCGTATATTTATGCAAGATTAGATGGAGAAGCAACATACAATCCAAAACAAAGAAGTACAAAAACAACCAATCACATAATATTGTTCACCATTTGCAGGTGATGTCATAATACGTCACGTCTTCTGTAAAGAAGAAAGCGAAAAAACCACCTAACTGAATCGCATCTGTGAATATTACCCATTTGCCTTCAGCTCATCCCCATCTCTTTGTTCTGCACCCCCACACTACAGTACCTGCCAAGGTATCTCTCCAGGATTTGCATCATCGCCTCCCACAATCCTCTGATCAGTGTTCTCTTGTGCTGTGATGGTGGGGAGTGTGGGGAAGAAAGCCCAGGAAGGCAGCTGCTTCTTCTCCGTTTCAGTGGCACTGCTTGCCTCCCCACTGTTCATGAGAACCGCCGCTGGATTTACAGAGGAGCTTGAATCCGACCTCACTGATCGTTTTTTTACTGCTGAGGCCGCAGAGATGTTGGACGGGTTTGAATCATTTGTATTGAAGTCGTCGTAATCAATAAACTGTACGATATCCTCGTCATCGAAGTCATCTTCCAGGGTGTAGTTGGAATTGTCTTGTCTGTCAGAGCTGTTTGCCGGGCTTGATGACCGCGGGGTTATGGAGGACTGCACATAACCGCAGCTGAATTGTTCTGAGGAGGGAACAAAGGACAAAATGAAGAGAGAGAGATTCTAGTTTTCTCTCTTAGACATCATTTACTATTAGTGTCAGAGCAACCCTTTTGTTATTTTGTCACATGCTGAGGGTGCAGCCCTATAGCTTTAAACTATGGGCAGATTCAACTATTTCACTGTGATTTTACTTATATTATCACACGGTTGTTATGTTGATCACTCTGGATCCTGAGCAAATACAGTACCACAGTGCAGTTGCCATTTCTATGTTTCCCCTTTTGCTAGCTAGCTGACCAATTGATTTAGGTTTTTGTAATGGTTAGGTTTTTAGTAAGAATTTGGAATGTGTCAGCAGTAGGTTAGAGATGGGTGTGTTTACTAAAGATAAGGGTTTTTTGGTGGTTACGGTCAGTGTAATCACAGGTCGATTCAGTCTATGTTGAAGCAGTTGCTCCGGCATCGTTGGTTTAAAAAGCAGGTGTTCATGCTGTCAACAGAACATTATGTAAGCTATTTGACAGCTATAAACACACAGTTTATGAGCTAGTCTGTTAGAAGTGGGACGAGAAGTGAAACATGATGAGTCCAGCATTCTGTGTTATTGCCGTTTAGAAGACGGCTCGTATATCACTCTTGAGTTCTGGTTCGTATCCATCTGTGGGTGAGGAAGTTTATGTAAAGCAACTGACACCAGGTTTTCATGAAACTGGTACAATTTAGTAGCAAAATCTTTTTGTATACAATGAGGTTCCAGTGTTGTAAGATTGTTTTCATTCGTACATATGTGACATAGACAGTTACCCTTTTTGCTTTGGCATTGCACTTCATGCACATTTACGATGCTCAGGTCAAAAGTATGTACTTTTATTCAAACATTGTAGCTTAATCTCTGCTACTTTACTTCTACTCCATTATATTTCAAATTCAAATGTTGTACTTTTTACTCCTATTGCTTAAGAGCTTTAGTCTAATTCGGATTATCAATTCAACAATAAATGATGATATAGATTAAACTACACAGCAGTATATCAAGTAGTCAAAATGAGCTCCCTCTTTACCAACTGCGTCATTAGTGATGTTTACACATTAATTAATTATTGACTGACTGAATCAATAACTATAATCAATAATATAAAATCCACTATTCTGAAATGAGCCATTGTGCCTTATGAGTACTTTTACTCTTGATACTTTGAGTATATTATGATGTTACTACTTCTGTACATTTGAGTAAAATCTAGAATGCAGGACTTTTACTTTCTACTTTACTTGAACAGAGTATTTCTACACCGTGATATTGCTACTTTTCCATCATTTTTCATCATGAAATTCCTGAGCACTTCTTCCACCACTGAAAATATATATTATATGCACTCTTTGTTCAGTCTGCATTCACTGTAATGTGGGTAGTGTAGTAATTAGAGTGTAAAATAGAGCACAGCGATTAGGGATGTGGTGAGGGACACGCCATAGACACAATTTATGAACTTCTACATATACAGTAGCCTATAACCAACACCCTGAACAACCACGTTGCTGAATATATGGTTTATGATTTTTTTGTACCTGTTGGTTCACAGCTCCTCTTGTTTGGCCCGAGTTTGTAACCAGTTGCACACTTACACACGGGTCTGTCTGCCGTCATGAAACAGAAATGGGAACATCCACCGTTGTTGACAAAACACTGCTTGTTCATCTCTGGAAACAGGCGGGAAAGCAGATGGAATCTCTTTTATGTGCTTGTCTTAATCATCTTAGCCCCCACACTGTATGACTGTATCTATGTGTATATATATATATATATATATATACACACATATACACAAAACATATATACATATACCAGATCGGCCTATTGTTACCGATATCTGTATCAGTGCATTTCTAATGCATTACACTGTACGTGTGTCAGCGAAAAGAAAGAACTCACCGATTTCACAGTTCTTGCCGTTGAAGTTTTCTTGGCAGTAACAGGTATACGTGCTGATTCCGTCATCACACACACCTCCATTTTGGCAGGGGGGTGGCTGACACTGGTCACCATCTACACACAAGTATAAAACATACACACACAGGTTCAGAGGTGACGAGGGGCTGTAAAGTAACTGTGACAACTTGTCTTTCACTTGTCTTACCAATGTAGACGGACCAGAATGCCATCTGAAATAAAAACACAGACATTAATGAGAAACATGAGAGTTCAGCCACTTTATTACAGTGGGAGATTGGATTATACGTGTCTGTATGTGTGTGTGTATGTGTGTGTCTAACCCACAGTTTTGTCAATATCCTCGAACACCTCCCTGGCCTCCTCCATCGTGCAGGTTTCTTCTTTACACTCCCGCTCCAGGTTGGCTTTATGTACTTCTTCAAAAAAGCCGCTGTTGTACCTGCGGAGGCGACGCAGCACCGTGTCTGCTGTCTGCTGAGACACGAACACTGCTCCTAAAAAGGTAACAGAAGACAAAGAAGGAAATGAATGAAAACGCTCTGTTATTGTTCTCCAGTAGTAGCCCTTCAAAAGGACTTACATGGAGCTTCTTTTTTAATGTTTTCTCCGAAAATGTGTGGACATTTATTTGCGATGGATCAGAAAGTGTAAGTCCCACTGCAGCTAAAATAATGTGTATCACGTCTGTGTTCAGATTTGACAGAGTTGCGACTCTGAGAAGGAGTAGGTCTACGTTTTTACACAAATTGAAGGAATAGGGTGTTAATAAGTGTTTTAAAGAAACTTAATTGCTTCCATGTGTGACACAACCACAGCTGTAGATCCAACTGCTGAAACCAAATCGTTGGGCAAATCTACATTAACTAACTTCTTGGAGTTTTTAGAACACCAGCACGCACCTGTCCCTTTCACCCATAGATGTATTACTGTCGGAGAGAGGTCCTGTACTCGAAAAAACTAAACCAGGCTCAGGTTTGCTTTTTGGTAGGAAGACTACTTTTGTTGAGTATCAAACACTCCGAGTGGACTTACAATACGGCTTTTAAAGGTTGTGGTTTCCTTCACTGTGGAGAACAACAGCTCGAGTCATTTTAAATCATCAGTGTTTACAATGAATTCAAAAGGAATTCAGTTTTTACAGTTACAAGAAAGCATGAAAAGTGGCACAATGTATCACATCTGCTGTCCTCTATGACAAAAAGTAACAGCAAACTTTTTACAACCACGTTTCAGAACAACAAGGAACTAGATTTTTTGAGTTGCGTCTCTGAAAGTCTTGGGGTCAGAGATTAAGCCTTTAGAAATGACCTCCAGCCTCCTCCTAACCGTTCTGACCTTCTGACGCCTCCTCAATCCGTACCTGCTCCTCTGTCATTTACCTGTGTTTTCCTCTGGGATTTCAGCGGCCAGTCCGTACACCTCCAGCAGTAAGCCAGCTATAAAAGCCAGTAAACAAAGTCTGGCCATCGTGTCCAAACGCTTTTGACTATAGAACCAAAGCGTGAACTGAGTGCCATAGAGACAGATCCACCACTCCAAAGTACAGCAACACACTGTTTATTCACCTGGGAGGCCGCAGAGTATGTGTGTTTGTTCACATTTGTGTGTGTGTGAGAGAGAGAAAGAGGGAGGGTGGTCAAAAGTGTGGGAGAGATTTTGAATGTGAGTATAGCAGTAAGAGAGAGAGAGGTATAAAGAGCCAAAGTTCAAAAAGTAGATGATTTTATTTATTTTATTTTTTTCGCGTCATGTTGAAATTGAGCAACATCAAATATTGAGAAAGAAGTCCAGTTCTGGACATTGTTGTGTGTTTGTTGACATTACCAGCTGTTGATCATGTTTTCTTATAATGATGAGTCTTGACCGATAAGCAGCTTTCCTAGCTTACGTGACAAATGGGGGTAATTGGGCCCCCCCCCCCCCCCACACACACACACACTAAAGCGCATACACATCGATTCATTCAGAGGATTTGCTGTTACAGACTTATTTGGTCTGTATGAAGTAGCTGATGACTAATGTTAGCAAACTAGATAGATATTGCTGTGAAATGACATTATTGACCCAGTTCACTGACTTTTTGACTAATCTCTAGTTTGTGCTGCTTTTACACTGTGCTAGGTGTTTACCATTGTGACATAAATATCACTAATTGCAACAGTGGCTGCTGTTCGGCAAAACATTTACACACAAAGGCTCGCTTTACCCTTAAGCCAACTCTTAATCCTCAAAACAGCTTTTTAAGGAAGCGAGGACAAGGGGGCCAAAATGTCCTCACTCTTCAAAGATGTACACTCAAGTTGCTCCTCACAAAGACAGACATACAAGACACACACACACACACACACACACATACATACACACACCCACGCACACACACACGCACACACAAAGAGTAACGTGTCCAGATTTTAAACGGTATCACCGTTCGAGGAGACAAATGTTCCAGATGGGCAAATCAGCTTAAAGTCATTTTGACACAGCAGAAGAGACTGACATTATTATTCAAACTCCTCCGCTGCTGCTGCAATTTACACTCAGGCGCAAAAAACACCCAAACTCCAAGCTTGATCTTGAGTATTGAAGGCTGTTTGATTAGACTGTGAGTTACACAGGGTGTGGCTGCGGACAAATCACTGTGACTGACAGGTCAGCTGGCCTTGAGCCAGCAGCTTCTTGGCAACAGTTGCCTTGTGGTGACTTACTGGCTGAGGGTGATTTAAATGGGAGGGTGGCATGCATCAATCTTTTCATTTCTTATACAAGCGCCATTGAATGAATCCCCTTTGCAAACTTCAGATTTTCACAATGGAAAAAATTGTGTGGGAAGATAACAATTTGCAGGTTCACCGCCCATTTGGTAACAATTGTGATTAAACCACTCCGTGCTGATTAGTGTTCTGGGACCCGAGCTGTCAGTGCTGTGAACAGTGGCTCAGCAGTGGAGGAGGGGCCCGCTGATGTCAAGCATCTCACATGTAAACGGCACAGAAAGAGGCACGGCAAAGTGGGTTAAAAACCAGGAAAAGCATGCTGGTGGGAAAGCTTGTCCCCAGTGGAGCAGAATCCTATCCAGACTGTGTATCATGACTGCTTATCAAATTGAAATGATTACATCAGCATTTCTATAATCTGATTGTCTTTATTGTGAACAGGCTGTAAACTGGTGAGGAAAAAAGAATTGGAAATAAAAACAGGTAATAAAACTATTCATTATATATTCTATTCATTTTTCAGTCATTATTGTGCATCTGTATTAGTCTCATTGCTGCAGGCCACATTTGACATCTATATTTCTTGCATCTTGTATTTAATGTGTTTACGTGGCTGCTGACATGCTTTTCTTAGACGAGTTATTTATCTTTGTCTCGACACTTGAAGTATCACGGAGCAGCAATCCATTGGTCATCCATTTTTTTTTAGCTTAGTCAGCGTAAATGCAGAGATGGTGCAGTGATGAAGGCCGTGGGATCAAGTCAATAACCGCCTTTCCTTCATGTAACCCTGTCATCGATCAATAAAGAAATGTCCACGCTCCTGTTCAGTTGAATCACACAGCTGTTTTACCTGCGACCAGTTTACACTGCAGAGCAATTACTACTGGCAGGTCACAGAGCAAAACATGTAGACCCGAGGACTTCTTTTTTTTTTTTTAATCAGCTCCAGGTACACAGTTTTCACTGGGCTGAGACGTAATAGGAAAACATAATGAGGGATATTTCAGAAGAACATATTTCAGAGGCAGTTCTACTATGCTTGACACTTCATCTGTCATAATCTGAATTGGTGTTACACCGAGGAGGATTTAAAAAGATCACAGTTACCAATTTGACAACTATAACGGAGTGGAAAAATATACAAACTGTATCTAAATGTATTCATGTTCACGTTACAGGTGAGTTTCCAATGAGGGCTCTGTGTGTTTGCATTGATTCTACTGAGGAGCATTTTATTTAGATTGGGTTCTACTGATGGGAACAGGAGCGGCCGCATGTGGCACTTTTTGTTCTAATAGAGCAGCTGGTCCCAGAACCGTAATCCTCCAGAGAGGGGCTCTTACAGAGGGCCGGCTGTGCTTTGGTCTGATGGCTCATTTAGTAGCTGGGAGTAAAAAAAAAAGGCCCAAAAAAGTAAAGGGGCCTGTTATGCAAGAGTCATAAACACTTGTCATGCGAGACAATGTATATACTGTGAGTCAGAAGAGGAGAGGAGAAACGAAATGATTGTTCCAGCGGGATACTTGCAGGTTGTCATTGTCAATTTCACATTGTCACTGTTTCATTAGTGAATAACGGTGAGTGAGTAAATAAAGACATTTTGTCCTCTGACATATACAGTATAATCCCATTTTAACCTCAAATTACACAATTCCCAATAATAAGCATGACGCCGTCTTATATTCAGTAAATGTTGAAAGGGACTTCAGATAAAAGAAACACACTGACACACTGGGGAAGCAGCGTTTCTCCGGCAAGATAAGTGTATCCCACTTCTGCCTCGGTAAAAAAAAAAGACATTTTCTAACACAAAATTGATTAAATGATCAATGAACTGACTCATTTGCATCGCGTTACTGCTGAGTTTGCAGGTTGCTCTGCATTAATCGGTTAAAAAGCCATTAGCTTAAAGCCCTTAAAGGGAGCTTGATTAGTGCCTGTAATTGTTTAAATAGTTCCTATAGGATATCTGATTGTATTGCCTTGGTTGTGTGCGTACGTGTGACATCTTTCTTTGTCTCTATATGTGCGCGTGCGAGTGCAGTTTTTGCGCGCGCACGTTTGGTAGCGCTCCTGCTGGTGTTTGGTGGCTTGTAAAGACGCGGTGGGTCCTGAAACTGAGTCGGGCTGACGAGCGAGAGAGAGAAGCAGAGAGGAGCAGTGCGAGTTGGACTGTCAGTGGCGTGTGTGTGTGTGTGTGTGTGTGTGTGTGTGTGTGTGTGTGTGTGGAAAGAAATCTGACGAGGATGAAAAAGTAAAACCCGCGACCTCGCATCTCTCACCTGAAGTTTGATTCAAGAACCAGCAGCAGCGGCGCGCGGTTCTCCATGAGCGGAAAAACGAAAAGCAAAGAGGATAAAGACCATGCCTCCAAAGGTGAGTGATGACGAACCCGGATCAGATAGTCAGGATCAGATAGTCAGGATCAGGGATGAAATCATGGGCGTTTTTTTTCTGTCTTTATTGTGAGGACAAAAGAGGGAATATCTGGTTTTGTGATGGTGCTGAGATCAGCAAACTGGCTACTTATTCCCATCGTCCACTCAAACCAGAAAACATAAGAGGGACAAGAAATGTCGTTGGACACATGTTTCAAAAGGCTATAAAAAAATCTCCAGAAAATCTAATTGTGTTTATAAATTATGTTGATGTAAGCACATTGAAAACTGTTTTCTCTTACTGCTTTCTTGCAAAAAGAGGAGGAGACAATAAACCATGGTGCTCAAGATGAAACATACAGCATGCATATATTATAAAATCGCTGACATCGGCTATTCCCCGCTAAAAGGGTTGCTGGGTCTCAGATGTAATTTCAGCAGCGCGCACAATGATTCATTTCCTCCCCTGTGGACAGCAATACACAATACACGCGCGATTCACCGCAATGGTAACCGGCATACTATCATTGCCATGGAGACATAAAAAGGGAGTTGCCCGTGTAACCGATGCACGAGACCCGCTCATTCACAAAAACAAGAAAGCAGGAAGATGGAGCGTGCAGGGATTTTCGTCATAATGTAGCTTAAAAGCCCAATCAATCAATTAGGCTATTAAGAATATTCTTTATTATTCTTTAAACAATATTTATATGCTTTTATCAAAAATCTAAAATCGTAATTGATGTTCTGTCTTTCCAATATTCTCTATTAGTTTATTCAGTAAACCATGTCTTCTGCCCTTTTCATGTACTTTGCGAGGTTCACAGTGCATGCAGCGAGCTAAACACACTTATGATAAAGTTTGAAGTCAACAGATGGTCTCGACTGAAAAATGTGAAAACCTTGAAAATGAAATGATGCTATTTTGTGAGACCACATGATCAGTCAATCGACATCCATATTGTTGTGTGACGTGTGAGAACAGAATTGTGACATTAAGTTCAGAGTTAATCTATTAGATCACGTGGAGCAAAGGTCATTTTATTGGTTAGCTTGTTTTTATCGCCATCTGAATTTGGTAGAAATCCAAACAGCCGCAGGTAAAAAAAAAAAAATCTGCACTGAAATCGATGTGCAACTCATTCACACAAATGATTTGCATTTGGTCTGAAAATACTTTAATTGTGGTTTTCTAATGAGCTCTTCACTGCCAACTGAGGCCGGAGGGAGGAAAACATCCACTGGTCCTTGACGGGTGGTGACAGATGCAGTGGACGCTTTTCCCCTAATAGCCACAAGGGGCCACAATAAGCCCATTCCGCACTTCAAACATCGTATCCTCCTAAAGTCAGCGACGCGTGTGAATTACCGCTAGTTGAATGCGTAAGGTCTTTTTAAAATAAACTTCAGTTTTTACAGAAAAAAAACAGGTTCAGGCAACAAAACTTCTCGGTTCGGTTTTGGAAAAAATCGTGAAATACTGAGTTAAGTTTAGGCAACAAAACAAATTAGTTAAGTTTAGGAAAAGTTCGTCGTTTGGGTTAAAATAACTACGGGACTGCCGTTACTGGAGTACACAAGTTATATGACTAATAAATCAACGTTGACTTCTCGTTTCACACGGGGAACGGACAGCGGCCTCCTGGCTGAACGATGAGATCGTTAATTAATTGGACCCATCCACCCGCCCGCCCAGAACAAACGAGCATCTCACAGCTGCGTCCTTGTTTCTAGTGCCAAATGGGGCTAGCTTATCACAGAAAAACTAAGATAACAAATTACGAATGAACACAAACATTGTCTCGGTCGCAGACCTGAGAAAAGGCGCGATGTAACAATGTCAATTAAACTCCAGCCGCTATGGTACTGTGCCATTAGGGGTTGCTATAGCAACAGAGTGTTGAACTGAAACGAACGACGGCTGACAGAATAGTAATAAACCTCATTTATGGTAGCTTTAACTCATAAAGCATCTTTGAAGGATACAAAGCAAACACACCAATAAAAAGAAAAAAAAGCGATAAAAGCAAGCCAATAAGTAGGAAGGGTGCTTTAAAAGATGACATATCCACTGAGAGACCAGCACCACGATAACCTCTGCACACTGGAATGGATTCCAATACTACAGTCCCATAATAAATTCTGCCCGTGTGACACTCAACGTTGTGGAACCAAATATGAGACCTTCCAGTATGCCACCCAGCGCTACCTCACCACATACCATAGCAGTCTCAATAAAACTGAACATCTTAAGTAAAGCAGTGTTTGATGAAGCGCTAGTGCGTTTCATGCATCACAGCACATGAACAGTAAGCAACAGAGGTAACAGAGTCAAAAGACAGCAGCAATGTTCACTCTTATCACAGAAACACATCATGTCCGATGTACTTTACCCCTAAAATATCTTCATCAATAACCCACTCCACCTCGGGTGGACGGACATGCAGCATTATATGTCACCTTGTACTGTTCTTTATATAATAATAGTGGCGTTAAGGATTAAGTTTGGGTAGAACAAGAACTCATTAACATCTTGTTCTTAAAGAGATTAGGCTTATAAATGTGGATTAATGTGCGTGTGCGTTTGTGTGTGTGTGTGTGTGTGTGTGTGTGTGTGTGTGTGTGTGTGTGAGAGTGAGTGTGGACTCCCAAATAGGCAGCAGGAGAGGATTCATAGACACTATTGTTAATTAACCCAGATTGTGACCCAGCAATATGGCAGCGGAGGTCAACATTGCACTGCAATTAAGGCCCATCCAAGACATCACTGAACCACACCTGACTGTGATGTAGTGATGTCTGCACGTAGTCATAATGCACTACAAGCACATAACGAGAACAATACTTGTAATGTACCAGCTTTGGTGATACCCCGACAGCATCATGAGGTCAAAGTTTCAATTTGTTTTTGGTTACTTTTGGTTATGACCAATTACCAGCAAAAGCAATGGCATCCTCATCAGCCTCAACTGTTCTTTGTGTTTAGTGCTAATTAGTAAATGTTAGTAAACTAGAGTAAGATGTTGAGCATGCTCAACGTTATACCTGCTAAACATCAGCATGTTACAATTGCGAGCTAGAATGCTGATCTTTGCATTTAGCTCAAAGCACTATTGTTGCTATAATGCAGCCTAAAAGAGCCACTAATGAGGCTATATGATCTTAGATTTGTTTTTAATTATTACATGATTAATCATATCACAATCATGACTCAGTTTTGTTTTAAAATTCTATTTAGATCCTGAAAAGATTACATTTTCCATTATATCATTACAGCAGGGACAACTTTCATATCACCTTCATGCCCACAATTAACGTTATCGCCTCAAAAATAGTTTCATTGGTTGATTTCTTAATCACGAGGAGAGCAAAATGGCTCTTTGTGGCTACTGTGCTATAATTTGGGAGTACAATGTGCGATGCCATGAAAACAGAGCATTTAATGGCATCTATGTTATCCCTTAGTTGAAGCGCCACCATTTGTGCTGCCTTTATGCTACGGTAGATGAGGGGCCGTCATAAACTGGGGCTGGCAATTTGAAGAGTTTGGATAAAAATAGAAATGTGATGTGATGAAGCTCCCAATGCAACAGAACGTGTTCTCCATAGTTTGGCCATTAGTCAGCCGAAGCCTGATCAACTTTTTAAAATGCCCATCCTTTTTTCTATTCTTTACTATAATATCAAATATATATGTGTGGCAGTAAAACAAGCGCGTTATTATTATTAAAGGAAGAGATAGTAGTCACAGTAGTACGGCAGCGATCAGGCCCTTTAATGAGATAGCACCATTACATTCAGATATCAGGGGTTGCAGACTGTGTGGTGCACATGAGAGTAAGGAAGATAAACAGATTTTATTCTGGGGCTCCCCCCCTTTTACACACACACACACACACACACACACACACACACACACACACACACA
>NW_022280048.1:1010455-1023371 GCF_004355925.1 Anarrhichthys ocellatus | reverse complement strand
ACACACACACACACACACACACACACACACACACACACACACACACATCCCTTTTTCTGTTATCTGATCATATGGCGCCATCTAGTGGCTGATAATATGAATCAGTAAAAGACAGCTAATGCTCTCCCACACCTTAAGGGGAACTCCATTGAGGTTTTTGTGACTAGACTCCAGTGAGTGGATGCTGGCTCCCTGCCCAGGCTGTTGGCTTAGGAACCTTTGCCTAAACGTTCCTGCTGGCATCTTTGTGGTTTTGTATTTCAGGCCAAGGCTACAAAGCTATTTTGGGAGACGTGGTGTGTTTGTTCAAAAGCTAGAATGGTATTTCCGTTTCATTTGAGACAACTCAAGAAAACAAAATCTGACCACAGGCCCACAGTGGCCCAGCAAATCCCTCTGCTTGATCCAACATATGTATTTCCTCATCACATGAGGCCACAGCATAGTGAATTGTATTAAGAGATTTGGAAAATCTGCACGAAAAGCACATTACCTTCACAGATGTTTTTTCTCAGATAACTTGGATGTTTCTTTTTCTACTAGTTTGACTTTTCCAAGTTGCTGAGTGTGCATATTTCTCAGCAACATCCTGCTTTACTGCCTTGAATGGCTTTTTTAGGCTCCTGTACTGCAGCATACGCAGCAGCGGACACTCTGCGATCTGTGATGCTTTGTGTATCGTCTCAGTAATGTGGATGCTGTTAACAGGCTGCTTCACAGGAAGCACTGTAACAGCACAACAATGTAATGGGCTGATAATGCAGAGTTATTGGTGGCTGTGTAGACTCTGTGTGTAATCCTGGACTGGCGGCATTGCTCTGAGTGTGGTTACTACATACAGTAATGTGCTATGAGGGCGTGCATTCATTGAGGGTAGCCCACAGACCCTCTGAGAGATACAGCACAACGCCTTTAGGTGCGTGTATTTCTGTGTATTTGAGTGCATGCTGAGCAAGTTTGTCTATTTAAAAAAAATAATCATTGGATTTAAACATGTATTTGTTTGTGATTAGAGCCTTAACATGCAGTTTACCCCTTTGTGTCCCCTTAATCATAGTATTTCAACATGAAAGCATCTTATATTATCTGTACCATCTCATCAAGCTCTTCATTGAAGCTATATCACACTCAATGGAGTAGTAAAACTCAAACTACTCTTAAATTGCAGTGCTAAACTAAGTTTCCCAGCTGACATTATAAAGCACAGTGACACCGACAGTGTAGCAGTCTTAATTAAAAAGTAAAAACGTATCCAGTAAGGAGAAATACATGGCTGTTATTATTAGTTTTTTTGGTAAATAGTATTGGCCTCAGTGAGTGCAGGCTACCTGGTTAAAGTTAGAGGCTACTGAGAGGTTTACACACACACACACACACACACACACACACACACACACACACACACACACACACACTTCCTCGATAGAGCCTTGGATTTGGGAACGGCCTGCTGGCTGCCTCCCTCTCTTATTGTGCCAGATCAGCGGGGCCTTGAGATGAATCATTGATGACCGGTTCCAACGGCTTAATGGCCTCTAATGTTCTGTAATGATCTCCCGTCAACGCCATGCGCGCGGCCTTTAATGGATCCAATGCCGTGGAGAATTCTCTGGCCTGAACTTCGGTAATTCCTCCTCTTTCTTCGTGGAGCAGCGCACAGCAGGAAGTGCGAAAAGCCATGAGCACAAGGCTCCGGAGCTCCATGGGCGCAGCATGAGTTTCCCTCTCCGCCGATCGACCTCAGGTAGGACCGGGGGGGGGGGACGATTTGGAATAACGAGATTTGACCCGGCTGAGCTATCCTGCTACGAAAGAAGGAGCATAACTCGGCCATTTGGGAATATACTTTTCTAGGGGGAAAGGGATAAACATATAGTTGAGTTGAGGTCAATGGAAGTCTCCGAAGGGACTTTTCTGAAATGCTGCCTCGGTGCTTTTGTTGATGATACTTAAACAGGTCGTTTTCAACCTTAACTTGTTCTCAAAATATTAAATGTTCTATTTTATAAAGTTGTATTTGAAATAAGTCGATCATTTTGGTACAACATAAGTAAGACGTGTGATTTTAACTGATTTAGTTAAAACTTGAAGCGCTGTCCGTGGTGCTGAAAGCAGCACCAGGCGCGCCCTGCTACAGAGGGACTGCTGGACCGTTTGATTAGCCTCATGTACACCCATGCATAATGTATGGCCTTGTAATTTAGGCTCTTAGCATTATTCTGATGTATCCTTTGCATCCTTGAGAACGATTTCAAAGCATTTCGGGAATTGAGATCCTACACTTGTCGGCCTATCGGTGTCCTCCACGCTCACGAGGCAGATTTCACAACTCCAACTTTTAAAATATCACAACACTTGACAGAAGTGTCAGTTGGGGAATGCTAAAAAAAAAAAAATCAGAGACCCTGAATCAAAAGTCTCGGCTCCTATCGCACAAATCCTGTTACTGTCAAAATCCATGTCAGCCTGCAGGGCGGTTTCTCTCATCGTCTACTCTACCGAAATAAAATCAAGCAAAACTCACATCAAAAGTCCCAAAAATGATTCAGGCTAAAGGAAAGCACATCAATTTCAGAGATATTCAACGGCTACGTTGTACACGTGTATCACACTGTTCACTGCTGTCTTTGTCGACCTGCTAAAGGCCTCAAAGTATTTATCTTCATTATGAATACTGCCCCATGCTGCTGGGTTTCTGATCATACTCTAACTGGCATTTATGGTTAGACAGAGAATCACACACACTCTCTCTGGATATTTGCTGTGTAGTTTTCTGTCGGGATTAATTTCCTCTTCTCCAACCTCATTTTGTCAAAATCTACTTCTGTAGGCTACAGAGCTACCAACCAAAGATCAGCTCAAATGTATCTTTCAGATCCCTTATCTTCAATTGATTGTGTAAATGCAACAGTCTATATAAAGCTTGATTAATCTATGCTATTTATTTGCAGCCATTTATTCATGCTACTGGGATGTTTTCTAATCCTGAGAACAAATCAATTAGTAATTCTTCCCTCTGTGTTATTTGGTTGCAAATTTGTTTCCACTGATTTGCTTATTGATTCACGTACTTTCTGTAACATTTCAATTTTGTTATTGTGCTGATTTAAGGCTAAAACCTGATAAACTGTGGTGACTGTTCTTCGGAGGCACCTTGTTTCTGGTTTGTTCGCCCTGCAGCTTGTATTGTCACATTGTGTTACCTCTGATCTTTGCTGCTTTTGCTTTTAGGGGCACATGATGTGGTTTTTAAAAGCAAGGAGCTCATACATGAAAGATGAAGGCTTCGCTTTCATTCACTTCATTACAGTGGTTGTACACGTTTGCTTTCAAATTCTGATGTTTTTGATGACATTGCAGACTGCTTATGAAATCTTTTATGGCTAAAAGTGCTGTCTCTCTCAGGGAGTGGGTTGAGCTGTGCGATAAACACCTAAACTATATTTAACTGTACATTTACAAGGGTCTTACCTAACCAGAAGGCAACGGGTGTATGTTTAACTCCTTCAGTCAAGGACAGGCTATAGAGGCTCCACTTCAGTGACCAAGTCCTGACCCCAGTTTCTATCCACAGTCCATCACTTTCTCCTCCAGACACAGGCTTATTCTCACTGTGGGCTACTGAGGTGTCCACTTCAGTCATGTAATTTACTGCTCATCACATCCTCTTGCTTTCCAGCCATCGATTTTCCACCGGTGAACAGCATGCATTGGCTCTGCCTGCTGCTCGGCGCCGGGTGCCACAGGTCGACCTCCACTGCGAGTCAGTCGGCTCTTTGTCCGCAACCCCGTCTCCCTCAAGACCCGTTTGGAGTTGGCAGTTGCCACCGCAAGTGTATCTGCCTCTGACAGTATCTGTTTTCTCAGGAAGGCTCGCCTGCGGCCAGTCGACGTGCATGATTTGGCCGTTTTGCTGCGGTACATGTGTGTGCGTCCGCTCTGGTGCGAATGCAAATGGAACTCAGGAGAAAAGAAAACACACGGCTCATCCGAAATGAAGAGCTGTCTCCGTTACTCGCCTCCTTCTTGCACGCTGCAGCCTTTCAGCAGTGGTGAACCTCTGCACCAAAATAAGACGAGAGCCCCTCCTCTTCCCACTTTATCTCTCTGTCTCACAGACACACACACACTCACCAGGTGTCTCTCGACCTTCCATTATTGTCCCTTCACTTACATTTCTCTTGTCTTTCCTCCTCATATTGAACTCTAATTCTTCATGCCTCTGCATGAATCTCCTTTCCTCTTTCTCCAGCCTCACACACTCAATAGTGTACATCTCTCTCACTCCCTTTGCTTCTTTTCATAATTCCTCCTCTCCTTCATTCATCTTTCCATTTTCACAATCCATTTATAGGTTGTGTACAAGCTTCTCCCTCTCTCGCGCTCTCTCTCACTCTCTCTCCAAACTTAATATCTAATTTTCTCCCTTGCGCCCCCCTTTCCATTAGTCCTCCCATTAATTCACCTGCCTGTCTGCTCTCTCCCTTTCATTTCACTGTTTATTTTTTCTCATTCCTCCTCCTTTATTACATTCCCCACTCGGCTCCCTCTCCACCTCTCTGCCTATCTCCCCCCCCCCACACACACACACACACCAAGATTCAGGGTAACATGTAAATATCATGCCACGTGGGGTTCAGGGCTACAGGTGCCCTATGAGGAGGAGCGGCCCAAACGCCCCTCATCACACCCCTCTGACCCCCTCCACACACGGACACACGCACACATAGAACACGTACACATGCACCCCACCACCACCACCACCCCCCTTCCTCGTTCCTCGGGGCGGGCAGGGCTGCAGCAGTTTTATGAACGGCAGGGCTGCATGCATCTTGATCCCTTTCCCTCTGAGCCGTTTCATTGACAAACATTCCGGTTGCTGCATTTCTGTCACGGACAGCGTCGAGGAGCGGAACGTCGCCGGGGAGCGGTGCAGAGCAGCAGCAGTGGAAGCCGCAGCTGCAGTGTTCCTTTAACATTAACCCCCGGTGTTGTTCGCACCAGTTTATAAGCTGTTGATTCGCCACTTGGACCCAGACTGGATCCCTTACGCACCCCCTCTTCCTCCTCCACGCTCTCTCGGGACACCTGAGGTGTGTGTGGGGGGGAAATCAAGACGGATTTTGCCACTCGGACCCATCGGGGGACGTGAGGCGGCGTCATTACTGCTCACTGGCAGATTATTGGAATTGTTGACCATGAAGCGCCCGGACGCACCGATGGAGGATTCCGGACACTTTTTTAAATCACGAGACTGCAGCGGCCGGTTCGTGATGCGAACTGAGCCGTGGGTGGTGTAGCCAACCTCCCCGCACCCTACACACCCCCACCTCCTTATTCGCGAACACCCCCCCCCCCGCATTCTTCCCAACCGGGACGCGCAGCCTTGTTTCACTCTATCGGAGGAACATGTCCCGGGCAGCGGCTATCGCGAGCTCCCTGATCCGCCAGAAGCGGCAGGCACGGGAGAAGGCGAATGCTTGCCGCGGAACCGGCAGCCCGATCAACAGCAAAGGCACAAACGAAAAGCCGAGCAAGCTGAACGTGTTCTCGCGTGTCAAATTGTTTGGATCGAGGAAGAAACGGAAGAAAAAGCGACCACCAGGTCTGAGGGGGGGGGGAGAAAAGTGGGGAAGCCACGAGCTGCACCACCATCACCACCTCAACCATCTTCATCAGCATCATCATCATTACCATCATCAACACCATCCAACACCATTTTCTCTCATCACTGAGGCTGGTCCTTCATCCCTTCATCATTCATCATGTCCTCCTGGTTCAGGGATCAGTCCTGTTGCGTGACACCACAAACATCACATGTGAACAACTTTGTGTTGTCCCGCAGCAAAGTGTTGTAGCAGCGTGCGTCTCTGCGATAGCGGACGGAGAGCTCATTTAAACAGGATCCCACTTTAGGCAGCCCTTGAGCTATACTCCTGTTATCACGTTGGAGCTGTCAACATTTTTTGGGGGGATTTGTGTGCATGTGCGCCACATTGTACAGGGGTCAGGGATCGACATTGGGCCCTCAAAGCCCACTGATTGGAAGAACAATCAGCTAATTCTCCTCCTGATACTTCCAGCTTCTTGGTGATTGCTGGAGTTGATCCATTTGATCAAATGACAGTTTGATGCAGTTAATGTGTCTCCTCTGCTCTGCTCCTCTCAGAGCCCCAGTTAAAGGGCATTGTGACCAGGCTTTCCAGTCGCCAGGGCTTCCAGCTGCAGATGCAGCCTGACGGCACCATTGATGGAACCAAGGATGAAGACAGCACTTATGGTGAGTCCAACTCTGGCCTTTGGACTTGCAGAAAAGAGTAGACGTCCACTTTTTAAATGATTCTTAATTTGCTTTCTATTTAAAAAATCTACTTGGGCTGCAACTAACCAGTCTTTTCATTGAGGATTAATCTGATAACTTTCCACTAATTGATGCATTGTTTTGGCGTTTGGTCAGAAGAAAATCAAAAATGGGGATCATAATTTCCCAGAGGCCAAGTCTTAAAACCCAAATCTATTCTATTCAATATCACATATCACAAAGAAAAGCAATAAATCATCACATTTTAGAAACTAAAACCAGCAAATGTTTAATATTTTTTCTTGGGAAAATGACAAACTTATATAATTATTATGATACATTTTCTGTCATTCGTCTAATCGATTAATCAACTCATCGTTTCAGCTTTGTAATCTGCTTCAGAGAACTTCAGTTACCATGAATGGAAAGACAAATGTGTGTCACACCAACGCTGGCACATATAAATGCATGTTTACTGCTGAATCAAACGTAGTGTTAAAACCTCCATTTGCTGTACATACAAAAGTAAAGGAAGATAAAATGATATCATAACTTCCAGTAGAAACTGAAACCATGCTTTCTTTTTATCTCAAGCTTCAATATTAATACATAAATGCAACATATCGAAGGGTCCATATCACACAAGGTCTGTTCGAGTTAAATTCCCATATACCCACTTTAGTGTTATCACCCAAAACCAGTCTAAATCCAATTTAATGATAGGCCTACACTCCATTCTGTGGAAATCAGTCCAATGTGTGAATTTATCCCAGACAGTCACTCAGCAACATGTCAGGTGTTCATTTAAATGGGAAACCGGTGGCTGCTTTATCCTCCAACTGTCAGCTGGTATCCCGGCAATCGATCTGTGTTAAATGTTACCTGGTTAAAGAAATAGATTAAATATCCACAGGATGCACACTGCAAAAGATACTTGAAGAGATCCAGAGAACACACTTTCTCTTTCTCACTTAAACACACACACACACGGGCGACAATGTGTCATCGCTACGGCTAATTGAATTCTGCTGCTGTGGTTCAGACGGCGATCCCTCTCCTTCTCGTGCACAGTTGGTGTTGCCAGCATCCCGCATTAATCTCTGCTGTACTTCCCGGGCCACCAACTGTTGTGTGTACAAGAAAGAGAGAGCGAGAGAGAGAGACACGGCTACAGAGGAGGCATGTTCTTTAATTAGATGATTGCAAGGTGGACACATCAAGTAAATGCCCACCCGCGTGAAATCAGTCGACCGTGACCGGGTTTCAATGGGTAATCCATGTAATCCACGTCTCCATATAACCGCAGTCATTATAGAGAACATGGTTTGGCTAAATGAGTGTAATTATACGAGGGCCTGGCTCATCAAACGTCCCGGGATAATTATGTTCCCTGCTACAGAGCTGTTACTGTGGAAACATAAAACACGCTTTGCTTGTGCCCGATTGCGCACAAACGGAGAAAACAACAACAAATAATATGAAACAAAGAATATCACCCAAAATGTGTAATATGATTATTAAATCTATACTAATTTGTTGCCGAAGTAGATTCTTTATCTGTTCATCTGACATGCCTGGAAATACATTTAAATCAGATCAGACAATCTGTGCTTTAATGTCACCATCACTGACGAGTGAGGAACCCAATCAGCTCAACATTGTCACGACGGACATCTTGGGCTTTTTATATTTGATTCTATCACTTTGGCTGTGCTAATAGGGGCTGACATTTTCAATGACAAATAAAAACATTGCCATTGAAGGTGTCATTGGGTCATTTATTTACTATCTTCTGATATTTCATTGGCCTAAATGATGAATCCATTGATATGAAACACAGTCGACAGATTAGCTGCGAGTGGAAATAACCCTTAGTTGGAGCTCCAGTAGGACTATTTTCATTTGTAAGAGTAACAAATAGCTTTAAACTGGTCATTGCACTGCTAAATGTTTTCCCACACCCTGATTTGCGACGTGCCTTTTGCAGAATCTAACACCTTTCCACATTTTATTGCCGCCGCTAAATCGTTAGTGTAATTCAGCGGCCTTAGCGCCTCACTGACCTTGTCAAATAGCTTCTCTGAGGCAAAATGGAGGTGTTGTCAGACCAGATGCTTCCATATTGATGAGGATTTTTCTCTCTCAGTTTCCCCCTGTGTTCACTTTGTGACTGCTCGTTTGTTTTCTGTGTGTGTTTGTTTGTCGTGTGTGTGTGTGCGTGTGGATTAATGTTTGCATTCATAGCTGTGTTCAACCTGATCCCAGTGGGGCTTCGTGTGGTGGCCATCCAGGGCGTCCAAACCAAACTCTATCTGGCAATGAACAACGAAGGCTTTCTCTACACCTCTGTAGGTCACCACGCTCTCACAGACACACACACACACACACACACACACACACACCACCATCACCATCATCATTACAGACCATGGGGGACTGAAATCTCCTCTTTGGGTCAGGTTGAGTGATGAATCAGCAGCTCTAAGTGTGACCCGTCTCATTATCATCCCATCATCACATCAATACTTTAACTACAGCATTGCCTTGTGAGTCAGCCGCCACTGGGTTTCATAATCCAGTGTGTGAAACTCTTCTCTTTCTACTGATATCGTGGCTTCACAGGATTGATTTCAGATCATCCACCAGCCTCCCTTTGTTTATCTCCCTGCGGCCACTCTTTGATAGGAAGATTACGTTTTGTCCATTCACACACACACACACACACACAGATCCTGAGATTTGTTTTCATGCCGTTCCTCCCAGCGAGATTTACACATACATCCCACTGTGCATGTCTTTCCTCACACCGGTCAGAAGGCAGTGTTGGCTGCAGAGCAGTGCTCTAAGTGCCTCACTTTAGCTCTCGAGCGGGGATGGTGGGCGGTGCGAATGCAAGAACAGAAAAAAAATATCGACAACAATAACATGCACTTATACCGCCACAATATCTGGCCCATCACGTCCAGTCCTGGAGGCTTGACGTCGGCCATAACACTCATATCACTCGCTTCATCTTCTCACCTGATGTTGAATGCACAAACTATTTATACATGCGTACACACAAAGCACACACGTCTGTTTGCACTGAATCCATTTCACAAGATCATAACCACACAAAGCTGGTTTACAATTCATTAACGGGTGGCAGAGAGAAAGAGCACTCTTTCGTTCCCTCCGGCAGCCTGAGCTCCATCTTCCTCTCAGTGGGCTGGTTGGTATTCAAGGGAGTAGCCGGTTGCTATGGAGATGCAGGAATAAGGAAATGCAAATGTCAGTTTTCCTAAGTTGGTGCAGTTTGTTCACGGAGACTATCGCCCGGCCGAGATAATGATTCAAACAGCGGACCAACTGATGGATGAATACACTGATGGCAATGATTTAACATTTGTTTTGGTGGAGTTGCCGTTACAAACTCCTTCCTCACCTCTCCGTGTCTACTTCATCACCTACTTGTCTTCTTTCTTTCATGATTTGTTCTAATGTCTGACACGCTCTCCCCTCAGGAACATTTTACCCCCGAGTGTAAGTTCAAGGAGTCGGTGTTTGAGAACTACTACGTCACCTACTCCTCCATGCTGTACCGGCAGCAGGCCTCGGGTCGGGCCTGGTACCTCGGACTCAACAAGGAGGGAGGAATCATGAAGGGAAACCACGTCAAGAAGAACAAGGCCGCCGCACATTTCATACCGAAACCACTCAAAGGTAAAGGAAGCAAGCTGCACTAAAACACACAACGTCTCGCAAGCAACAACAGACCTAAGTTAAACTTAAGTGGGCTTTTATTCTGCATAAGTATACATATTTCTAAATTTAAACAACACTTTTAAGGCACCAGAAAACTTGGTTTTAAATAGAATTTCTCTATAACATTAAAGAGAGTTTGACACTAGAAAGCTGTTGTCACATTCATCTGCTGTTGAGGGAAAGTTACTCTGTTCTTAGCTTAAATCTAAGTTCACACAAGAAGGATGTTGCGACACCACAACTAGTTTGGAAGCCAATCATGGTCCAACATTCAACTCACAGACGTGTGAAACTAGAAGCTTCCAGGATACATGAAGAGAATGGACTTTTCAGTGAAAAAATGACACATCTTGTGTCTAACAGTTAAACTTTTAAAATGAAACACATTAGCATCGTCATAGATTCGGGATTTCTCAATGACGCAGGGGGAGTAGATGTCATTGTCAGAAATAGTAAGTATTGATCAGACAAATTAACTATTTAAAGGAGGGTCATTTTATATTCCTTAGAAAATGTGAAAACCTGGTGTAGAAATAGTAAGTATTTCTCTATAATATTAAATTTTCATGACAAAAAAAGCAATAACCGGAGATGAAAATAAACATCCTTAGTTCACATGAAAAAAACCTGCGCGCTACCATGACAATGAAGTTGCAGTAAATTAGCAGCAAGCCTCACTGACTGAACTAAATAAAGACAAATGGATTTCCAGCACGAAAACAAATCTAAAAGAAATCCCTCACGGTCGCTTTGTCTTTGACCATTCAGCCGACCTGTCAGCCGGATGTTGTGACGTTCTTTGACGGCAAGAGTGAAGCAATTAAAACATTCCGTGAGATGGATAATAAAGCTCCGGTTTGATCCAAACTAAAATGATTGACTTTAATTAATTCACCGTTATTTATGGAAGAAATAAAAATCTGCCCCATAAAACATCAGGAGGGGACCTTTAAATAACTATGATTAAATAAGCAACAAGCGGGAAACACATCCCTAATTATCGTTTATGAAATTTAACATTCAAAAGCTGTGGCGTCTACATGGCAGCTGCAGGAACCATTAACGATGTAGGTTATATTTGCGCTGGCAGTGGAGATTAGTGTGGCAGGTGATATCTATATGGGGCACAGGTGCAACAGACTGTCTAATCATGCAGGGGTGATGGGAGATCTTGCAGTGACCGACTCACTGAAGCGCGTAAAAAACAAGGTCGTCTCCCGTCCCCAGCCGAGTGACCGACTGCTGGTCAGGATAGTCGCTAAAGCCACACAAGCAAACACCCCACCACAGTCATCGGACTTTGTCTCCGGTTGTCATGTGCTTCTAGTCTCATTGGCGCATGGGAATATGTGACATTGCCTTTTTCCAACAGAACCCCTCTAGACACGTGTAGATATGTAGGTGCAGTGAAATGCCCTGTGTCAAATCCTTTTGGAAATAGAGCAAAGAACAAAAAACTGAATGAGAGAGAAAAATAAAGATCGGCTTTAATCAATAGTTTTATATCAACAATGACTACTTCCACTACTGTGAAAGGCAGCTGTTTTCAGGGAACATGCTACCTGCCCAGCACCAAACAGCAGACAGACAAAGATGGCGTCTAGCTGGTGAACACAGTGGAGCATACAGGGATGCAGGGGTGACGTATTTTCGCAGGCCAACACGGACGTTAGCATCGCCCTGGTTCCCCTCGACAAAAAGCCGATGGGATTTTTCCATTGGATTTGGATTATTACAGAAAAAAAAAGGTCTGTGGCGAACACAAGTTTATGATTCTTAGGCAAAAATGCAATCGGCAGAAGTAAAAAGCTCACGTTATTCTATATAAATTACTACGGTCGCATGACTTCACGTCACCACCACCAAGCTCAAGGCGGACTAGTGTTACATGTGATTAATGTTTTGTAGTCTCATTTAGCCACTTCTTAGCAACGCCCTATTTTAAGACATGTAAAAGCTTAAAAGAGGGGTATTTACAGACCTTATTTCAGGCATCTAATCCAAAACCCACTCAAAAAAAAACCATTGACTTTGAGACAAGGGAACCTTAAGTGAAAAAAATGCAAAGTCATTTCCCTCAGAGGTAAGTGGAGAGCGAAACGAAGCTAAGAGGAGAGTGAATATTGGACACAAACATGACTCCAAATGAATGCTAATGCTGCTCTGTACCTGCTGGGTGTGTAAATAGGCAACTGTGTTTCTAACACGCTTGCAACTAAAAAGCAATATATGTCATTAATGCATTACAGTCTCTTTCTACTGTCTCCATGTGGGCAAAAATAGAAAGAATATTGCAGTTTTGGGGAAAAAAGGTAATAAAAACAATAACTGTTTGTTTATGATTGAAGACTAGAGATCATCATTACTTCTATTTTTATGGATCATTGCATTACAGCTGAGCATTGCATGAATTCCCCTTTTGGCAGTTAAGTCAGAACTTATTGTAAAACTAGAATTAATTAAACTTTCTATGAAGCAAACCTTTCAGTTTTCTACGTGCCCGTTGTGCAGGGGATGACTGCCTGAACAAGGCGTGCATATCAAACATGAGCGATGCCTTAGATGTCCATTTAATGAATGCTTCTTGTCTTCTCTGTGTCTGTGTGCAGTGGCCATGTATCGGGAGCCCTCCCTCCACGACCTGACAGAACTCTCACGGTCAGGTAGCGGCACACCGACCAAGAGTCGCAGCGCTTCGGCCCTACTTAACGGCGGAGGGAAGTCGCCCAGCAACAATGACTTATCCTAGCCCCCCACCCCTCACGCACACACACACACACACACACACACACACATAGACCCACAGAAGACACATGCACGCACGCACACACACACACACACACACACACACACACACACACACACACACAC
>NW_022280048.1:1006682-1010445 GCF_004355925.1 Anarrhichthys ocellatus | reverse complement strand
ACACACACACACACACACACACACACACACACACACACACACACACAGATCTCAGGCCGACATGCCCACACATCCGGCTGGTGAGGGGTAGGAGGAGGCGAGGACTAAAATGACGGACGACAGGAATGTGTTCTTCCACTTAACGGAGCCCACTGTGACTGGCTGTGATGTAAATATATCAAGGACAATCAAGCCGTCCGGCTCTGCTGCTCTGGTCTGCAGAGGGACGGGACGGGACCTATGAATCTCTGCTCTTGACTGCTCTTCCTGCTGTATCATAACCAGAGAGAACGAGGGACGGAGATGGGAGGAAGACGAGAGACGGTAGAGAGAGTCAGTCAGTCACATAGTCAGATAAACAGACTGTTACAGAGAACCAAAGAGTCCAAGTATTAACTAAGTTACTGCAGCGAAAAGGAAAGTGGCAAGAAGGTTAGGTGAGGGACAAAGGAAGGAAGGAAGTCTTTATCTATTCTACCATATGCTATGTTTACACAGAGCTCATGGGGTTAAGTCATATTTTTAAAATGACAAACGTATTCCTTGTACACTTATGAGGACTGATCCTTTGTTTGCATGCAAGTGCGTGTGTGTGTGTGTGTGTGTGTTTGTTTGCGTTTGGTCAAATACACGCCGTGCTTGCAGTAGGAGTGATGTGTGCGTGTGTGTGTGTGGGCAAGCAAGTGTGTGTGTGTGTTTGTTTGCCTTTGTGAGTGGTCAAGTACACGCGGTGCTTGCAGTAGGAGTGATGTGTGTGTGTGTGTGTGTGTGCACGCATGTATCTGGGGGAGGGAGGGAGGGGGTGGGATTTTACCTTTTTAAGATCTGTAGTATATCAGACAAACCTCCCGAGGGCTTTAGCAGGTAAAAATAAGGTTTACTATATATGCTTCCATGCTTACTTCTTACAAGCGATGCTGTTGTTTATCTTTCCGTTTGTTGTTGTTGTCCCTTGCCGTTTGTTTGTTGTTGCATGGAAGCTTGTGGACCTCTGCTCAGTAGCAGCATGCCGAAGGTCCGTTTTTTTTTTTCTGGTCTTACGTGTTCCTGACCGAAAGTGAACACTAGTGAGCCAACAGTGTCAAACCAGAACACTAGTGAACCAATGGAAGGGTGTTGGAACACTACTGGACCAATAGTATTGCACCACAACATTAATGGACCAATGGTGTTGGACCAGAGCCAGAACCACCTGGACCAATGGGAGCACAGATTAACTTAATATTTTGGTTCCTGCTGTGGACAAACTAGAAATGCACTAAATAAACTCTTTTTAAAGAAGTTATAGTCTTGTCTTATTTATGTTTTTTCCACCCATCTGCACCTGTGATGGTGTTATGTTTAAAATGCTTCGAGTGTTCATCGATATTAGAGATGTAATCAACTATGTGCTGTGGAAAACTGTTGTCAGTTATTCAGAATAACGAGACATCATGATTCTAGACAGAAATGTTGCTGATTTTTTAATTATTTTTAATTTAACGTTTTGCACCATAAATGAGATTCCATTCACCTCAATTGAAATGGAATTTCGAGACATGGTTTAAATTTGTGTAAAATAAGATGTACCACAATAGATAAGTGAGACATTTATTTTGTTTTACTTGGGTGAACTGGCCCTTTATTGTTTCTAGTATGATTGTGTTAACCCATACAGGTCGATGCAGCAGAACTGTTCTCCCTTTTTATATTTCAGGAGGCCAGACCAGGTTTTGAGGATGTAATGTGTTCACACTGGTAAAGTATCAAAGTATACAAAAATATATACTTGCGTTCATTCGCATTGTTAAAGCATTTTCCTCCAGCAGGACTTTATCTGATACAACTAATTTATTTTAAGAGCAAAACTCAATCAAACAAAGAAATCAGTGATGGCTGTTGAGGTTTATTTCTGACTCACATGATTCAAACTATTCTAATTAGTCCCTTTGAAATACCAAAAATAAAACAAATATGGAGAGAAAAAAGCTTGGGTCACTTCCAAAACTCAAACAGTTGTTGTCAATAGAAAAATCTTGCTTTAAACCATATTTTTCTGCGTTTTTTAACTTTCAAAACAAACAATTTCGGCGGTTTAAAACTGCTGGTTGGCCCGCGTGCGAGACACGAAATGGGAGGCGCACACCTGTAGGCTATTAAAAGCAGCATGGCGCTACACCATTCAATCAAGCGTGTAACAAAATTAACGCTTCTTAAATAAGTATACCCATGTAACGTCTTTGTATGCAAACAACATAACTACATTTACTTATTTCCATAACCGTCAAACTGGATAGTAAAATCATTTCATTTTAAGCGTCTTTTCTCCCACAATGCACTGCTCACAACTAAAAAAAACTACAGGGCCACTGATTGTGGATGACGATGATGAACTCCCTCTATGAACATAAGACAAATAGACCTATGCAAGTTTTCTAATGTGTCATTGTCAGTAAGTACAAACTGGTAAATGATGTTAGTTGAATAGCAGCCTACTAACAGCCAAAGGGTGGTGTTTAGACGTCCTCACAATGTTCAAACCAGTGCTTACATTTGATTTCACCACTAGATGGCGCTCATAGTTCAGAGTGGTGATTCTGCTGCTGGTTTGTTACAGTGAACTTCTCTTTTGAGGAGGTACCAGGCTGAAACAAAGGAACAAAACTCAAAGAAACAGTCCAGGAGACAACACGTCTTGATAAAGTAATCATTTACTCCAACATGTGTGTTCGTTCATGTCGCTGCGATGATCAGGGAAAGCAGACACAAGCTTTTATCCTCACGATTCCGAAGTGGGGCGCTAAGGCTAATTTCCAAGACATTTGTGTAATCACAAAATACAACAAGATAAAGTGCAAAAGGCAACAAAAAAAAATACACATATAACGGTTAAAAACCAATAGTTTCACATTGCAATAATAAACATTTTACTCGTTTGTTTCAGGAACAGTGTCATACTCGATATGCTTTCCTAATGGTTTAAATACACCTCACAAAATGTGGGATACTTCTCTCATTAACAAAGATAATTTAAGGTAATAATCATGTCTTTACTTTTGGTTTTCATTTTACATTGACAGGTATCCTGTGAAGGTATTAAACCAGTGGCCTGTAACTCTGAACTCACAGTGTTCATGAACCACACTCTCCCTTTGTGATGCATTTCTATGAAATAATCACATTTTCGCTTTCTGCAGCCCTGTGCAAATGCAAACACACACGCAAACTATACTGTTCATAGTGATCCACATTAATACTGTACTGGTACATCAGTGACGTCTGTCATATCTACAGTGGTTGAGACAGCACCGTGCTGCCTCTACTTGCAAAGGTTCCTCTTTTTCTTGATAGTCAAGAGGGAAAACTGTCAGAGTCTGTCCTCTTCCCTCTTTTACCTCTCCTCTTCTTCCCAATGCCAGTTATCTGCAACTGTTTCTTCTTTTAACACATCCTCCCTTCACATGAATCCATCTGTCGATCCGTTTATGTTCAGTCTAGGTCCCCTTCTTTGACTCCCACTCCTGGAAACCATGACACAGCAAAAAGTGAGGAAAGCATTTCTAGCTGTCCTCATCTAACACACACACACACACACACACTTTACCTTTGCCTTCTGCATGACGTTCACCTTGGAGGAGGCGTAAAGAGCTGGTGGGCGTTTACGAAGCTCAGTTGCTGAGTTGATGGGCACAGTCTCATTATAAACCTTCTCCACCTTACTGCCCTGTGCCTGCGCGCACACACACACACACACACACACACACACACACACACACACACACAC
>NW_022280048.1:996837-1006672 GCF_004355925.1 Anarrhichthys ocellatus | reverse complement strand
CACACACACACACACACACACACACACACACACACACACACACACACGTCAGATTTCACTCATTTAGGATTTACAGTAATTGTGTGTCTAAATCAGGTGTCCAGAGCTTGATAAATGACGGATCGTCTCTGCTGTGGCTGCCTACCTTGACGCTGATCTTGGTGTCAGTGGGAGGACCCAGGGCTCCCCTGGCCAATGACTTCTTCAGGTTTTCTTTGACCTCTGTCAGTCTGAGCTCCACCTCCACCCTCTCCTCCTCTTTCTGTTTACACAGCACCTCCAGCTTGGCTAACCGCTCCACACCATGACCTGCACACACACAAACACACACAAACACTCATAAGTTAGTACCGCTACAAAGCTGAAGTGTAAACAGTGCTGCGTGTATGATTTGTCTCGGACCTGTAACACTCTGCATCTCCTCCTTCACCTCCTTCTTCTCCTTGCGGAGGGAAATCAGCGCGTGTCTGAGCTCTTCCTTTTGCTTCTCCAGTTCCTCTTTCTGAGTCAGGTACCGCCTGGCGTCCTCCTCCGCACGCGTCTTGCCATACCGTCCGTACTGATTTACATCTAACAGAACACGTGGCAGAATATAAATAGACCGAGTATGATGAGAAAAAAAATGTAATTAAGCTATTTAACTATTTATCTGCTTTGACAAACTTTTATTCTTCACCGCAATCGGGACCAGGAGAAGCCAGGTGGGACACGTCTAACAATTTTCAACAATCTTCACCCGTCTAATCAATCAATCAATCATGAAAGGAGACTCACTGGAGGCGTGTCTCTTGATGGCGGCCTGTTGTTCTGTTTTTTCGGAGTCCCTGCTGGAGAAGGAGGCATGACGTCTCACTGGTCCAGCTCGGCTCTCAACATCGCCCTCCTGGAGGAAAAACAAGCGCATTTTCAAAATCTACATTTCTGGAGCCCATTTTATTTTGATGCATCCGTGTGTTTTTTTTATAACTAAATCTGTCCAGCCAAAGCCATGAGGCGGGACTTATATGTGTAGTTTAATCATGTTTAATTCCAAAGAAATCAAACATGTGAATTAGCAGAATAATCGAGGCAGAAGTCTCATGATGATTTAAGTCATTTAGATAAATCTGCAACTGAACAAAGGAAGAGGAGAGCGTCGCCATGTTTAATGATATTGTATCACTGGTTCACGTGATGTTTCCTCACCGCGATGCTTTCATAGACATCATCATATGTTCTGGAGTCTGTCGAGGTGCTGCTGGAGGAAGTAGCAGTGGTAGTGGCCCACCTGAGAGGAAAAACACAGAGACAGATAGTATTTCGGGATGTTAAGAGACAGAAAACTCTAATTAAATACATGTGGAAAGATGCAAACATATTCTGTTGGAAGTGACTCACAGGAAGGAGTGTCTCGCAGCGTGCCGGATGTCAGTGAGCGTATCCACGTCGATGTAGTCGTAGTGCAGCTCTTCAGGGAGAGTGGTGCTGCCGGTCTCTGCGAACAACACACCCAGCCAGCGGCCGAGATCCTCCGAGCAGCTGGCCTGATGGACACACAACAAACAAAGCCACTTGGTTTCTAGAAAAATGTAGGTGTGTCATCCCTGTGCACATGTTAACTTTCTGTCTCGTCTGTTTCCACAATCTCATGAAAAAAGAGTCAAGAAAAGCAAACAAATGAAATGAAATCTCCTCTGCCGGTATGAACTGATCTTTTGACACCTCCATATAGTACCTCCAAGGATGCTAGTTCGCTGCCAGCCTGCAGGATGCAGAAGGAGAAGGGATGTTTGGGGCCGAAGCCGCCTGTCACCACCTCTGCACCTTTGAGCGGTACCACGATGGCCGGTGGCCCCCGGTCCCCGGGGTCCTTCTGCAGGTACAAGCTTCCTCCTCGCACAACACACCAATGCTCCTTCCAAGAGCCGCTCAGACACGCACTGAGGAAGCCTGCGGGGGAGGGAGAGGAGGAATGTGGAAGTGATGAAAAGACGGAAGACGTGGACATTCTTTTTAAAGCTGTGAAATACTTCTGCCAATGCTTTAATCATCAATCAGTCACTTAAATATCCACAAACTGACCAAACAGCCAGTCAATCAACCAAGTAGCATGTTGATCAACGTGTCCTCACCACAGCGTGGGTTTTCACGGTGACCGGAAGAGGAGGGAGGCTCTCCTGGTAACGGAGGTTTCCGTTTGGAGAAAGTGATGATCCGGTTGATTTTCTTCCCGGCCGCTCTGCTCATTGACCCCGTCAGCTCTGAGAACGCTCCGCGCTTCCCCCTGTCTTAAATCAAACACACCCAGGTCAGACGGTGCTGGGGCCGACTCTGTGGTCATCGGGTCGAGGAGCACTTGATATTCAGATTTTGGGAGGTGAATCTCACATGATGTGCATCCATCATGCTGCCTCATCGGTGCAGTGTCTAGCTGTGTTTGTGTTAATAATACTCTCTAATCCAAACTAGAATCACCACCATGCAGTTGTATGCACTTTACATCCCTGTCTGTCCAAAACGTCATCCCTTCATCATTTTATCCTATCAGACATTTGTGTGAAATTGTCTTAATTATCATGTAAATTCTTGAGTTTAGGTCAAAGATGTGTTTTGTGAGGTCCCAGTGACCTTTGACCACCAAGTTATACCGTGAGTCCAAGTGGACATTTGTGTCAAATTTGAAGAAATTCAAATGTCGTCGGTGCGGATTTGATCAATTACATTAAAACATGCAATGAGAACATTCTTGTGAAGTCAGGATTCGTTGTACATTCAGAATTCAACAATAATATATTGTATTTTTTTGTTCTTTTTATTTTATGTATTCCCCCCCCGGGTGTGACTGCGTGTTCATACTACATGTACCAGGTGCTGCAGCGCTCGGTCCAGCCTACTTCCTATGATGTCAGTGGGAGACAATCGCAGGAAGACAGGACAGGAAGGATGTCATATCTGTTCGCGGCTCACTTCCTGTCTCTCCCTCTCTCTCTTGTCTCGGTCAGTAAACAGGTTGTAACACTGAAACAATATGACTGTGTTTGACCCAACATCTTAGATACCCGGGTTTATCCTTCCCGGTTTTGTAGATAGATAAACAGAAACAGTGTGTGTGCTTTAGATCAGACTCTTAAAAGGATGTGTATGTGTGTTTTTGTTTGTGTGGGGACTTGACTTCAAGACCGTGAGGATATTTTTGGAAAGCAAGGACAATTTAGTCTTCACTGCCTCTAATTTACAGACACATTTAAAGCCCAGGGACTGCAGTTGAAAATTCGAGATGGCTAAACTGGCGCATTTACGGAAATGTGTATTAATGTGCACTGTGCCTGTAACTTTAATAAGGACCGTTTGAGGGCTAAGACTTGGTTTTATGTATAGCTTAAGGTTAAAGTTCGGGGTTAGGGGCCACTAATACTAGTATTAGCACTTTTGCACAACAAAAAATGTATCTCTGATGTTGTAGGTTTTTACTAATAACATTGAGTGTTTCTAATAATTGGTCTATCCTCATTGATATGAATAGAGTGAAAGAACAAATAAGTTCAATAAACACCTATTTAAATCGGTTTCAACAAAACAATGAACATAATTTAATTGCTCTCTTTTCACTAAACAATAGTGCGTTTATAATGACTAATCTAGAACTCTGTGCTGTTACAGAAATGCAGCCAATGAAATGTGATTTGGGTTAACTAACCCCGCCCATCATTTAGTGGACTTGACGCCTGTAGAGCTACGTCACAGTGGGAGGTGAGTGTTTGGGTTCAAGTTGGCAAAAACTGTCTTTAATTCATTTCACCCTCCTCCTCCTGATCTAGCAAAGTGAGACAAATAACTTTTAAATATGTGTCATAATTAAAGTAATTATTGTCTAATTTACAATAATAACAGACACCTTACCGTAGTTTCTATCGCAGACAATCACAACACAAATCTATTGTTAAATCTCACTATGATGATGAAGATCTAATCCCTCAGCTTTCAATGAAAAAAAGAGTGAAAAATGAGAGTTGAATCAATGATGTGCTTATGAAGGTAAACCTACTCAGTGAGTCACTGGGGTCCCGTCCTGGTCCCTGTGCAGTGGACTGGTTTTCTGCCGTTGGCCCGCTGTCTGAGTCCGATGCCTGCCGGTCACTCTGCAGCATCTGGCAAAGAGAAAGTGGAAACCTTCATTACTTATTTTTCTGTTACATATTAACATCATATATCAACCCTGTTTTAACGAATCCCGCTGTCTGCTGACTAACCGATCATGTCAACAAAAGTTACACGCAAGTTTCTTTACAAAAAAGTCTTATTGACTTTATGTATTTTAAAAGCTATTCTGCCAACATGGGGTGGAACTGCCATGTCACCATGCATTCTGCTCGTTGCCAAAACTCTGTTGAGGGTAAGAGGCTCTTTGAAGGCCGCCCAGCTCAGCCACCGCAATAATGTTACCTCACTCACTATAACTAGGAGCCAAAGGAACAGTTGTGTCACGAGGGGGCTGAAAGAGGCGATGTCAGCGACAGACAATGAAATGTAAAAACTAGAGTATAGATTCAGAGAGGCAGCTGTTTGACTGAACCTCATTTGGACATAAAATGTATGACATTTGTGACTGGTTTATCTGGCAAAACAACAAAGACCATACTGTAGCTAACACACACAAAGACACATGCACACACCTTGTCAAGCTCCAACTTCCTCTGTATAATGGGAGACGTGGATACTTCAGTGTTGCTACATTGGCTTCCAACATCTTGCACCACCTGGTTTCAGGAAAAGAAAACGTATGTCCTCACCTGCAGCCATATTCCCCCTTGTCCTCCCAGACTCTGCCTGTCTCAGCACCAGCCCTCTGATATAGTGAATAAAGGTACCTTGAGCCACCGCTGGGCCTGCTCTTTACTCAGAACAGCCAGGACCAGAACTTCGCCTCCAGGCAACGAGAAGCGCAACTCGTGTCTCTTTTTCCGGCCTTCCTTCGGGACGTAGATGACGTTACACAGATTCAGCGGGAGCTCTGTGTGGGGAGTGCTCTCTTTGATGCTCTTATAGCACTATAAAGGGAGATAGTAGGGTACCGTAAACACAAAAAATACATGATGTATCATGTGATGCCATTTCACTTCAGTGCTAAAATATAACCTTTGAAAAGAGTTTGTAGATTAACATTATATACATACATATACATCTGATGTTTGTTTGTTTTTCCCCAACGTTTTTCCCCCGAATAACGGCAGATATAGATTCGATCCTTTGGTTTGAAAGATAAAATAAACATAAACCGCTCTATTTACCTGCAGTTTATTGTCTCTGACAACGACTAACTGTTTGGCCCATTGGCCAAAGCGTTTCTTTCGCAGTAGGAAGGCACAGATGCGGCAGTCTTTAACCGGTTCATCGGGACTCTCCTCGGCCATCCATCTCTGAGGTCGCTCCCGTCCTTTGGCCTCCTCTTCCTCTTCTTCTTCGTAAGACTCGTATGAACTGCTCAGAGCATCGGAGTCATTGTCTGAGCAACAAAAATAACATATCTGATATGAAGATCTGAATTCTGGTTCTGTTCATCCATGTATTCTACCTTCTTCATGATCATTGTACATTTGAATTGCAACATTAGTAAGCACGAGAGCGGGTAGACCCACAGGAGTTTTTGGGCGGCCCGTCAATCATGGTGGTGGGGTAGTTATCGTCGGCATCTTCATAGTAAGCATCCTCCACCGAGTTCCTGGAAGCTGCAGGAGAGGAGCGGAAGATGAGATGAGATGGAGGAACTTCTAATAATTCCGCTGGTTGCAATTATTAGTGCACATTTTTTGTTTTGGAGTTGGTGTACAGAACTGTTCATGTTGGTGGTGAAGTACTGAGGGGTGGATCCAGGATCCAGAGGAACAGCTTCTTCATAGTAGTCATCAGGGAGGGGGGTGGTTGGCAGAGGAGGGGGCGTGTCAGTCGGTGTCTGAGGGGAAAGTTAAAGGTTTTAGTTGCGAGGACAACGGAGGCAAATGAACTGACGGTTACATACTGTGTAGACGACTTACAGATTTATTGAGATGAGTCTTCTCCTCTTCCTCTTTGTGCTCCTTCTGCTCCTCTGGAGACACACTGAGCATGTGCAGATCACAGTCTGACGGAACAGCAGAGGATTCATGTTATTATAAAGATAAAGCACAATACATTTTATGATATCATGCATGTTGTAGATGTCGTGGTATGATTGGAAATATACACGTATGATAACACTGAAGTGGTTTGAAAGGTCTACTCACCGAAATTCTCAAACAGCGACTCTACAAAACTGGTGCCATTGCCATGGAGACAGCTGTTCATGTAGATGTCTGATCCATTGACTGTGGAAAAGATCAATTCGGGGTTGGAAATAGTATGAAAGCTCTGCTTAGGATTGTGGTGTGTGCTAGGGTCGGGAGGGTCAGGATTACAAGCGTGAGTGCGAAAAGTTTGCCAAACATCCCAGACGTTTTGGAAGTGTTTTAGAATAAACATGAACATTGAAGTGTAACATGATAATGTGTTAAGATAAAACACTTAACCTGCGTCCATTCAAACAATTGTGAGAACGTGGTACCATCAGGATGCTTTGCTTTTCTCCTTTCTTTGACCTCTCGTTATCCTCGTTTTAACATTTACATTTCATTATCCTCTTACCACAATCCTCTTATCTCCTCCAACGTCCTTCTGTTCATCCCCCAGACAAACAAGGATTTACTGTCAAGACTTCACGAAGATTCAATGTCCGTGTGCATATTTCTAAATGCAAGACAAATACTGTACTAATGCGGTGTTGCTCAGTTGCAGTATGGCAGGCTCATGACAAGAAAGTTGCCTCATTAAAAAACGATGAGGAAGAAAGAAATGCTCTGTCCTTGTCTGAATAAACACTGTAACAGTAGAACAAACTGCTCAGAAATGCTTTGGCTGCAAGAGTCAAGAAAATAAGTGCTTACTTACTGATGTAAGAAGACTCAATTCAGTCTCAGTGAAATAACAACAAACCCAGATGTTAGTCACACCCCTCCATCGGAGACCTAATTCCGTACCTGACAGCTGCATCGAGTCCAGGATGACACGTATGGAGGCCATCTTGTCAGCCGTGGCAGGACTGACCGTCTCGTGGTCCAGCATCTTCAGCAGAGAGCCCAGCTCGTTCACAAGTCGCTCCATCACGACTGAGGACCACAGAAGAACATATTAGTATTGTGTTTGCAGAGTGACAATAAAATATGCACACACAGGGGACATATTATGGAGAAAGAAAATGTCAGTGCTTGTGCACATACTTTTGGGTATCTGGAGTGCCTACCAACCCACAAACCCAGTCAGTTATTTTGTGGGCTGCCTAGATATGATTCAACAAGCCATATTTGGCTCCCCTTCCTATGTCACATGTAGGCTCATTAGAATACACCATCCCCCATTTGAGTATGTCCACCCACCGGTGGAAAACTAACTTTCCAAAGGTGTGCCATATTTTTCAATAGGGCAGACTGGGCCTTTTCCTGAGGGGGGCTTAAAGACGCAGGCATCTCAAGCAGAGGGTGAATAAAGGTATATTCAGACAAACAATATGTGTTTTTGAACATTAAAGCATGTCAACATATTCTAGTAGAAACCCCGAATACAAGTACGAGCCTGATATGAGCATGATATGTTCCCTTTCACATGGCTGAAATTCTTATGCCATTACAACAAGTGCATCAAATATCAATTTAGCACACTTATGCAAGGCCACAGACAAGTGTGAGCGAAACTGGCAGTTCCCGAGGGGCATGAAGTCAGTTTGGAACTCATCGTACCGCCTGTTGCAACAGCTGACGGGGAGGAGATATTTAACATCCTAACACATCGCCCTGTTCATGATGTCCACCTCAGAGTCTTTCTGTCCGTTAGGAAGTCTGTTTTGTCCCTTCACCACCACCGATTAGGTCCCACTTTCAGTTTGGATATTTTGAGCTTGCTTTGAAAAATAATTGTTTTCATGTTCAATACTGACATCCTGTGTGTTTTGTTGACCTTGACATTGTTTCAAAAACTCGGACACACTCTCACACATCCTGCCTGGATGGAGGAGGCGGGGGAGTCGGAGTAGAAAAGGAGCTAGGGAGGATGAGGCAGGAAGCTTCCTTCCCAAAAGGAAATGGAGCCAAAGTAAAGAATAAAATCTGCACTTCCACTTGAGATAGAATAGGATACAGTTACCAAGCTGCCTGTTAGTTCATTCAGCTGATTGTTCATTCATAAGAGATGTCTGAGAGGCAGACATCTGACATGAGGAACATTAGTTTAAGTGTTAAGCAGACATGCAGAGTAACAGGCTGACCTTTAATTAAATACTGGATATTGGCCACTATTGATAAGATGAAGTATTATTCCTGCCATTGAATAGATGGAGTGGATCTTTAAGAGTTTAGGAGCTGCTAACCCTAAAACTATTTTTATTTCAGTTTGGGTTTAGTGGAAAGTTGGCCTTGACCCACGTGCTCTTTATGTGGCTTTTTCCACACCACCAAGAAAAATATTTGGGGGAAACATTAAATCTTTGTCATTTTTGGCAATAAAATTGTAAAATCAACAATGTTGCTTCACCCAAAACACAAACAAGGTTGAGTGGAAGTTCAAGGACACATCAGCACAAATCACTGTGCTGCCCACAGAGAAAGTAATCGACCTCCTTTATTAATCTTCTCTCGCAATAAATAATAATACTAAATGTCCTTCTTACACTCTGAATAAACTCTGGGAGCACTATACAAAGTATTTTATTTCAGTTTTATCAGGAAGAATCTTCCAGTGTGCCATACAGTAGCTAGAAAAACTTCCTCAGTGATGACTAGTCAGATGTTCAAATGAAAGTGAAAAAAGATAAAAAGCTGCAGCAGGTAAATATGAATGTTTAAGAATAAAATAAACTAAAATATGTTTTTACAGGGGTTAAGATTAAATATGATGAAAACAGTCTTTCTTCTCTCACACAATGAGGACACAGACAGAGAGAGAGAGAGAGAGAGACGCTCTCACAGCCTCCTCCGTCACCCCCCCAGTCTGACAATAATCTATTGTCTCACCAAGGGCCAAAAATAGATGACCACAATGCTCTGCAAGACCACAGCAAACAATACAATGTCAGAAACTCCAACAAAAACAAAACAGGAACTAACACACATACACACACACACACACACACACACACACACGGTCTAAGAGGGGCGTGGTGCCACACAGCTGCATCGCTTCGATCCATGGGCATTCAGGGTTAAAGGATATATCTCAAGCAGCTGTGTGTGTGTGTGTGTGTGTGTGTGTGTGTGTGTGTGTATAATATTTCTCGGCCAGCAGCTGTGGTTTCCTGTCTTAGCTGTCGACAGTAGCGTCTCTCCACTCCCTCTTGATCTTGACTCTCTCCTCCATCCTACTGCGAGTCTATTGAATAAGCAGTCAAAGAATTTTCTCTATTGATCTATTGTACTTCACTTATCGACAGGAAATGTTGCAACACGGGCTGAAAAAACACAAGATTCAATGTAGTCAATCTGAGAGTAAACAAAGCCAGCAGTGGACCGATGGAGCCTCAGAATGGGCCTTTGGTCTATTTTCTGTTTCTTGAAGTCTGACTTTACAATCAAGGCCGACCGTTCAATTCCATCTCTCTCTCTCCTCCGAGTGTGTGTGTCTCTCTCTCGTTCTCTCGGGGGGACCGGTGGGTTCAGAGGCTGAGAATCAACTGCTCTGGAGGCTTGTGGTCGGTCTAAACCCACAGAGGGATCTTTGTAACCCCCCATTCCACACACACACGCTCAAAAACACACACACACACACACACACACACACACACACACACACACACACA
>NW_022280048.1:979046-996827 GCF_004355925.1 Anarrhichthys ocellatus | reverse complement strand
ACACACACACACACACACACACACACACACACACACACACACACACATTTCCTCTTCGAATTTCCAAAGGGACATTCACTTAACGTACCGGGAGCACTATTAATTTGTCTCCTCTACACAGGGATATAGTCTTACACAGAGCAAAGATACAGCCCCAAGACTTTGGAAGTTCTGTTTGTGTGTTTCAGTCAGTCATGAGACCTGGGCCATGCGACTCTCATTTGAACTGATTTAGCGTGTTTGGTTGCAGCGCAGAACAAAACAACTACTACTGTTTACTGCTGCTGCTCTTTATCTCACCACATAATGCTCACGAGGAGCAGGATGACAGAAAAAAAAGATACTTTTCTCCTCCTAACCTGAAGCTTTGCCTCCCATCCTTTACAAATCCAACCCATTAATCACAACAATCCAAGGCTAACCTCCTCCCTGACTTGCCTCTCCCATCCGAACAATCCCTTCCTTTTGTTTCCTTTCCCTTCAGGACACGGAAGAAAACCGATGACAGCACTGAATTTATGTTGATGATTCATTGATGATCATTTTGCCTGACACATAGTATCTTTAACAGGAACATTTATGTTTTACTTACGTGACACATCCAACGTGTATGAAGCTGCTGTTTTGCGCTACAGCAGCCTCCCCCCTCTCCTATAGAGGCTGAGGTCCCTCCAGATCCCACATTCTCCCTTCCACTCCTTTCTTTCTCTCCCTCCCTCCCTCTCTCTCATCCTCTAATTTTAACTCCTTTCTCTCGTCTGCCTTTCATCCATCCCTTCTCCAGACACCCATCCTCTTCATACGGAGGTCAGAGTTCAAGTTTTGGCGTCTCCCGCCAAACTCCCTCTCAGACAAAAGTCTACTTCAGAGATTCAGCATCCTGTAATTCATATTCTCGTGACAACAGTAGATTGTGTCACTGCACTGGTTAGCGTTCAGTCTGACACTTTAAACCCCCCCCCCCCTCAGAAACCAAACTGGCAAGATCTTTAAAAAGAAACAGCTGGTGGGGAAATAGTGCTGGAATTGTCTCTTTTTCACATTCTTTCAGTATCTTATCACTTTGCTCAGATAGTAAATGGTGAGGACACACAGGGAACAGAGGAGCATGCCACTGTGGCACAGCATGAGTCTAATTTAAAAGCCAGACTGTTGTGCGGTGGTCTCCCCAGGTTAGGAGCCATCCAGACAGTCCCTATGGGAAAACAACATGCCGTGGCCTATTAGCTCAACAAAGAAGATTTTGATGCATACATTCCACCAATTGAAAGAAAAAGTAAGCACGGCTAGCTGTTTATCCCTGTTTCAAGCGGCTGTGCTAAGCTAAGCTAACTGGCTGGCTGGTACCTTCATGTTTAGCTTACAGAATGGTAGCAATCTTTTCATCTAGAGCTTATTTCCCAAAATGTCAAAACTTCTCTTTTAAACTTGCAATGATGTTTTCGATATTAGCATTAAATCAAGCGGCTCCATGTCATGCGATGGCGATTGTCAAGAGTTAGAGGAAAAGACAAATATGCATGCCTGCACACGCACGCACGCACGCACGCACACTATTATTCAATGGTTGTTTTTTGTGACAGTACTTCCTGGGAGTGAGATGGTAGTGGTGAAAATATAATTGTCAGCTGGACAACACATGATGGTCTTTTTCCTGTTTGGTAGAAGAGCATAATCACCGCATCAGCTAAGTTTCCACCTACACAACACCAACATGGACAGACCTGCTGCTTTTGGATATCTCTGTCGCAGAAAATTTAAATGTAGTCGATTTGCAGTACAGCTCACACTGACTTCAAATGAAAGGGAGTGGAAATAGAGGGGTGGAGGGTCACTGGGTGAGAAGGAAATAGGGAAAAGTAAATGTAAAGGAACCGTGGTCGAGGTCAAGGCTTGTCAGTCATTAAACAGAGATTTTTACTCCCGTAGTACTAAGGATGCATCGTCCAAAGCCATTTTACAACTTAATCTTCTCCCATTTGTGGCAGCAGTTGCAATACTGGCTCAGAGCCCCATTATCAATCATTCCTGTTTTTCTGCACAGTGAGAGTATTTTCTCTTCTAGAGTGCACAGCTGCTCAAAGCGACCACAAAGCTCGTGTTTCAGTTGAAGGAAAAGGGTGCAGGTGAGAACAGTACATTGAACGCTGGTTGATTAATGGTGGCCTCAGGGCTCTGGTATTGGAGGTCACTGTACACGCTGGCTCACTGTAACGACTCACTGAAATACAGCCATCGTTAGTGTTATTAGCAACACATGTGCTTCTCTTGCTAGTAAGTCAAAATGTCTGATGTGACCAAGGTGCCATTGATGGTGAGTAGATGCTGAACCCACGGTGGCACTTAGAAAAAAATATTATAATTCATATGATTATCATCACCATCACCGCATGATCGTCACAATTACAAAGATGTGTAAGAGCTTTGAACATTATCAGTATGTTAGACTACATTTCGTTTGTAAAACTATTTTAGCTCAATTTATTATTCTATTTTTGTGTAAATTCCCTCCTTGCCAAAATATTGGGCCTATGGGGTAAAAGCATGCATGAATACTTTTCCTCTTCCTGATTTTTGTGCATAATGTTCATTGTTTTCCCTCCAGATAATCACTTGTGATCCTCTTTTGCCAGATTTTTAATTAAGGCCACTGCGTCGTCACCTGGTGTGACCATAATGCAGCTTCCTGTCTGTCGCCTGAAGAGGTTTAGAAACAGAGCGGCCATTGAGCTGCTGCAGCTTCACCTCCAGCAGCGCTGCTTCCAACGAGGCACTTCTCTGTTGGTATCAGATTGCGTCACACTACCTGAGTCCTCCATCCACACACACACACGCACACACACACACACACACACAGCGCACCAACCGGCGTGTAGGTGATATGTCACTCGCCCGTTATTCCAAACGGGAGCCCGGGCGCGAGGCGATTCACTTAAAATAAGTAACAATAATGTCAGGAAGTAAAGTGACATTTTTTTATCAACCTGACAAAATTACGTTCTTGTGGGAAGAAAAGAAAAGAATGTAGCTTCTTTACATTCTAATAGAATGTAAATAAGTTACATTGTATCAGAATGTAGCTTCTTTACATTCTAATAGAATGTAAATAAGTTACATTGCATCAGAATGTAGCTTCTTTACATTCTAATAGAATGTAAATAAGTTACATTGCATCAGAATGTAACTTCTTTACATTCTAATAGAATGTAAATAAGTTACATTGCATCAGAATGTAACTTCTTTACATTCTATTAGAATGTAAATAAGTTACATTGCATCAGAATGTAACTTCTTTACATTCTATTAGAATGTAAAGAAGCTACAGTGTATAGAATGATTCTATTGAAGTTATTCCTTTTTTTAAATGTTTTAGACGAGTCACTAATCACTTTAAAATAGTGATTATAGTTGATTTAACTTACAGACATGAGATTAATCTTCTCATGTCACTCTCTTTATACAATGATATAAATTCATCCCCGTTTTATTGATATCTTACGAAATTACTTATATTACTTTTCCTGCAAAAGTCCAGCAACATGAGTCTGTTTTCGCTTGTTACATGCATACTGTCTTTTCAAAATAAACTTCCATCTTCACAGGAAACAACTAAGGTTTAGGCCAGGCATGCCCAAAGTCCGGTCACACATGAATGCTTACATTTGGTTACATTGCTATTCGCTGTCATTGAAAATAGAATGATTAAATAACAATGCATGTATAGGCTACTTGTATTGTTTAAAATAATGTCAGCAGGGACTGTTGGCCATTTTCACATTATCAAATCTGGCCCTCTTGAAAAAAGTTTGGACACCCCTGACTTAGATAAACTGACTTGAGCTGAACTAAAATAAAATAAAAAACATTAAACCTCAGTTGTTTATAATGTTTTAGGCTTATAGCATTTTGTTGTGATGAGTTTAAGTCACAAGTATGTTAGGCTAATTGTTATTTTAGTGTATTTACCATGTTTTGAATTGTGTCGCGCGTTTGTGACCGTTTATCTCGTAAGACGTGTGCTTCAATGTACATGTGTGGCTTTAGCTACATTTATGTAGTTAGGCTTCTTCACAAAGATACTGTGATTCTTACGTGTGATATTAAAAGAGAGACTGTTACTCACCACTTTCGCGTTTGGAGTCCATGTCGTTGAGAAACTCAGGGTGTGCTTATTTCCGGTAATAGTCCATTCGTAGTTTCATTCAAAAGTTAAGGTTGGTAACATGTGAGACGTGTTCGCCTCACAGCGGAGCTCCGTCAGCCTCCGTGCGGCCAAAGTGAGTCAGAGTGGCCGCTGTAGTTTACAGTTCGACTCGGTAGCCGCTGGTTCATCATCCACAGCTCCCCTGGATCCACAGGGTCCTAGTGCTAGTCCGAGCACCGCTACTAAACATTGGGTTTACCCTGCAGTCTATTTAGGTTTACCACACATTTCAAAAACATGACTCTTAATTAAAAAGTCTCATGTTGAAGCAACGCTAGTCATATTTGAGGACATGCAATCCACAATATGTTGTTCATTAGTGTTTTTATTGTATGACTGCCAGCGTTAGAATGTGAGGCACTTTACAAGAGTATTTATAAGTCTTATAGTTCACCAGAATTGAGAAAGAAATATTACAATTTTTGATATTCTTAGAAGAACCACTTGAATCCTTTCAAAAAGGCAATAAATGACAAAATAATGATGCTTGACTCATTTATTCAGAAGTTGTAGTTACAGATACAGGTTTGCAAATTATAAATAATACTTCAATAAATAAATAAAAATAAGTTAGTACCAAACACATTTATTTATGTGCTATATTGTATTGTTGAAGACCTATAGACACACACACACACACACACACACATTTTAAGCAATACAAATCCTTTCTTTCCACTTTACTTTTGTGAAACCAACTCTTTATTAAACTAAGTTTGTCATAACGTATTTTCTCTTTGCATCTTTCTTTGTTTATCTCTTCACACATTCCTTTCGTTGTTACTTCCTCCTGTTCTCAACCTTTCTTTCCTTCACCTCTTTCCTTTCCTCCCTTCACTTGAGCATTTTAGTTTTTTCTTTATTCAGAGGGTCTGGATATTCGTCTGTGAAAAATTCTGCGCAGCTGCAAGGATAAATTGACAAAAACGATGATTCCTTTAAGTAAAAAAAGCGAAACAAAGATGTCTTATTTTAACGTGTGTAGTACTAAAACCTGATTCCTATGACATAGTTAATTCACAATAAACCCTACAATCAGTGAACTGTACAGTTTGCTCATGTCATAGAGAAGAACTCTAAGCTCTGATATGGCTTCAGACATCAAAACAAACACATGCCAGTATTAAAAAAGGAGACCTTTGGGTTTCAGTATATGCACATTATATATATAAAAAAACATTGTGTGTTCAATAACTCTAATGTTAGTGAGACTCACACCATTCTCGTCAGCTTATGAGCTTATGATCATAGTGTCTGTGTGAATAAAACTGGATCCCTTTTGCTTCAAACAATATGTCAGACTGTCTTCTAGGCAGCCTATTCTCTTCCCAAACTGTCTCCCTTATTTTCAGCGTGGCAGACCCTCAGTGTGGTAGGAAGTACTTCAGCTTACAGTCCCCCTGGTCATGTATCAGACCTCCACCCTGGTGTTTCTCTTAACACACTGCCATCTGCTGGTAAGAGAGTGAGAAGCAGAACAACTCCTCCCACTCTTAAACTTTGTTGCAGCTCCAGTGAGGCTCATCTGCTGTCCCTCAAAGTCTTAATGATCTGGTTCACCTTCCTCTCACTGCAGTATCATTACCATTTTGGCGAGTTGGTATCAGAACAGTTCTGCTCCTGCCCCCTCAGAGGAGGAGAGACTTTTATTTCAGCCACTTCCTCTTCCCCTGTGACAGTCAACTTGGGGTCAACAGACCTCTCTGGTGGCTTGTTTTTCAGAGCACACCGTTGGACCTGCATTGGGTGAGACGGTTCTGGTGGCTTTGTTTTGTCAAAAGAGTCGGACCTGTTTCTTCAGTTCGTTCTTCTTCCACTGAGCAAGATGATCAAAGGCCGACATGGGCATGCCGAAGACTCTGTGGAACTCCTCTGGTGAGAGGTGACGCTGGGAGGAGACAGAGAAATGTAAAGAGGGAGAGTCAATGATAATCCCTTGAGCGTATAAACTTGCTTCAAATAGCTTCAAGTGAAAGTAATGTCAGAAATGTATCAAACATTCTTTGTCATGGCTCAATAGTAATGTCGGTCAGTCTGTGTTTGCATTATACTCTTGTCTGTTTGTATAAGACAGCTATTGAGGTAGATTCTGTAAAAGAGTTCACCTCCAGTCTTGCTCGGTCCACATCACTCGGTAGACGCTGCTGCCCTCTGACTGACACTATTATGGCTTCATATGGGTAGATCTAACACACAGGAAAACATGTAACTTCTTGCACTAAAACGCAGACAAACTACACAGTAAATGCATTCAGATCCGTCAAGGGACTTTCACTAATGATGTAGTTCTAAATTGTTTACTTTTACAACATAAATCAAATGCACCACTAAAAAAATACTTAATAGGTAATACGTAATATTTTTTGTGACATTTTTGGCCTTGCTCAGTCACCATTCTGCTATCAAGGTGTTTCGGTCGACTGATTTTGTATTTATCTTTGTCACCAACCCTCTAGTGGCTACCGCCAGCACTAACAACAATGATGGATGCTAAAATGAATTAGACAAATTGATTGAGTCTCTCTGTTTAGTTTATTATTCATGCAGATATAAGTTTTCCACTGAGGAAGAGATTAAGAGAAATCGTTGTTTGTGCTCAAATTGTTGTTTTTTTTATTTTCTTCTCTTGGGAAAATCATTGTTTATTTTTTTCAGCGTTTCCACCTAAAGGTTGAATGAGGTTGTATGGTTTCAAAAAGAGGGTGGATTTGAGATTTTGCTCGTAACTCTTTCCAATCAGTCACACAAATGACGAGAAATGCACCGAATGATGTTCGACAAAGTTAAAAATTCGGTCTCTCTTTGAATGTTTCAATCTATTCTCTAGTTGTTTAAGAAAGAAAGTTGAACCCTTATTGAGTTGGTTGACTTTAACAAGGAGTTCAGCATTCCTCTCAACCCGTCACTCTTAAGGGAGAAATAGTTGCAACAAAAATGCAACAAAAATCCTTTCACTAAATTTCGCAAAGTCAAGTTGGTGTTACTGGGTGAGATGAATTGAATATGGACTTTGAACAGACAACACATCACCCTTATCTATTATCCATTGATCCAGACCTTTCACTCAGTAACAGTTTGCTAGGTCTTACCTTGTATTCTGAAAGAAAAGCAGAAGAGAAAATCCGTTATCATTCATGTTAACTGTGATGTTCATTGTCACCTCTTTCCATCATTGTATACACTCTGAATAACATGCATCGGGGCGGGAGGTAAATAAGGAGAGAATAAGCAGATTTAAGCTGTACAATAGTCTTACCTCTGATCTGCCAGTTAACTGCATTACTGCTGTCATACTGGTAATAATCTGCACCAGCGCTCCCAGGCTGCCAGGACACAAGAACAGTTTAGCAAACATGGAGCGAGAAGATGCATTTCATCCTTATAATGGAAGATCAAGCAAAGTAGAGAGAAGTCATAAAATAGTGTGTAAAAAGCCCCATCAGTGAATTTATCACACCGACTAATGTTATAATAACAATATCAAGTTGTTAGTTACTGTCTCATGAAGGACTAAAGCTTACAGTTTAGTGAGTGGCCATACCTGTCTTGCTCTCTCTATCACACACACACACACACACACACAATGAGTTAGCATGATTGCTTACCCTGTTTAGTCCATTCCTGCGGTAGCCTGGCAACGAGGATGATTTGGCAATGTATGAGTCTGCAGGAACAAACACAAACACATAACCACAAACAAACAAGGGAAATATGCAAAATGATACAAACGCACTCGATTTGGCGTGCAGTATCTCTTTATACTGACAGTTGCTGAAGGATTAGAAAAGGGTTTCTAACATCTTTGTCATGCAATTTCTGTGAATATCACACTGGGGAAACGGTTTATCCCATTTGGTACAAGAATTGAAAAAAATAATACTGTCACTGCTTTGTAAACCTCAAGGCTCCCACTGCCTCTTAAACACCCACCTGACTGACTCCCGATAAAGAAACGTGATTCTGATCACACACAGATTGATATTTCAGTCATTTTGATGTACTGTTTCATCCTCTGGTTAAATACAACTTCATAAAATACAAATAAAAACTGCATCTACCTGCACATTCACAAGCGTATGTGTATTGCTGCTTCCCGTCATAATTTTACATTTTAATATGAACACCATCACATCAAAATGAAATCCATATTTCTGTTGTCGTTCCTCCAGCATGGCCACGCCTCTCTCGTGACCATTGGTAACCACCAGCATCCAAGCATCCATTGGCCCGCTCTTATATGTGTTGTGCAGCAGAGGGCAGTGGAGTCACACTGATCCCCCTCAAGTTATTCTTCAGTCTTTCATTTCTACTTTCACTTGCCTTATCTTCACTATGTGCCAGGTTTTTGCTCTTCTTTTCCCCACCCTCCCTCTCTTTTGCTTTCTTGCTCTTCTCTTTCTCTCTCTCTTGTTCACTCTCTTGTTGAAGGGAATTAAATTACACAGCGATGTCAAAGAGCCAGGACGAAACACCGCGATACAGTTGAATGCCGGCTGGTGCAGAGCTACTGTACAGCATGACTAATATAATGGGTTTTATCATCTCCAACTCTCTCTTTCTCAACTGAGAAAAAGGTCTCATAGATTAGTCATTGGGTGTGTCTCGGAAATATGGTTGTTTCATCAGCCATGTGCCCTGATGCCAAATGGTGTGAAAACTAATAGCCTAAGCATCTCATTCATCAATTGATCATTCATCATTTATAGCACAAGTGGTGGCCTATAATCTCTGCTGCCATTTAAATCATCGCTTTTATGGGGTTTGGAGCAATTTGAATTGACACATTTATCAGTTATTCTCGTCTAATGGCACAACAGTGGCCTTATATGACAGTGTGCATGCACAATAATGCAATTTGGAGGCCAAGTTGGGATGTTATTGGGTTAAAATCCATGCAACAGCAATAAAAGAGTGTGAGGGGTGGGTCCTGATGAACCACTCACCGCTGTCTGCACTGTGAACAGACCTGGGAGCTGAGGACAGAGTGACAGCGGAGGGAGAAAACACACAGGACAGTATATTAGTTTCATCACGATACGCCTTAGAAATACAAAATCTCTTGTAAGTGAAGCCTTGTGTCTTGAGCCCAAAAACTCTGTAGTATTAATCTCAAGGAAGTGAAGTTGCTTACATGATGTGTGTCAAATGAGCAATCAGCTGGTGTTTCCTGACCACTGTAACTGCCCCTGAAGAAAAGTGGAAGCTTAGATGACCTATACTTACTGTATTTGTGTGTGCACATGGATAGTGTCTGTGTGGTTATGTAAACAAGCGCAGTGTGTGAGACCGCGTTAAGTGGAGCTCATAAACCTGTCAAATAGTAAAAGTACGAGGACAAACAGTAAACTGAAACGAGAGCGTTAGTTTTCAGTGGAGGGGAAATAAAGAAGGCCAGCTGTTGTGGGACATCTATAAAACATCAGCTGTGTGAAGATATGCCCCTGACCGCATCAACATGCAGGCAAATCACCATCACGACCTACACATCTTATAAAATATGAAGCAGCATGGGCACAGCCATGCAGCATCGGGTCATTCATGTTAAAAATGCATTTGTTTATTGCATCCACCCACTGAACGTCGTCATTTTAATGGACTGTGCTGCAGCTTGAGATTATTTCTTCTCAAGCTAGGTGCTACAATACGAAACATAACAATATTTTGTTATTATCGTAATTGAGAGGCGGTACTTAGACACAGTGGTGCTTTGAAGTCAATTCTGACTTTAGCATGCTAACCTGCTCACAATGACAATGCTAAAATGCCAATGTTTGGCAGGTATAATGTTTACCGTGTCCACTATCTAGTTTAGCGTGTTAGCATGCTAACATCCGCTAATTAGCACTGAAACAAAGTACAGTTATTTAAAAAGTAGGTATTTAGTCATAAACCATGTGTCTACCAAATTCCATGGCGATCCACCCAACAGTTTTTGAGATACTGTATATCAGTTCAAACCACATACTGTATATGAACGTGTTGTTTGCAGTAGAGGAAGTGTCAGGGGATCACAAAAGTCAGTAGGATTCATCCTCTGGGGACCACGAAAGTGTTGAGACATTTCAGTCAGAAGAGGTGGGCCGACTGACTGCCATTGCCATTGCCATCCCTGGAATGAAGCAACATCCGTTAGTCAGTCAATTATTTAGTAGGAGTTTGAGGGACATCTATTAAACGGTGGACATCCCATTTTGGAATTAGCCTCCTATGAAGAATAGATGAGCACACACCTCTCAGTATTTTTCTAATCAGTATAATAACAGCAGACTATTAAAAAGCCAAAGTGATTACACAGCAATGAACACCCATGTTATCAACACCTCTCTCTGTCGGACCTCCCTGTGCACATAGCTAATTTCCCTCTCTCTCCACCGCTCTCTGACCCCGATTCACCCCTTTGGCTTCATGTCATACATCTTCTCTGAAGCAGCTCCAAATTGCTTTAGCTCCTCACTCCCTCTCTCTTTTGAATTGAATTCACTCTCTATCTCGTTCACTCTCTCTCAGGCTCTCCTGTTATAACACCCTCTCTTTTATTCCCATTTGACCTCCACCTAAACACTCTCTGTCTTTCTTTCTCTGAGTCTCTCCATCTTTGTCTCGCCCTCACTCGCGCTCAATGCAATGAGGAATGGGAGAGTTATTACAGAGGGAAACTCCCACGACTACAGCTCGCTCAGCATCACAATAAGACACACATTCATCCTCCTGTAAAGGTGACTGTATTCATTTCCTAACCTCTAACCTTCATCACAGCAGCCAAATCATCACCATTAACTGAAACCTGATCCTAATTTCAGCCGTGAACCTAAAGCACAGTCTCGAAAGTCAGTGCTTTACAGATGTATACATTACGTTATTGACAACCGCTTTTCATAGCCGAGCCCACCATCGTTCTTTAGAACAGTTTTTAGCCATACCAGCAGCATCGCTTTATGGAAGGCAACGTCCGTCTGTCGACCCACCACTTTGGTCCAAACTGAAATTTCTCAACATCTATATTTTTGTTGTTGCATGAATGTTGTAAAGACATTCATGATTCCCGGAGGACACACCCGACTGACATTTGGTGCTCGCTTGACTTTTCCTGTAGCTCCTCCACGAGGAAAATGACAAAAAACGGCAGAGACTCACAACCACAGACTTACAGCCATTGAGGGAGCCGTATCCCAGATTGTTCAGCGCCTCCCTGCTGCTACAGCGGGAACTGCGTCTGCTCCCCCACTGGTCATTGTCGTGACAAGCTGACCGCGCTTTCATCTCCTCCTTCAGGATCATCCTGCCAATTCCCTGTGGGGAGGGAAGGGAGAGTAGAGGGGAGGAATAGAATGATGGGTTAAATAAAGGAACCAGAAGAGAAGGTGGGGAAATGGACAGATAGATGGAGCAATAAGGCTTAGTTGAGTGGGATGGATGCATGGGTCCATAGATGGTGGTGGAATAAAGCAGAATGAGACAAAGAAAGGTGATGGTTGCTGTTTGGACAGATAGAGGGATGAATATGAAATGATAGAAGGAGAGAGGAGCATCTTTCTGTATCATGTTCCAGCTGGCGAGGTTGGAAAGAAGCATTTAATTAACTAGCTCATTAAATATTAACACACACTTAAAATATAAAAAAGGGAGAATCTTCCTTTCTTACCTTGTTTATATTGTGATTCCATCCATCCTCCTCCCCTCCGGATGAAAACCTCCTCACCCTGGAGACTAGAGAGAGAGAGGTGGGAAGAGTAAATACAGGTTTCTAAGCAGGTGTTTGTGCAGAAGTGTGTGTGTTTCAGAACGAGAGGGAGCCGTACCTTTTGGAGAGCCAGTATATGGGTAATAGTTGGAGTCTGGGTGATAAATGCCGTTACAGTTGGGGGTGGAAAGGCCACTGGAATTGAGGAGGTTCTCATTGGTCTTACTCTTATTGGCTGTTGGAGAGGCAGACAAGTCTGAGGGAGAGACGATAAGAGGAAGAGAGAGAGATGAATCACAGAATTCCTCAACGCAATTTATGATCACAAAATCTTTTTTAACATTTAAGCTGTTCTAGTCTGAAACACATGCACTTGAAATAACAAAACGGCACTGAGAAGGGAAAAGTCAACCATGGGGCATGAATGCTGAAACCTGTTTTGCTTGTTTGTTTGTTGTTGGCCTCTGAAATGATTCACTGAGGTTTTTGTGTCTTTTTGCGTGTGCGCGCGGGAGAAGCAAGACGGCCAAAGTAGCGCATTTACTTACAGAGAGGGGAGGGCTCAGCAGGGGGGAGGAAGGGAGGAGGAGGAGGAGGCATCAAAAGCAAAGGGAACAGAGAACGGAAAGGAGGTCAGAGAAGATGCGATGGGATATGATGCACAACTTCCAGTAAGCAAGCAAAGTTGTCAAGGGTGACGATTTCCTTGTGAGGATGAAAGGACGCAATATCTTGGAGAAAATTGTTGAAGGGGTTTTGTGGCTTTTGTTAGACAGTGAAAAGAGCAAGTGGGTGACATACAACAAAGGCCATATTCCAATTGATGCTGTGAGTGCATGAATGTGACTTTTATTCTTTGGACAGCCCGAACTTTCACTGGACACAAAAAAAACAACGAAGCAATCCGTCCCCTTTTTTCTGAGGTCATTTAAAAAAAGTGTAATCTTTATTTAACATAGACGAATGCATTCATCAATGTTTCATCGGCAGATAACATGCATACATGTCTCGGGCCGAGGCAGACTCCTACACCCCAATCCTGTTAATATTCTTACATTTAAAACAGATATGACAGAAGCATTAAAAGGAACCAAACGAAGAACTTAAAACCGTTGTAACCATCTGGTTTGTGCGCTACATTTGCTTTCTTTCTCAGTTGTTAACCAAACACCTCCTCAAGTAGCTCTAAAAGGTTTGTTTTTGAGCTGCAGCGAGCTTTGACTATGACATACATTATGGTACTAAATATACAGGATGTATACCCGATTATGGAACTTTGCCTTAATATGAAAACTGCTCTATAAATGATTCGTGCTGTAAATTTAAATTCATCCACAGAGCCCAGATCACAGATTGCCTGCTCAGACTGAGGAGAGAGGTTTGTCAGTACTTTGTAGCTCAGCGTAAATCATCCAGAGGTGATCCTGAGGAACCGTAAGTCTGTTGGATCTGCCATCTGAGCACTGATGGATCACCTACACACTCGGAGCATTTGGCGCTGCTTCTCTCAGTTTTACTTCCCCTTTTGAATCATCAATTGAATATGTAATCTCGCCTCTAATGCGGCTACAACAGCCCAACATCTCAGCTGGAGTTTAGTTTAGTTTTTAGTTAGGTCAGGTTAGAGTAATGTTATTATTCCTCAGACAATGAGGGACGTGATGTGTGGTGAACGCCTCAATCTCACCTTTTCTCTACCGTTAAGATACCTCAACTCTTCCGACATTGATTTCTGATGCAGTCCTTTTGTTTAACCAAATTTTAAAAATCCCCCCCGCCTGGAACTCTGGAATTATTTTACTTAAAGGTAACATCAGGTCAGGGATTCCCACGGTGCTAAACACTGAGCAGGTGGCCCACTGTGTTCGTTGCAGCAGAAACACTGAATTTTGTGACATTGACTTTGAATATGGATCGGTCACATCATAACAGATACACTCCCCTTATCAAGGTCAGTATGGGGGCTGATATGAAGTGATAAGAGTCAGTGGGAGTTACCCGTTGATCGTACTGTACAAGGTGTTTAGGGCTATAACTAATATACTAATACTACTATTTGTGTCATCGCCAATTTCAATTTCTGTTTAAGCCACTTGGTTGCTTCTTTACTACACAGTTTGGACGATGTTTTGAGGTGTTTCTACTTGCAATTCCATTATGGATTAAAATAAGAAGGTTACTCACAAATCAACTCAAATGAACAGTTTAAAGCTTACTTATTGTTCCAGTACTGGAAGCACACAGCAATAATCGTAACTTGTACACAGCTGAGATGTATCGAAAACCAACAGTCTAATCCAAGCCGTCAAAAAGGCTGTTTTGAGCTGAACCAACAGTTAAGTGACCTCCTTTCTTCAATAAATGCTGACTAATTAGCTTTTACATACAACCTCAGTATATTTAAACACCAGCATAAAATCCAAAGATATTTCATCTTTAATTGTATAAAACAGAGAAAAGCAGCAAATCCTCACATTTGAGAAGCTGAATCCTGTGAACGGACAGTTTTCTTCCAAATTCAAATCAAAATGGTTTCAATCTGCTGGTCGGTTAACATGCAACTTAAAAGCAGAAATAATAAAACACAGTGGCTGCATCAAGCCTGTGCAGGCTTGTAGACAAAATGCTGTCACTTCCTCTGACTACTTCTCTTTGGATAACTGAATGTCATAAGAAGCACCAGATGTTTGATGTTATCTTTTCTCTAACAGATTCCTTAAGTCAGACAAAGAGAAGCTCGTTTCATACTGAGAAGGCATTGACAAGCAACTGATCAACAGCCTAACAAAAGCTATAAAAAGCACAACATTGTGAGGAATGGACTAACCTTTTCTTTTATAGATGGGGGGTTTCCTGTAGATGTTGGTTTCCTCGGAAGCTGAGAACAGAAGCAACAAGAGAATGAGTGTGGAGAGCAAAGGGGAGAGTGGAAGGAGAGGAATCTGGATTTCCTTAACAAACCCGTCCCTCCAAATTAGTTGTATACATTTACAGTCTCCTTAACCGTAAAGCTGACAGCACGGGTGATAAACTGCTACGGCGGCGACAGTGCCGTGCATCCAGGCTGATTAATACAGATTCACAGGCTTTATTACTGGAAAGAGCAGCAGATGGCACAGGAACAAAGAAGAGGGAGGAGAGCAGTTGAAGGGTGGATAGAGGGCTGGATGGAGAGGCAGAGGAAAAGATAAAGGGGAAGAGAGGGAGACACTTAGAAGTGACAGAAGCATGTCTTGTAGCTCTCGTTTTGTGGGTTATTCTGTACAATCACTCGAGTACTGGAAAAGTGCTACAACAACACATTACAGTAAATTAAAAAAATTATTGGGGTCAGGAGCTAAAATTAAACAACTACAGCAAAAAAAAAAAGCATAAAAACATATTTCCAACTTCTGCACAGAGTGGGCCACTAAATCTGCCAAAGTTAGCGGTCCGACTCCCAACGGGCTGTCCATGCTAAATTTGTAAGCACTCGTGATGCTGTGAGGCACTTTGTATAAAAGCATCGACCAAATAGATTCTGCTCCGTGTTCAAAAGCATGAAGGGAGTGATGTCGCAGGGGCTGGCAAGGAATCACAGCCTGGGAAAAACCCGGAGAGAGGGAACACGCAGTGAGAAATAGACTAAAGGCAGGAGGAGGAAATGATGGAGGGAAACCAAATGCACAGCGTGCAGTGAAAAGTAAAGGCCTTTTAAAGCGAAGGGGACAAAGACGGAGTGAAACATTCAGGGAGGAGAGAGGCCGTAACTTGATAAAATGGAGGGTTGATGAAGTGTTTAAATTATTATTATATTAGTTGTTACATTAAAGCGCTCATACAAGAGCTCTAGATTAGTAAGATTAATCAGACGGACTCCCCGCGGGAGAGCAATGGAATAAAGATAACTGCTGCGATTTCTACACATGGATGATTTCATTTTCCCGAGACGGTGTGGGAAATTTCTGAGGCATCGAAAATCAAAATCACGAATATTTTAATTATTGATGAATCTCTTTAAAACATAAAGCAAAAAGGGAAAAAAAACCACAGCCACAATTTCCCACAACCAATATATTTATTTTCATTTTTTGTCAACAACTAACTTCAGCATTTATAATAATGCTGATAAAAATGTCATAATTACCATGGTCAGGTTCAAGGCTCACTGGGAATGAGGTAGTATGTCAGGAGAGTAGCTAGTGTTGATCTGGGGACAGGATGTGGGTCAAGGTCTGGGCTCTCAGTATGAATAAATATTTGGAGGGTGGGTCGGTTACGATCTGATGTGGGTAATTTCAGGTTAGTAAAGAGGTCAGGGGTCAGCGTTACACATCAGGGCCTACCTGGCACATGGAAATGCTTGGGGGCTTGGAAGGTGGTGGTGGTGGGTGTGGTACACCTGGGCTCAGGCTGACTGTAATAGGGTGAACTCCTGCCACTCTCACTGCCTACAGCCAGCGCAGCCAATCACAGTGAGGGAAACCAAAGCATGAGCAACAGAATGGCCCATGTCCCCAAACAGACAGAAAGACAGATAACCTGAAGAATCACATGTATGTGAGCGTGCGTGTTTTCGTGGGACGGGACACGACACCCTATTGCACCCACTCAAAGAGAGTTAGTCAGTCTTTCCAGTTAGGAAGCTCATATTCTCTGTGTGCATGTGTGTGTGTGTGTGTGTGTTGTATGTGTGTCTCTGCTTGAGTGGGCACATTACCGGGGAGATAATAATGCAGTGGGGAGCCTCCGCGGCGACTGTGTGTAGGGGAATCAGTGAAAGCGGAGCTGGAGGAACGCCTCGTTCTCACCTCCAAACCATCCAAGAGATCCTGGATAGAGAGAGAGAGAGAGAGAGAGAGAGAGAGAGAGAGAGAGAGAGAGAGGCTATCTTAGAGAATGTGCTTTAATTTACTAAATGCAGTATAGGAACCGACACAAGGATCCTTTCAAAACACAATTTTAATCATGTTGAGAGCAAATCATTATTATTGAAGTTCCCTTCCAGTACACACACACACACACACACACACACACACTCACACACACACACACACACACACACACACACACACACACACACACACACACAAAGACCTTTCATTTTGAAGCAGCCATACTTTAAAGGGATAGTTTGACATTGACAATACGCTCATTCACTTTTTTTGCCAACAGTTAGATGAGCGATACCACCCTCACGTCTGTATGCTGTATATGAAGCTGGAGCAGCTGGTAGCTAGCTGAGCTAAGCTGAGCATAAAGACTGGAAACAGAGGGAAACAGCCTCGCTCTGTTTGATCTACCAGCAGTTCAAGACATTGTATCATATTCGTCTGATCTACACAAAAACGGAAATGTGTAAAACTGTTTAATGAGTGCTGATCCCTGCTGCAGATAGTTGATCCATCACAATCAACTGTAACGTTTGTAAATCTGCATTAATTTGCCTCCAATTACGTTGTTTACAAGTAGATTACTTTAAAGAAAACCTCTGGAATAAGTTGGATGGACTACTTACATGAGAGTATGTTGATAAGGAGCCCAATGACTGGATGAGAAGAGACAAATATATTTGTTATGACTATGACAACAAAAACTATTGGTCAATTTCCTTCCATCTGCCTTTTTGTCAGAAGAAATGTAACTCAGAATAGCCCACTGTAACTTCCATGATTGATTGTGTGTGTGTGTGTGTGTGTGTGTGTGTACCTGTCCGCAGCTGTATCGCTCCAGAGTGTCATCTGAGAGGTGTGTGTGTGCATGGTCGGCCTGATAAGGGATGATGTCAGGCCTCTGGATGTCATATATGGCTTTGACCCTGGGCAGAGCTGCAAGCTGCTTATAGTCCAAAATATCCGCTTTAGACTGGAAGAGAGAGAGAGAGAGAGAGAGAGAGAGAGAGAGAGAGAGAGAGAGA
>NW_022280048.1:977032-979036 GCF_004355925.1 Anarrhichthys ocellatus | reverse complement strand
GAGAGAGAGAGAGAGAGAGAGAGAGAGAGAGAGAGAGAGAGAGAGACGGGGAGACAAAACACTGTATAAAAATAAATTTTGTGCATACAAAAAGACATACACAAGCAGGAATCAAAGTGGACAAACAGAAAATACAGAGAGGGTTACTTTAAAATACCTGAGGGCACGTTTAATGACAATTTAAAAACAGTTTAAGACCAATCTCCATTCAGAAAGGTCATACAAAATGAATAAAAAGAGCCTAAATTGAGTAAGACCCATAACTAAGGCTTTACGGTGCTGCAGACACCCCAGTGTTAAAGCACATATGGTGAAGCAGAGAGGACAGACCTGTGGCCCAACAAACCAGAGAGAGATAGATGGGAGACCGAAAGAGCTTTCGGGGACTCTTTGTGCTTCTGTCATGTCGGTTATATTTTGATTGAAAGATGTGACAGCTGAGGGCGTCACCACGGCATTGTTGGCATAACCATGGCGATGGCGGTACTTACAAAGATGAGCCGGTGAGGAGAGCCGAGGAGAGGAGACGAGCCTGGAGGAGAAATGGACGCCGTCTCAGAAGTGCGTCTCAGCTGGTAGGACAGATAGAGATAAGAGAGTCAGAGCAAGTCTGAGGTCAAAGTAAAGCTAGTACAAACACAGCTAGTGCAACTACATAAAGATGTACAACAACAATAACAACGACGACGACAACATTACACCTATCTAAGTACTTGCTGTCAGGTGAGTCTTTCCCATGTAAAATCCTGCACACACACACGCTACACGACTGTCTTTAAGTCGTTGTGGTTTTCAAACTACATGACTGACCTGGGACACAGACTACGAAATCTTTCACTGGGAGGAATCCCTGGTGAGGTCTCCAAACTATGTTTTGTCAAGAAAACAAGTGAGAAGGGAAACGGGCGAAGTCATGCTTGTTGATGTTGTCGTTGGCACACATGTTCACATAGCAGCCTGTTTTCACATGTCTTTACTATTTCCCTCACGTAGATCAGCCACTGTGTTGTGTTTGTTCATGCAAACATCCAACAGCTTTGGAGCAATAACAACTTTGGTCCTTGTTGCAAATAGAGCGCATACAGTAAAGTTCCTCGGCCAGCTTTTACTTCCAACCCGTGTCTCGTGCTCTCATTGGCTGTAGCTGCCTGACAGACTCCCCAACAGGTACAGATATTTAGCATGCTAGTTATCTAGAATGTGTCTGTGATGCGTCAGCGAGCCTCTCAGCTGGAGTCTTTGAACAGTTCACGAATGGTGCTCAAGTACCGATCATGTAGTAGGAACTGGGCATTAGCAACAGCAGTTTGTTGTAAAAAAAACTTGGGTAAGACTTTATTTGAAATGTGTCATAAACTGCAAAACCACCACTTATTGAGTGTTATTTTTCATAAAAAAGGTTACAAGCTGTTAGTAAAAAGAACAACAACATTTTAGCTGAGACAGCAAACAGAGCCAGTCTCTTGCTCCCAGACAAGTGGCAAAGGCCTGAAAAGCAAGATAAAAACAATATTGCATTATTCTGGAGAGCCTGGTCTTCGTTAGTTTCTTATAACGCAAAAAAACATTTTAGCTTGAAAACCAAGAATGAGAAATTTCAGCCACGGAGAGAAACAAAGAGAGGGCAGAAACAGAAATAGAGAGAAATGGCAGGGGGTTGTGGGTATTTTGAGTATTGCTCACCCTCAGTTTTCTCTCCAGCCGAGCTGCTTCTTTACACATGGGGTGCCAAACCTCTGAACCTGCACACAAACACACACCATTTTAGCTCAGTTTATTTTGTTGTGTGTGTGTGTGGGCAGCTGCCATACAGTTTTATGGGATCCTATGAAGAGCAGATCAGCCTCCTTTAAGTGCATCAACATCAAATAGCACACACAGGAGGCGACGCATGAGGCTGTGGAGGCAGTTTGTCTGGTCTGAGGACAGAGGATGTAAGTCTTCTTGTCTCCACACACAAATAAACAAGGAAGACAGAGACAGAGAGAGAGAGAGAGAGAGAGA
>NW_022280048.1:937580-977022 GCF_004355925.1 Anarrhichthys ocellatus | reverse complement strand
AGAGAGAGAGTTTAGCCATGCTTAGCGGAGTAGTTGAAGTGATGGCAATGTTGTTCAGTCCACCATTTTCTTCCGTACAGAAAACACATCATGAAATTCTGTTCAGACATTCATGGTCCTCAGATGATGAATCCTACCAACTTTGGTGATCCGCAGACTTTTCCGCGAGCGCCACCATGACTTCTACATTTGTGGTTTTGAGTCAAATCTTTCAACAACTATTGGACAGCAACATGGATTGGGATAAAATTGGGTACACACATCCATGCCCCTTTCAGGGTAATTGTAATAGCTTTGGTGATATCTTAACTTTTCTTGTAGTATCATCAACAAGTCAAAATGTCCTTTTGTCCAACACTTTTGGACAGAGGACTAAGGATTATCTTGATTAACCGGGTCATATTTTCTTGAATGAGACGTTGCTGTTGAGTTTTTCAAATGTATTTTCTTGGCGCTTTGAGCACCACGAGCCGAGTGCCATACAGTCCCATTATATTCGAGAGAAGGCCGACATCCATACGGCTGATATAACACTTGGCAACTCACACCGAAAACTATCTAGATTGATTAAAAGCATGACAGCTAAGTCGATAACATGTATTTTGGATTTTTGGGTGAGTGCTAAACTAAGATCGTGATCATGGTTAACGTCATACTTGCAATACATCATAATGTTAGCATTGACACTGTGAGCCCGTTAGCATGCTGACGTTAGCATTTAGCTCAAAGCACTGAAGGACAATTAAGTTCTAACTAACTAAATGACTCGAAAGAGAAATACAGCCCAAATAGTGGACCATTGTGTTAAAGAGACAGTGAGCAAGAACGAAAAAGACATACAGAGAGGGATGAGTGGTGTAACGTTACAGTATGTGCAAAATCAAACATTCAATCTCCTTCACTTCCAGTCTTATTATTTATTTTTTTATTCAGAAATGCACATATATTGCATACCCTGTGCATAACCATATGCTAAACAGAACCACTGCTTTGACAGCATTGTGCTTTAACAGTCGACCCCCCAAAAAAATGTTTTTTGAATTGAACTGAATTGAACAATAATAAGAGGTGGCCTAAATGAAGAGACAAAAGAAACAAGGAAGAGGACATTTTACTTTTGAGCAAAGATAAAGAGGGAATGAATGTTCATATTCATAATCATAAACCACTAATGTCAGGAAGCTATATGCATGTGGATCTGATAGTGATAATGACAGTAATATATCCCCTTTGAACACACACACACACACACACACACACGCACACACATTTTCTCAGGCCTTGGGGCAACGCAGGAACCGAATGGACTCAGTTAGCTGATCATGACTCCAATATACAACTCCTATCAACACCATCAATCTAACCTGCACACACACACGCGCACAGATACACAGAGACTACACACACACACACACACATACACCCACACACAAAATCAATACTGTAGACAGGAACCATGCGTGGTGATTCAGTGCACCCCCGTCCCACCCACGCTCCTCAACCCTGCTGCCGAACAGATGTATGGCCTTGGACTTGAGATCCTTTATCTCCTGGATGAGGAGAATCTAAACGGTGCGGAGAAAAGGAATTAAATCCGAAACAACAGCGCTGCACATCAGTTCTGAGAAAATTAGCTGCCGGAAATTTGTCTGACTTTTATTTTTTGCTTTTATTAACTTTATGCAAAATGAGGTCAGTGGACAAAACTGGCCTCCTTATGTTACATTCAAAGGGAATGAATGCAGCCTGTGGAATCTAGGGAAGCAATATTGACATTTGTGTTTGTGTCATTTGAAATTCTAATGCTATAAAGCAGCAGATATTTAAATGGCCTCAGGAGTTTTGCTTTCTGCGGAATCATGCTGCCATGAGAAACACTAATGTTACCAGTCAGATATGTAGAATGATTACTTCCATTCTTTTAACCTCCTGATGTCTGTTGCCCTTCTTTTTTTATATTTAGACTTTATTGAGAGACTAAGAAAAAAGGTAAAGGTGCATAAATGCACTTAAGCTACATTCGGTTTCTACTTGACACGGCCTGAAACGATTAGTTTGAAAGAAAATTACCTGATAACAATTATGAGAATCAACAAGTCATCTGAATTCCTCCTTAAGTAGAAATACATTTGATATTGTTACGTTTTACATTTCTTTAGAATGAAAATAAACAATTATACAACATCAGTTTGGGCTCTGGTAACTTGATATTGAGCGTGAATCCTTATTTTTCATATTTTACAATTTTATAATTAGTGGATCAATGATGATAAAAAAATTCAGGCTGCAGTCCGAAACCTGCAGGAGTAAAGCATGAGAGTCAAAATGTTAACCGCCTGAGTGAAACCTACCATGACCTGCTGCCAAAGTTGTGGCAAAATTGTTGAGAAATCCACTGGAAGTGTGACCATTATTTGGACTGAGTGAACTGGACTTTATATAACATAGCTCCATTGGATGTTTGTAAAATGCTGAATAATGAAAACACAACCGAGAAAACACTTATCCCTTTTTAGAATTTAAATTAAACATTCATAGTTACTTCATTAAATAGTTCTCCACCCCCACCTCCAACACACACACACACACACCACTTCTTATTCCAGACGTGTATCATGAGATTGATTGCATGTGTGTGCGCATGTGTTGTGCGTGCGTGCGTGTGTTGTAATCTAGTGTGTCTCAAGAGGGTGATTGCTCAGCCGTCCAGCATGTCTGAAGTCATCAAAAGGAGTGAATGTAACCTTGGGGCAGCTTTCCGGAGCTCAGCACACAAGCAAACACACCTGCATTCATATGCAGACACACAAATGTGCAAACATGTTTGCAAGCAGATTCACTGGCACGCACGGAAAAGAAAGCTTGCATCTATTTTCGGGCATAGATTAATACACACACGGACTTCAGTTACAATATGCAAATTCTTAGTTTTACTGTTGGTTGTGAGCAGGTGAGCAGCAGAATGTCAATGAGTGTGTCAACCTGTGTGGCGACTCTGTGTAACCACATGTTACGGTACAGTAGCTCTACCTTTAATCTGGATTCAGCTCAGTCAGGCTAAATCATCTGTGTATGTACTATTTGAATTTCTTTTTTTACATTTCCCCCTCATCTTAAGGAAACACTTGTGCTCTTATTGTCATGTGAGGCCTGTTTGCACAACCATATCTGCTTCAATACAGTATGTTCATTTGCATTAACATCATGTTTTCAGAGGAATGCTGCTCATTTTTCTTCAACATATCAGACATTTTGACATTGTACTTATCTGCAAAAATGTTCACAGCCAACATTTTCCCTTATTCCTCCAATATAAGCATGTATTTAAGCTTAACTGTGGTTGAGGTATGGCTAAGATTAAGGTCAGGGCACTTAATGATGCCGTTTAATCATAGATTTGCAAATTATATGTAGCTCCATATAAATATTATGGCCGACATTACGATGCATTTCCTCCTAAAAGTAATTGCTAATGCAAAACAGCTGCTCTCAGAGTAATTTGTAGGACATTTGGTTGGTTATTAAGCAAAACGCATATAAATGCAAGTTTGTCCCACATGGTCAAGAAGGGTTGCCAGTTCCTCATGTAAACCTGCATGAAGGCATGAATAAGCGTATTACCTTTAATTACTATTATCTAATTTGTAAAAACAGAAGCTCCTGGATGATTCAATTTCAACTTCCGCAAAGTCGGTTTCATTCGTATTAATTCTGTCAGGGGCGGCGCAGAGTAATGGACACAGCAGAGGCGAAGGTTGAGTGGTAATTGACTCCAACCTTTGTGTGTACAAAGAAAACATCAGCTGAGGGACGGCGTGTGTATGTGTGTGTCTTTACCACTGAGTGTGGTATATGTGAGATCAATAAGCTATATAACAAAACGGGGCTTTGTTAAAAGCAGTCACTTATCAGGTGGCCATATATTCTACAGCTCTCTAAGTCTTTGACACACACACACACACACACATACTGGCCATCTGGATACTTTCAGGGTTCATCTAATTCAATTTCTATGCCTGTAAGCTGTATAAATGCATATTGGTTTTACATATGTTGTACAATTTGTCAGGTGCTCCCCTCCCCTCCTGCACCTGTAAGGTACATTTCCTCTCCTTCCAGGAACATCATGTGACAGCGGGCACACCTGGCACAGCTGGGGTGGTATCGCTTCCCTCCAGCCTAGAGGAGAAGAACAGGAAAGGAAAGGAAAAGTGAGAGGAAATAAATAAGGCAGAGAGAGAGAGAGAGAGTGACTACAGCGGATGACACAAATGAGGAAACCAGAACGAAGTGTGGTGATAAGAAATGGAGAAAAAGAACGAGGAATGAAGAGAGAGGAGAGGCACGATAAGAAATAGAAAAAAAAACCCAGGAATGAATAGGGGTAGAGGAGATGGGAGAGTGTTGCTTTGTTGGTTTTGCAAAGCTGCTTCGTCATCAGTCAACACTTCAGACATTTAAAGAGGGACAGCTGTGTTTTTTCGCAGCTTTTTATAGACGGACACACGTACACACACACATACTGGCACACAAACCCACACTTTCCTCCACAAAGACGAAAAAAATATGCACATTCTCCCAACATTGTTCCCATCTGTCTTAAGCATACACACACATATCCACACATGGAAACGTGCACTCACCTCAAGTACTCTGCCGCTGATGTACCTGTTACAGCTGTCACACCTGATCCCAAACTGAGTGTGGTAGTCAGTCTCACAGTAAGGTATCCCATCCCTGATGGGGTGAAAAAATAAATGAAATACTCTCACATTGAATTCCCCTGCTGTCTTTGTGCAACTGTTCCACTGTTATTTATCCTGTAACACATTGCTTTTTGATGCAAGATTCAGCTACATGAGTCAACTGGAGCAAAAACAAAGATCTTTCATTGTGATTTCTGTGTCTAGTTGATTAAAAGACTTGTCTTGCCAATGAATAACGGATATACACAGGTGATGGCGAAAAATAAATCCTACTTTTGCCACAATAAGAGTACTCCAAGTAGCTTTCTGAAAGCACACTGGTCACAGTGGAGAAAATATTTGATATTGGCTCAAACATAACTACAGTAGAGACTGTACATAAGGGGGATCAAGCCACCTACTTGCTGATGTACTCTCCAGTGAGCGCACAGCCGCACGTTCGGCATTTAAAGCAACTGACGTGCCACTGTCTCTCCAGAGCCAGCAGAGACTGACCCTGTTTGATCTCCTCGCCACAGCCGGCACAGTCTAGAGGAGCAGAGAGGAGAAACAGGAAATGCAGCGATGAACACAAAAAAGAAGATAAGATCAGCTTCAATATTCTGAGCTTCCACTCAGTCCTCGTCTCTCTGCTCTGCCAAACTCTCATCCCTTCTCTCCTCCTTCCTCTCTCCTCCTCGTCCCTCTTTCCTGTCGTTATAGTCACACTGTCTTTGCCAGATGGAGCTACAAGAACCAGGCTACAAGACCACCTGGAGCAGCAGGCCACCTTTTGTGTGGGTGCATGTGTGTGGGTGTGAAGCTGCAGGGGGATGTGTGTATGTTTTGCAGCGTTCAGAAGGTGGACAGTGAACCTCTTCTGGGGTTCTTTTCCACCTGTCGGGGAGAAAACGGTCTTACATGCTGGATGTAGGTCATTTCAATACTCACTAAGGCACTTAATGTGTATTATTCAGAAGGTGGAAATAGTCACCAACAAATACGCTCTTTACTCCTGTTTGATTCATGTCAGCTAAAAACTGCAGTGCAAGGGGTGTTGTAACATATTACGTAACCTTTTTAAAGAAAAATGAAACTTCATATGTGTGAATAGTTCTGAAAGATCTTTATCTGCAGTACAAACCAGTGCTGTAGAACTCTAGATCGATCTGGAGAATTTTTAAAAACGTCTAAGCCTCGTCTCGGAACCAACCGCATTTTTACTCAGTCTTGTCTCGGTCTCAGAGAAAGAGGGCTTGTTATTTTGAAATTATCCTATGTGTCGTCTAATTTATTTATTACAATCAGTACTGTGAGTGATCACAGAAAACAAAGGAAAAAGACCCACACATACAATTCCCCTCTGCAATACCTTTTGATTATTTTATTAAATTTCTCATGGTACGCATATACACACACACACACACACACAAACACACACACACACACACACACACACACACTCTGTGGGTGTTTGTATGGGAATGTGGATCTTTCAGATCTTCACTCGGTCTCGCTCTGCCTTGGTCTTGACCCCCCCTCAAAGTCTTGATGTTTTCTTGGTCATGACTCAAAATGTGAACTGAATTGATTGCTGGCAAGTAGCTATGGCACCACAGACGCTTTAAAAAAAAAAACACAACTTCACTTCATGCATTGTTTGTGTATAACTGCACAGCTTGTCATGAATGATCCCTTATACAGTGTATGTAACATTCAAAATTAAGAGTATAAGTATGGTGTGGTTTGCATGTGTGTGTGTGTGCATACGTTTGTGTGTGTTTGTTTCTTACAGCTTGGTCCATGGACCTTGATGGGCTTGTCGCTTTTCAGAGTGTGTGAGCACTGCTGACACACACACTTCTTCCCACAGAAGGTCACCCTGTCTCCTATTGGGAACGGACTCCTGAAAACACACACACAGAACATTCCAGTAAAGCTATGCAGATATGGTGTTCTACTGTTCACCCAGAACGCCAAATAACATTTCAACTCTTACCCCCTAGTGGTGCAGTATCTGTCTGTGCAGATAGATACAACACTTTTGTTTTGCAGACATTTTGACAAATGCAAATATATTTTTATCCAAACAAAATGGATTTGAATGGAATGGCAGCTGTGGTTTTCATACTGAAAAAACTAAGACTGAGGAGCATATAGTTTAACACCAGTAGGACATGTTTTTTGTTATCCTTACAGAACTTGTATTTTTTCTCAAATTCACCACTAAAAAATGTATAGTAAATCAATGGACCTTCAGTATCTGAGAACATATTCGATTATATTTCACACAACAATCTGACATTAACATTATTTCTCATTTTTTGGTTTAGCAGAATAGACTGAAATATGAATTCAAGAAGGCATTGAAGTATAAATCAATATGTACAGTAAATGCCTTTTAGCCTGAGGGCTCAGCTGTAGCCACATAGAGTGAGGGCAGAGGTGAGCATCTGCAATGCAGCCACAGCTGAATCCAATTGTTTTCATTGTATACAAATCTGTATCCAGATGACAGCAGAGATGTCCAAAACTCCTCCGGTAGAAAATAAGAAAACTGCAACACACAAGCTGATAAAGGATAAAGTAGCCGCTGCTGTTCTGCAGTCGCCTCAGAAACAGAGAGTTCATCCCAAGTGTGATTCAACATTATTTGGTGATGATATCAGTTACTAGTAGTATTTTCTCACACATTATTGAAGATTTTAAACTGATCTGTCTAGTGGCAGTGAGAATATTTGGAGGACCTTTCTTTGATATCTGTTTAGTTGCAGGAAATTGTCATCAAATTGTCAAATTGTCATCAAATTGTCTATTTGATGTCCCACATATTGGAAGTCAGAATCAATACACTGCCCAGCTCTGTATTATGCTACATGCCCCCTCTGCACACATCAGAGAGGTTGTTGTGAGAGTTCGGTCAATGCTTGCGAATAAAATTCATTTGAGAGACGCAATTTTATTGCAATATGCTGACAGAGTCATTTTCAAAATGAATAAGCTTCATTCACATTTCAGTACAGTGGGTTCTTATTCAGTGGAGTGGGTGCACAAACAAACACATACACATAAATAGGGGGACTAGAAAAACGGTCAATACAAGCAATTCAAAAGCTAATGATCCATCTGTACATCTAACACACTCACTGACAGTTAGCCTTTTATATTATCATCATATTTACTGTGCAGCTCACCAGTCACACTTCATTCAGTTACTTATTACATTCACTGCAGCTTTGAATGAACTGAAGCCAATACTAAATTGACATGATATATAAGAAATAAAGTGAGACCAGCCGACTACAACAGACACGAAGCACATATATGAAGTGTTTCATATTTCAAATATTTCAAATAGTAACTTGTTTGATCTTGGATGTGATGTCTCATCAACGCCTTGCCTACACTGATGCACTTAAGGGTCATTAATTGGTACTAATTAAAGGGCCACTCCACTCATTTTATATGCATTTTAAAAATATATTATATAGCCTTTAAAAGTTGTATAATCTCTTTCTAAGTTCTAGTAAAATAACTAGGTGGCAACCACTGGGTCTGAGAATTGAAGCCTATCCGGGAGTGCCTTAAACTTCATTTCTTTCTAATGTCTGGAATGGAATGGAATTTATGGATTCAATCACTCGTTTTAAGTCTTCTTCAAAACAGCATGATGTTCATTTAGTGAATTATGGTCACGTTTGGAGTCAAATAGACCATAAAGCAGAGTGTGCTTTAGGGCGTGTCTACCTTGTGATTGACAGGTTCCTACCACGGCGTTATCCAGCCTTGGAGTTGTCTGTGTTTTCATCTGAGAACTTTCACAATGTGTCTCCAGTTCATGAAAGTTAATTGTAACATTTTTGGTCGCCTAAAAATAGTCTTATTCAGAGTTTTGTTGTACTTAGCTCCACCCTCTCTTGTCACTTCTAGTTGCAAAAAGCCAAGATGGCAACTGTCAAAAACCAAGATGGCGACGGCTAAAACTGCTCACTTGAGGCTTCAAAACAAAAGTCCACAAACCAATGGGTGACGTCACAGTAAATACGTTCACTTCTCATGTACAGTCTATGAAAATAACCCAGAGGATGTCATGTTTAAAAAATATGGGAGCTTATTAGAGAGATGCGGTTGAAGGAAATACGCTATCAACTTGCATTATGGGAGTTGTAGAGTCCAGAAACTTTGATTTATTACTTTTAATTCGCTATATCAAGTTGTGTTGACTGTGAGTTTCAATTAAAACATCGCCTACAGTGTTTCTTAGCACTGTCGTGAGTGTGCAGTAGCTTTGGTGTACACTGGTCAGTGATACCAAACACAGACACAGGAATTATACTGGCCCGCAGTTCTCATACATCATTGCATTTTTAATTGTAAAGGGCCATCTGTGGTATGCAAGAAGTCCTGAACAGACTTGCAAAGTCATTAAAACACAGTATGTGGCGCTGTGAGAATCTAATTGTTTTTGTAATCACAAGTTACAGGAATGAAGCAGTGCCAAGAGGATCCCTGACGACTCAACACAAAGAGCTGTAAAGAATGGTGTTAAAAATTTGAAATATTAAATATCCAATTCTCCTTCTACTACTACTACCAATGTCAACCATACTATGTTTAAAATACTTTAAATGAATTCCCAGAGCAGAAAAAAAGGATGTTTCTGAATATGAGGCAAGAAATTACAGGAGTGTGTTGTGACTATACCTGCAGATGCTGCAGACGAAGCAGTGTGGGTGGTACGTCCTCCCCAGTGCAGACACCACCTCCCCACTGATATACTGGTCACAGCTGTCACACTGGGTCCCGTACAGCCGCTGGTAGTCCTCTGTACAGATGTACTCGCCAGAGTGGTGGAAGAAACCTGAGTGCACCAGATCACAGCCACAAACTGGAAAAACAGAGAGAGAAAAAACCATGAATCAGCTCACATCATTCCTTCGAAATACAAGGAGAGAAAGTAGGTACTGAATCACTGCATGGCAGCGGTGATAGAAACTCTTTCCTCACTAAAGAAAAGCTCTACAGTGCAAACACAAAAATAAGGTATAAAGGGCTAGTCAGATAAGGAGTTGGCATGCAGCATGTATTTCTTATTACTGTTTAAGCCATTAATGCCTATAATTAAATCAATACATATGATCAGTATGTATGATACTGTAATTAAGAAACTTGAGTTGCCAGTCTGCTTTGACACAAACACCAGTGTTCATCCACAGATCTAAAGGTTTACCCTTCTGCAGGTGCATAACGCTTGTACCACAGTCCTAATTATTTCTGAACATCCTTAAAGGTTCTAACGACCGTTGGATTTATGCCATTTACCCTACTTTCTCCCATACTTGGTGTACTGTCACTATTGCATCCGCCATTTTTGCTCTTTTCACCCATAATGCGTTCCGCAAGAGTCTCACATTTGTCACTCATAGGGAAGTTATTATATACAGTCTATGATAGGGAAGCTTAATGCAACAGGTCATTTTAACTGTATAGCAAGTCTGACTTAATGTTATATTTAAGACAAAGACAACTGGTTTGAGAGTAGTTAACAGTACACATGGCCAGTATTTAGCGTGTGTGTGTGTGTGTGTGGTAGTGGAGGGGGTGGGGTTGTTAAGAGTGCAATCTGTTGTTCTCTGACCTTTAAAGGGTTAGTACTCTAATCTGGTTTTGAGGATTAGACCAGTAACCAACTAATCTGTTAATTTTTTTATACTATGTTTTGGTTGTCTGTGCATGTAAGATTAGGTATGAAAAAATGTGGTATGAGTGCCTGAGTGTAATAGTTTGTACATATGTACCTGCATGTGTACATATGTTTATATGCATCTATGTGAGTATAGTGTGATGGATGCATGTCCAGGCAAAGGGACACAGGAGCGCTCCCGCTGTGTTTACTACGTCCACTGACAGCATGATGTATGGCTTTTATTCAGCAAATGCTGAGTCCTTCAGCCAAATGATTGATTCTGGTGCAGCTGTGCCGGAGGATGACGTGGTCTCTGCTGAGCTGGTTGGTTACATCGTATAAAAAGGAGCTGAACGATGATTTGCTCCAGCTATAAGGGAGGTAGGGAGCTTACTCTCTCTTACCTCCCATCAGTTGTGTTTTAAAGACTTTATAACAGCGATTCGGGATCTACAACAGGTTTTTTTTTTCATGCATGTCCCCAAAATGTATTGAATCTCTCATGCTGTCAGTGTCAGCGCCATGCTTTACCCATTCAGCTGTGCACAAGTCCACATATCTGTCGTGTTATAAGCCGTACTGTACAGCCCCAACCAGTGGATGTTTCAACGAAGCGCTATGATACAACCTGGAAGTACAGTAAGTTAGGCATTGGAAAGGCAGCCAACGGATCCAAATATCTGACAGTGAATTGAATGTCTGGGCTCTAATTAAGCTAATGGCTCTAAACCCAATGGAGTGAATGGATCCGATCTGATCCGAGCCAGTGTGTTAAGTGGCTCAGACAGAGAAAGAGACACTGTGGAGCAAGACAAGCAGTCCAGCTGCCTAATGTATGCGTCTACTGGAGCCAACCTGAAGTCATAAAGACAGTAAAGCAATATGTAAGTGAACTGTAGTTTAGTTTTCTCCACATAAGCCTGGAGCCAAACACATGAACCTTTTGGTTTTCATTTAGAGAGAAAGACTTTGATGAAGCCCAGGGATCATGGACTCATGTCATGGTAACTTGCCATGCCCTTTTAAAAGTGCATTCTTGTAATATTATGTAGATGGTATTGCTGTTCACTGCACATTTTTGTCACTGGACTATCTGCAATTACATTACATCCATTAACTGCTGACCGTAAAAAGTGCCATTATTGCCAAGAGCTCCATAGTGCAGGCACATTGTTGCATCGAGGCAAGTTTATGTGTATAGCACCTTCCAACGACGAGGCAATTCAGAGTGCTTTACAAGAGACATGAAAGGCATTATTACAGGATATGAAAGAAACACAAAAAGGCTGATTGTCTGTGGAATTGTCTTAATGTGGTTATTTAAATTACAAACCAGTATTATGGTTTTCTATTTTTTTCTATCTGTTTCTTTCTGAAGGCGCCAGAAACACACTGAACCAGGATGGAACTCCGTCACAATGCTCACTGTATTTAAACTGTTCAAAGTTTATACCTGCGTGACTCCAGTCCGAGTCCATTTTCAGCATATGTGTTAATTTGTAAATTTGAACCTAAGGAGGTGATTTTCCAACACATGCCTTGATGCCTTTAACACCATCTTCATTATTGTCTTACAACAGAATGATCTTCTTACATTTGTGTTAGTTTGAAGATTGGAATCAATGTATTCATATCGGAAAGAAGAACTAGGACATCGTTCTCAAGCGCGGGAAACGCTGTACAGTATTTTTGTTTTCCCACTCTGTCTCTGATAACTGCATTCTTTCTTGTCATGGCAAAGCTGCTGTCGCACAACTTTAAAATGCCAGCTTGACCTTTATCAGTCTGCCTGAGACTAAAGCTGCTCACAAAATGATGTTCAACAAGGCAACCGTCTTTTCTTACTATCCACTGGGATTCAAAAGATGGAGTTATGTGGTTTCCAGCCAGCTGTGACAACATGATGTATACAAACCTTCATATAGATAAAGATACACTCTTTCCCTCTGTTTTCAAGACACACACACTTGAGGAAGACTTTTTTTTAATCCTTTTTCACTCTGCTGATAGCATTCACACATTCATCGCTGTCTAAATGGAAAGCTATTAAGATGTGGAGGCAAACCGGAAAGAGAGGGAGCAGTTGAGGCTTGCCTGGAATCCAGAGGGACCTCCGGTATATTTGCATTTTCAGATCACATGCCACTTTCAGAAACAAGAACAAATTATTCACAAATAATCACAAATGTTTTGGTGCTCTTGAATGATCAACATTGAGCTTCAGACATTTAAAATAAAAAAGTTGTCAAATTACAAAAGAAAATTAGAAAAATTAAAGAAACGGACAAAAAAAAAGAAACAAAAAAATGTATTTAGTCGTGTAATTTGTGTCGGTTTGCTGATTGTTATCTGACGGGACTGGAGGCACCAGCTGGTTACATTCATACTCAAAAGGGCACTTTGGGCTCGTGAGTGTGCACATGGATATATATATAAAAAAATAAATCAGTGTTTCAATGTAATAATAACAGAAGCTCAGAGATACAGCAGAGTCCTATTCACAGTAACTATAGTCACTTTCATTGGTGCGAAATTGACATCATGGATTTAAGAGAATTCAACATTTACTGGCGATTGTCTCTGCTGGACGGTTGAAGCGCCGGCAGAGAGAGTAACAGCATTTTTATGACCGTCTACAACCATCAAGAGAGTCACCCAGCCTCCACTCTGTCTCACTGTCGAGCACATCCATTCTCAGTCTGTGTAGGGACCTGTAGAACTTATCATCACCAGACAGAGATAACGATCAAAAGGGAAATTATTCAGGCCATATAATGAAATTAAAGGCCTGAGAAATGGCTCGTTTGTAAGCCGTCGTAGCGGATCAGTAAGAAGTAAATGACACCATCACTGCTGCAGTTTCAGTGGTTCAGTTATCATTCGGCAAGTGTGAACAACTTTTGCAGTCAGTGCGGTTCGGGGCCCCAAACCAATGATCAGATTAAAGTCATGATTTAAACATGATGTTAGGTTAGGATAGGAGTCAACACAACAAATAACTTGATTATTGGCTGCTTTGCACAAAGATCTTTCTAACGTTCTACTGCAGACGGGAGAAAGAAGATGAGGCTCGTAGGGAACGCAAACAGAAAATAAATTCCATGTCACAAATACACAAAAGAAATACAAATCAATAAATAAAATCATGCTCAATGCATTTTCTTTCTCCTCCCTTTTATCCCTGTGACTTTCCCTTTCTTCAATCTCTGCTCCATTGGTTTCATTCATCACCAGCCTCCCACTTCCCCTCCCTCCTGCTCATCAGGGGGGGGGGGGGCAGGTTCAGCTGCAGTTCGTCGGAGGCACTGAAGTATTTAGATATATTTCTTCTACATCTGTTAACAGTGATTTGTAGCCTATTAGATTGAAGTGCTTGGGGTCTGGACACACATGCACGCAAACAAACACAATTGGCAGAAAGTCAACAGATAATGATTTCTTTGTTTACTGCCAGCGGCGCATGCACAGGGTGTAAGGAATGAAAGAAAGAGGCCACGCAAGAAGTGATTTAAAAAGAAAGGATATAAATGAAGATGGAGGCAAGAAAGAAGAACTCCCGGAGGCTCGATACGAGAGTTGCTGCCTCATTTTCAATGGACCGGGTATCAGCAAGTATGTGATTCTACGCACCGATCCAATATCACGTTATCATTTACCAGCTCATCCAGGCAGCACAGGAACAACAGCATATGTCACTCGCTATCTGATGTCTCAGCCGTGATGAGAAAGAAGTGAGATGGCTCACTCGTTACTTCCTTCATTAGCTCTGAAACGTTAACGTTTGCTAATGAATGAGCCATCTCACTTCCTTCTCATAAATTGTGTTTGCACTTTAACAATTTATTCGAAGAATTATTTATTCCTTTTGATGTAATTTTTTAAAAGTTTACTTTTCAGTGACTGTCAAACTAGATAATAAAATAAAGCTCTATGGCATTCAATCTAGCAAGTGATAGCGATCATATCACACTCGTACATTTGTTTTTAACGTATTTTACCAGCTCGGTACTCAGTATCGGCTGATACGCAAGCTCAGGTATCGGTATCAGTATCGGGAAGGAAAATACGATATCAAAACACCTCTACTTGATGTGCATGTTGACTGTCTCTTCTTTCTGATTTTGCTTCCAGACACACAAGAAAACATGCAAGCGTGCACATAAACACAGCGGCACACTGAGCCCCGGTGCAAATGCTCATACAAGGACACACACAAAAGAGTGCCGCACAGCTGAGCTGATACAGCGGTTAATGCTTCACAGTTTGTCCTTGAAGTCTCTTCTGAAGAAAGAGCCATCCGTGCCTGTCTGTACAGCTGAGCATACACCAATACTGATTAAACACACCGCTCCTGATGTGCTAACTTGTTTCAAACCAAAGTGGGTCAGGCCTTGCAATAAGCTTTGTAAGAGTCTGTTTTATATTCTGTTGAGAAGGTGAAGACCCTGCAGTTGTACAATACATCCAAATAAATGAAGTGTGCGCCCGTCGTACATCACCTTCGAGGAGGGACTCTTACTGAAAATGATCCTGCAAAAGTCTCCATAAATGGGAATGAAATGGACTATGTGCGATGTTTGTCTTTTTCCCCAGGAATGACTGAGTTTGTTCTTTACAGAAAGAGATGCTGTAAGGTCACAGAAGATGAACGGGGCTCAATTTTCGGATGCAGAAGACGAGAGGGCAGGATTATTTTAGACACGAGGCTAAGACGAGACGTGGGGAAACGAGGAAGAAAGGCAAGATGGGAGTCAAGGGAGAGATTAGAGGAAGAGGAAACGAGAAGGCATCATGTGTGAGGAGAAAGGGAAGCAGACAAGCAAAGCGAAGGGGATGAGGATGTGGAGGAAGAGACAGGGGGGACCCAGGAGAGGTATCAATGAGGCTATCGATCTGTCCATCCAGCGCAGATCTGCCGTCCTGTCACGGTCGTCCCTCATCTATTCGCATCATCAACATGGGATGGTTGTTCTTGCGAAGCTCCTCAGCATTTGCAGGAGTGTGATCAGGATGGAGGGATGGATCAAAGAGAAGGAGAAGGGGGGAGAAAGGGGAAAGTCTAACAGTCTAACTGAGGAGTGGTCGGTAGAAACAGTGCACATATGTGCACTAATAAGGATTTTACCATTTTTAAAGTCTCATTGCTTTAGCAGGCAAACAGCACTACACACACTACAGCTGAGACTGATGGGGATTTGGTCTTAAATGAATCAATCAGGAATCGATTGATTCACCCTGAGGGGACCATGAATCTTTGTACCACATTTAATGACATTCACAGCTACAAACAAAGCATGTGAGACAAGAGAGCCGCAGAGAGTGGGGAGGAAAGAGGAGGGAAAAGAAACAAGACGCCTGTGTACTAAAAGCTGACAATTTGATTCTTGTCCACTTCATCAGCTGACGTCTACTTGACCCACGGCCCATTAGCTCGAATTCATTAAGCTTACTCTGCAAGATTAATTGTCCATAATAATATATACTTTAATATCAAAGGGAGAACACTGCCGTCAATACGTCTAGCTTGTGTCCTGAGGGCTTCGATTGAGCAAACAAACTATCAAATCTGTTATTTCAGCTCAAGTTATTTTTAAGATTTAAAATAGAAAACCCTCCTCGTTGTTGCTTTGTGGCTGAGTGCATTCAAGCGATGCAACTGTCAGATCAAAGAGAGAAAACAGTGTTTTGGGACAGTGTGGGTCTCGGCCTGTGAAAAGGAGGTTAGCTGGTTGGAGTCTGACTTCGGGCTGAAAACCTGCTGACAGCACTGTTAAGTGAGCTGCTGACTCCAGACCTCTATTTGTGTGATCTGTCCCACCTGCTCAGTGGTGGAGCTCAAACATGCAAAGACACACAAACACTCATATATATGCGCACATGCAAAGACAGCACGCATGCACACACATCTGGACAAATGCAATGTGTCTTCCAGCAGTCGTACTCAACTTAAGCTTTTTGAAGGTGGGGCTCAAAGAAAGGGGAATTAGCTGTTGTTTTTTTTCTTTTTGTGTTTGGATTAAACAAACAAAATCAACATGTTAACTGGTAAGATGTATAGATGCTGCAGGGACAGAGCCAGGCTAGCCGTTTTCCTCCGCCTCCAGTCTTTATGCTAAGCTAAGCTAATCAGCTGCTCATTCTAGCTTTATATTTAACTTACAGATATGAAAGTGGTATCAATTTTCTCATCTAACTCTAGCAAAACGAACTCCATTTGGGGCCTGGACCTCTTTTGGGAGGTCTGAGGTCTCCTCCCTGAGCACTTTTTTGAATAAACAAGCTCTATTGGTCTACTTTGAGGGTTTTTTAAGGCACTCTAGCCCATTATTTATATTAAAAGTACAAAAAAAATCCCAAAGAAAATGCTCGGTGACTCACCTGGCACATATTGCGGCCCAGATGGTAGTACAGTATCACTGCCATGTACTGTACGTCATCATGTATCCGAGCCTGGGTTTTTGGTATTTAGAAATGATATCTGCACTGATTGTTTCCCATTGGACTTACATCATAGTGCTGCAGTGGCCGCTGGGATATTTAGACAAAACTACAAAGCCTCCACCTTCCGTTCACTGTGGAGATATCAAAATTTTGTTTTTGGTGACAGTGGCATCCAATTACCAATGCCTCTGTGTCACCCAATGTTTTTTTCTTATAAAAAACAGTTTGTCATCGACTTTGATCCTGGTGAAGTCGTAGCTCAGTTTCTATTTCAGTGAAGCTATCATTGATTCAATTGTGCTGGTTCCTTCTTGTCTGAGTACTGGCAATTATTAAATATTTAATTATGCAAATTGATGTGGGTGGAATCCATACAAGCAAGCACATAAGTCCAAGATAGAAAAATAAATGAATATGAGACGTTGTGTGTGAGTGGAGAAGGGAAGCTGATGCAAGTGTTTGTCCATATGTGTGTGTGTGTGAGAGGAGGTGTTAATGTGCACTGAATATACAGAAGCATGTTTGTGTGTGTAGGTGTGTGGCAGCTTCTTACCTTGGCAGGTGAAGCAGAGAACATGGAAGTGTGTGTTTTTGACGCGCACCACCTCCCCACGACACACCTCCCCACAGCGCTCACACACAATGGGTGAATTTCCACGGCTGGAGAGAGGAGAGCTGCTGTTGTTGTTGTTTCCTCCATAAAGGCCTGACTGGTACTGAACTGAGGAAAGGATCAAAAACATGTCACTTATTGTCCTTCTGAAGCCCTTCCTTCTGTCGTCCTTTCAACTGAATTCAAACATCTTATCAATGTGATAGAAAAAAAAAAAGCCCTGCCACAAAAACATAAACGATGTGATGCATTTGTTTTCTCAGGCAAGTGTCTTGTTACAGGAACATGTGACAGCTAAGCACAAGCTTTAATGCATAATGCATCTGGAAACAGATGCTCAGGTTTGTGTTGCAGATAAAGAAGAAAACAAATCAGATCCTCAATTTGACTCAAACATCATACCGACGTTTGTTTGTTGTCCCTCTCAAAAAAAAAAAAAGGACACTTATTTTTAACGCCACACAAAAGATGTGGCAAACAATCCTGGTGGAAAAACACACAAATACATACACAATATTAAACACGAACATGACCACACCATCGACTGAAGGTTTAAAGGTAGACGAAGAAGGCTTAGTGGTTGGCTTTGTAAATAGTATTGGCACCTGGAAAGTCTGTTGCTCTGCCAGGGAGATCAGCCCGACTTACAGCATCCATTATAAGGAAGCGGCTTAAGAGACAGGTGTAGAGAAAGACGGACACTAACTAACTGAGACAAATTTCAAACTGCTGATGGCCTTCAGTATCTTATAGTTGTCGGGAAATATACAATTACTTATGTACATTTGTACTATTGATTTGCTATTGTAACTACACTTTACAGATTTGCATTGATGTAGTAAACTGTAAACTGTTGTTATACTTCATTATGTCTACACTCATACTACTCCACTTTTACTATGTTTAGTACTTCCGTTTCTTTTCTCCATTTATGGCAATCAGAGAGTGCATTGCAACTTCTGCACATGACAATAAAGCTTTGAATATTGAATCTTGAAACATACATGCAGAACATGACACACACACACACACACACGCACTATGAGAGACAGAAAAGGGAACATCGGATGTTTTGGGATTACACTTCTATCGTCCTCGCTTATGAAACTGGTCAAATCCCTTTTAGAAAAAAAAGTAATTTATTTACGCTGTGTGAAACACACACACACACACACACACACACACACACACACACACACACACACACACACACACACACACACAGCTATGTGTCATGGTAGGGCAGTTGTGAATAGATTTCACTGACTGGCAGCATATCCGATCAATATTGATTACGATTTCCTGTAACAATCAACTGACCTCTATCCAGTGCGCAACAATCTGAGCAATGATTGATGAATGATTCTACTGTATTCTACCCAATTCAATTACATTACAGTTAATGCTGCTGCCTCCAAGAGTATTATGCAATCGCAGCACACACACACACACACATACACACACACACGCACACACACACACACACACCATGCCAGCAGGTTAAGCTGATGACAGCAGGAGAGAGAGTTGTGGATCTATAAATGTAAAGGTAAAGGTCTATAAAGGTAAAATTGGGACAAAAATGTTTCCGGACAAACTGTATGACCAGTATGTGTTTGTGTGTGTGCGTGTGTGTGTGTGTAGGTGTGTGCGTGTGTGTGTGTAGGTGTGTGTGTGTGTGTGTAGGTGTGTGTGTGCACCACAAAAGCTGGCATTGGCTCTGTAGCCAGATGGCAGCACAAGACTGGAACCACAGATATAGTGGTTGTGCATGTTTGTGTGTATGTGTGTGTGTGTGTGTGTGTGTGTGTGAGAGAGAGAGAGAGAGCCTGAGTGTGTTCTTTTGTGTGTTTAAACGTTGTATGTTCTAGTTAACAGTATGTAATTGATGAAGGTGACGACATGTTCATATATTATACATGTACTTTTTGTGCTTCAGTGTGTGTGTGTGTGCGTGCGTGTATGTGTGTGTGTGTGTGTTGTGCATCGTCTTAACACAACGCACACCAGCAGCCAGGTATAATGTCCTGTTCACACACAACCTCTAACCCTCGTCTACACAGTGGTTCCCAACCTTTTCTCTGGTGAGCCCTCGACACACGTTAACTTCACTCTGAGGTGGCCTCTTCAACCAAACAGCAATTTGTCTTTCTCCGATTTTCATTTTGTAAAATGATCCGTTAACTCATGAGTAAAATCATTGAGTAGACAAAACGTTAAATCTGTTTCCTCATGACCCCTCACAAAACATAAAAGAAATTGAACGTTATTTGCGTACAGTTCTGCAGCAAGCGACTTCAAAGTCTGTACTGTTCGACAGAAACACATTTATTCTGACCTTTGACCCTGTGGCTAAACAATAAGGTCTCCCTTAGTGTGAACCAGACCACTTGCTGACATATTTGCAACAGTGTGGCCCCCGCCGGAGCCCCTTTAAGGATAAATATCTCCCTTATGCGAGCTATAAACCTGAGTAGCTGCTAGGAGGTGTGAGTACTCGCTTTGTCTGCAGAGCCGCTTTTGTTTTTTTTTTTGTTTTTTGGAAAATAGATTTTGGGGATTTAGTGGTTTCACATTATTAAAAACATCCTTCTGTGGTTCTATGTTTAGACATTGGGACATATTAATATGTGGCAGGCACGTTGCAGACCAAAGATGTGCAGCTTTGTCTTCCTCTTTCTTCTCTCGAAAACATCCGAGTAGCTGTCAGATGCTACTCTTACCTGACTACTATTGATTGTGATAAGTACTGATCTCTCCCACACACAAAAAAGAGAACAATTTGACTTATTCATTTAATATAATTATGGATGACCTGAGTGGCTCCTGAGACAGATATCAATACAAAATATCAGCCTCTGTCTCTAACCTTCATTGACAGAGAGCCGGCTAATAACATGATGAAATACAGTGTCAATAAGTGAGTCAGTGATCAATAACCTCATTGAAGGGCTGTTTATGTCTGCTTCAGGTTAAACACTCCCAGGACATTATGCTATTGATTATGCAGCAGCAGCAAACACAGACTCACATGAAAACAGACACACACACACACACACACATAGCCTACACGTGTGCACCTCACCAGCACACACACTTACGCAAATGTCACGCACGCACACACACACACACACACACAAACACAGATAGCTTACCATTTGTCGGTCCACTCATGATGTGAAGTGGAATTCAAACAGCTTGAATGATAGTCCTCCTCAGAGTCTGGATCTGCCCGTTCAATTAAGCTTCCAGCTGCAGGACAAAAGCTCCAGATATGACCACTCCTGTCAACTCTCTGTGTCCCTGTCCGACTTAAATCTCTCCCTCTCCCCGTCTCTCTCTCTCTCTCTCTCTCTCTCTCTCTCTCTCTCTCTCTCTCTGTCTCAGTCTGGTGAGGGCTTTCCCTGCTCCTCCCGGTAAGCGGATTACACAGCCAGGCAGCAGACTGCTGTACCTCTCCACCCTGCGTAAAAGTAGCCGGTTGAGGAGTTAAATCGAAACTGACTGCACGTGCCTCCTCTTCCTCGCGGCCTCAGCCTCCGCCTCTCCCACCCAACAAAGCCCAGCTGTCCTCTGGATCGGCGCAGAGGCGTCCATCCCTCCTTGAAAGCCGGTGCGCTCCCGCAGACGCCCGCCCGCCTGTGCGCTCCGGTGTGAGGGCTAAAACGCTGGATGGTGAGTTTCTGAGGGTTTACCACAGACTCGGGGCACCGGGCAGGACGAGCTCCGCTCACGGTGCGAGGGCGCCACATAGCGTTTGAGCTACAAACTGCCAGCAAAGAAACACCTGCCAAATCTGAATGTCAAGCAGACGCACAGTCCAGTTTGGACCCCAAACTAGTTCTGCCGTGCCTCCCTTCACTCCAGTGGGCCCAGCAATACAGTCTTGGTCTCCAGCAGCGTGGTGTCAGTGTCAAGTTTAGGAGTTTTTGTTTACAAAAAAACAACTAAGTAGCCTACATATTTGGGACTCGGCTGACTGAAACCACAGAAACAATGAGAAACGTTGGCAACACACAGACAAAAAGAGATTTAATTTGGATTATACATATTAAACATCTTATTCATTACATACACATTATTTATGGGTGTATTATTGTTGTTTATTATCTATCTATTCTTGCATTTACTTAAAACATCATGTCAATTAATTAAGCTTATTGAAAAGGAGAAAATTGAAACCGGAAGTGTCATGCAAATACATGTTGAAGGTTGTGTACACAAAGGGAAAACTAGATGTGAGTATATTCGTCCTGGTGTGTCATGAAACCAGAGCGATAGCATCATTAATGTCGGCAACTCCACAAATAGGAGTGGCCAAGTCCTGTGGGAGATACGTGCCATCATGCCATAATTACCACCAAAATAAAAGCAAACGAGTGCCAGCGTGTAGTGCCTGTAATTATGTCAATGCAATAGTCACATTTATCATTTGACTATATAGTTGGTTCTGCAGAGTGTGATCAATCAGATGTGATTGTATAGTGTGGATAGACCGCTTGCAACAGTTCAATGCAAGCTGCATAGTGGGAAAATATCAATGTGTGTGTGTGTGTGTTTGTGTGTGCAGGTCTGTTTGTGTGGCAGATTTGGCCCCGCCTTAGGAGCTGCCCTTGTGGGACATTAGCAACTGTATGCTTGAAGATGGACAAATTCTAATTTCTCCAGAGGAAGAGGTACCAACACACACATACACGCCACTCACCAACTCCCCAGTTCACTAAAATTCATTACATCTGCAGCACAAAAGGTGTAAGCAGTCAAGTGATTTGTGTGTGTGTGTGGGTGTGGGTGTGTGTGTGAGTCTTTCTCAGCCAACGATGTGGACTCGAAACCGAGTCAGCAGCTGCAGCAACTATAGAGAATGAAGAATCTACTTGGTTTACCTTAAGTTGCTTGAGTAAATTAAATATTTTTGTTCTGATTCAGGTGTGGAGAGAAGGAGTACATCAGCTTTATGAACGAATTCCTGCAGCAGCACTGGGATGGAATGAGATAAATCCCAATGTCCTCCGTTGGTGGCGATGTGGATCTGCCTCTACGCCCGGCTGTGCTCCATGGCCTTCTGGTAGTCATCATCTATCAGAGGGACCAGATAGGACAGAAAAGACACGAGTCCAGTTTGGTTGTTCGTTGCAAAAGTTTGTGTAACTCTTGCAGTATTTAACATTTATGACAGAGCCTGAGCTGGACATGTCAAAGCGCCTGGAGGACTTCATTATCCAAAGCCAGGACCAGAATGCAATGCTGCAGGCTGAGGTGACCAAGATCCGGAATCAGCTGTCTGTTCGAGAGGAGCAGCTCGCCAGCGCCACCTTCATGTAAAACAATAGAGCCTAAAAGTAATGTGCATGTTGCATTTGTCAGCAAGTTTTCCAGTTGTTTGATTTAAAAAATTTAAAATATGCATATCCTGTATTCCACACTTTATAACTTTAATTAGTCTCATAAAGATGAATAAAGCTGTTAATACTTCAACTGGACCGGGTGTAGAAAGCTGTAAGCTAGGCTGTGTTCTAACTGTTATTACTAATTAGCAGTCAAATATTTGATGGTTCCATAGCATTTTGGTGTTCTTGTCTACATGAACATGTCTTCTATCTGTCACAGGCTCGGTGTGATTGAGCAATTAAGAATATATATAATGGGACCAGGAACAATAGACAATGTAATAAAGTGACTGTGATTAACTAACTCAAAAAAGGGGATTCCTGACAATTAAATTTTAGAAGATATTATGTCTAAATATTAGATATACCAAATCAAATGGCTTAATGGATTTTAAGAAAGACACCATCACAGTCCTGTATTAGTACATTTCCTAGTTTTGATTCTTTATGTCACAATTCCGACTATAAAACTCATACTTTTGACAAACCATGAGTGTTTTAGTTATCATTCTTTGAATCCTTGAATACATTTTATATGTTTCAAATATTGCTTGGGTCTTTTGTTGCTTTTCTATTTTTCCTGACTAGAGAATTGTAATAGATTTTAATATCCATCAGAAGTTAGTCAAAATTTGGTTTTCAATTGGTCCTTTTAAGTGTATGTATATATATGTAATTATAATTATAATTATTATATAATATTATATTTATATAATTATTGGCGTCGCGCTGAATGTCTAAACCTTGTCTTAAGAATAACATTTGACATTTTATGTTATTTTGCTAACATAATATGCCAAACTAGAGGAAATCCTTAAGCGTTCATTAAGCGCTCATCTCAAACCTGTCTCCCTAACCATGCAAAGAACAGAAGAAAAGCAAACGGCAGCTCTTTACTACGGGGCTTCCTATTAAGGGACCAAGGGTTAAGGGAAATTCATTGACTAAATTTACAAGCAAAATAACATACAAAAGAGCTATAATCGAAGGCCTGACAACAACAAAAAGAAACAAAAAATCTAGATTTAAGTAGGCAGCAAAAAAGGCGTTTACGTGCAGCTCCTCCGTGTTTTTAATAACCACCAGGTGGACCGTGATTGGCTGCAGGTCTCCAGATTCACTAGCCAGCAGCCCGAGGGAGGGATAGGACCAGGCGCTGAGGCCCACAGAGTCTAATGGAGCAGCACAGTGCATAACACCGTGATTAACACGTTTTATCACATTCACATGTGGGGGATGTAACAGGCTCCATATGGGGGGCTAATTGCTGGTGACTCTCTGTTGGAATTTGAGATGCGTTTGTAATTTGGTATTTTGTCGGTCCTATGTGGTATCCATGTAATATTCCTGTATATTTTCAATCAGGAAAGTGTGTCAACGGCTCTCAATAGTCAGTTAATGGTGGCGTGACTGTGGCCCACTTTAGTCATGGTATTTTTATCTCATAGCTTGTCACTTTAATGATCATATAATAATATATTATCATAAATAAAGAGAATTTAGGGGGGGAAAAGCACCATAAATTGAATTTATACTGTGCTGTTCCAATAACATTTGACAGAAAGAACACTGTTGTTCATATTGACAAACTTAGGAGTTAAATTTAAATCTGCGTTTGTTTCATATCTGATTGATCCCAGATTTATAGACAGATAGACGGGTGAATAAAAGATTCACAATGATTGAATAGACCGCAGTTCAGCAGCCACAGTGGCTACGGTGAGCCAATTATCTGTAGCTACAAAGACACCCCAAAGGGTGGCAGCACAAGTTAAGACAACATCAATGGAAGCGCTGCTCTGAAGGGTGTGCAGGTACGTTATTGTGTCCTATTACTGAAGTGTCAAAATAGAACACAAAACTAAATACATGAGATGCATTCTGGATGAAGTAGTGGTGTCACTGGCATTAGAAACGAATGACGTTGTGCCTTAGCCAGAATTGCAAACCATTGGAATATTTAAACTTTCATCAGTTTTTCTGTGGCCTTTCTGCCTCTCCTGTTTGCTTTCAGAATCAGTCAGACTTCCGGTCTTGGCTGATGCCTTCAATAGGAAGTCAACTGGGGGTCAGAAAAACAATTTGTCACCTGGAATATAACATCCAGTTTGTGTGTCTGTGGGGACGTCCAGGTGTGATTAATGACCCATTGTCAAGTCTGTCTGCTTATAATAGAATATTTGGGACACAATGGGGTGTTTCCTCAAAAGAACATTTTCTGGTAACTGCGTGTTAAACTTAACTTTGTGTGTGTGTGTGTTGTCTGTGTGTGTGTTTGTGTGTTCATGTGAGCATCAACAATTTAAACTGAGGCGTGAAACAGGTTGTTTAAAATCACATGGGGCATCATTGGGCTTTTAAATACTCCCTTAAACTGCAGGCATCTTTTCTGTGATTAAGTTAGATAGTCAGTGGCACAGTAGGTTCTAAAAGAGGAAATGCAGAAGATGTCAGTTGTCTGTGAAAGATGAAGTTACATTGTTGGACCAGAAGCAGCTGATGGGGAAGTTGAGATTAGTGAATATGGTTTATGTGCACACACGTGAACTCAGGAACAAAAGCAGCATCAACCACATTCTGTTCTTCTGTTTCGGTGAAAAAAAGAACAACAAATGTGAGTCGAGAATTTAGTGAAACATCAATATCAGTAAGTCATTTGCACATTAAGTTTGAGATGTTCATATAGCCGAGTGTAATATCAGGCTGGGAGCCTCCACTTGGCACACGTTTTTTTATTTTGTACACTACCAGGTAAGATGTTATAATAAAGTAGCAGAGTCGCACAGATACAGTATGGCGCTATCATGATGAGGGCGCTGCTGTTCCAGTGCAAACAGGTAAATCATTGCGTTTGCACATACAGTATCAGAGCTTGTTGGTGGGTGGAGGGACGGATGAAAGAAGATGAAACAAAAGCTCATGGTGTGGTGCCTGAGAGGGGAATAAGTGGTCACATCCTCTTGGACAGGAAGCAACAAGCTTTATAGGAAATGTGGCACAACGCCAGCCTGTAAATACCTTAGAGGTGAGATCGAGAGGGAAATATCTGTCTCCTTATAAAAACAACAGTAAAATCTCAGGCCAGAAAATTTAAATAATTAGTTAAAAAACACAAAAACATCCTTAGAGCTGAGGGGAACTGCAAAGTCAGGGAATCATTTTGTGTTGTTTGTCAATATAAACGACTCCTTTCACATTACACTTTGGCAGTTTATCCATTGTTGACACAAAATTATAAATTAGAACAACTTTATTAAATTGATGACTAAACATGCGTTAATTTAATCATTTATTCATCACTCTTCTAGGCTAAAATAGATGTCAGCAATAAGCATTTGAGACAAAGTGAAAAGAGGCATATTCAAACAATTAAGGTCCATTAAGGTCCTAACCAGAGGGCAAATGTGTTGTGACAAATGATGCAGACTTCCTGCAGTCCAGAGACAAGTGTATCATCCATCCCTGTTTTGGCTGAAGCTGCATATCTGGAAGACATTTATTGATAAAAGCCTGAGGACCAAAAGTATGAGAGAAGATTCAGTCTTTTGTTTCACAGCATGAGGTAGAGATGCTTTGCAAATACTTCAGTTTATCTTCACAGTAAAGGCCTTCACACACTGGGGGCCATTATATATTTTTTCGACCTGTTGTTTTGTTGTGAGAACTTTCACACAGCATGCAAATATTGCATCCTTTTCACACCGCAAACCAACCAATAAAGATGTGCGGAACGGACATTTTCCAAACGTACACTATTGGGTACAACAACACGGAGGCTCCGCATTCCTGACCAAGACTTCAAACTTAATTATTTGTTTTAACCTTAACAAAGGCAGTACTTACCAGATCCACTCTTTCCGTTACCTTTCACAATAAAGGCCCTAGACATATATAGTTCAGTGTGTAACTGTTTACCAGAGAGAACTTTACTCAGAGCATTTTGCTTAAAGGAAACTCAATAAAACGACTCACAGTAGAGCTTACGCTTTACAACAATTTACCTCAGATAGACTGCCAGACGCTGCTCTGGGTCAATAGGGTCAATGTAGTTCTAGCCTCATCAACCTTATTGAAAAAGTGTTTTGTGTCGTTTAATCATCACACCCCTGAGTGTAAAGTCCTTAAGACTGGATATTGCCAGTGTGTGTTTATCACAATGTGGAGAAACAAGTATATACTCTATATACAATCACATTGAGGAGACTCTCCTCCCATTTGCAGACAATAATTCTGTCCTGGTTTAAAAGTGCCAAAGGTCCTGGTACATGCGTGTGTGTCTTTGTCAGTCAGGAAATGTTACAAGTTGAAGGTGAGGTCACTGTCATTGTGTGCTTGGATGTCTGAGTATTATCACTGATCAATGTCCCCCTCCCATGATTAAGGGGTCATAAATGGACTATTTCATTTTCAGGGTCCTCAGGCTGTGAGACTCCTAAATTCGGATATATGTGTGTTTTTATTAGCAAAATGGGATTACCAACTGCATTTGGTTGCCCAACCCTGTTGCACAATGACAATAAATTAACCTTCTACCTTTGTAACCTGTAGGATTTATTGTTCAGAATCTTGAGGTCAAAGGTCACAGTACCCTCCACAAAAACATAAGATTTATAACGGTAGGTTAAAGTATGGCTGATAAATCAAAACAGTCATGTTCTTTTCTCCAAATAAAAGATAAAACACACTTTATGTCCACATATCTTCAGATAGATGATTTAGCAATACCTTGTCCCCCACCTTGTCCCAAAATACATTGCATGGCGAAAAAATCATGCAACGGTGTTTAGGATTTTCTTCTCTCCCACAAAACGTCATGGTAAAATCATCTCAGGGCTTTCTCTTAGTGTGTGTTTATCATCATAACAGATGGGGATTATCTCAACCATCATTCAGCTGAAGCACATGTTGTGTGTTATTCCCCCATACCAATGGTGTCATCTTTCACATTGGAAGACATAAAATAATCTCAGTCATTGTTGACTGAGATAACAGTATGAGAATTACACACATCATTTATCTGCAAAACAATAGTGACAAATTAATTCAACTCACGATAGTTGAGAGCTGTATTTCTCACAACTCAGAATAGTCAAGTCAGAGGATTTGCTTAATTTCTCTGTTTTATATTTGTGTTCATTTAATATTTTGGTGTTTTGGACTTTTGGGCAGACCAAACAAGGCATCTGAAGATGTCACCTTGCACCCTTGGAAACTGTGATTGATATTTTTCACAATTTCTCACAAAGGAGAGAAAAGGAGAGATGGTGTGATGGAAAGACAGGAAAAGTGGGAGGGACGATGATGACAGAGAGAGGAGGGAAGGAAGGGAAAGGTGCTGACTGGCAGAAAGAGTGTGTATCTCTCTGCTCACATGCCTCGTCCATAAGGTAGATCTTTCATTTCAACACACACACAAACACCACACATATAGTGTATGTCATTTTTTATTTATGAAAGGAACACTTGTGTAGAGAAGTGTACTCAGTAGAGTGCAGACTTCAGCACACTGTAAAATGTGATTTTACTTGTTTGTTATTTTAGCATATTATTCTATGTCAGTATGACAAAAGATTATTGAAGTTGTCCTGATAACACGAAAGTTAGCAACATCTCAACGACAAAACAAATGTTAACCTAAAAATTCACATTTAACTGAATTAGTAGTGTAAATCGACTTGATTAAGGACGTAGTCATCACGTTTTTGCGACTGTTATCAAAGTGCATTATGGGGAATTGGCGGGCGACGTTGACTTTCCTCCCGACCTGTACCTGTTTCGGACCAGGCTTGGGTGTCGTTGTCGGCTCAGACTGTTTTCGATGCGAGTGAAATCACAAGTGTTTATATATAAGTGATGTATAAGTTTATATATGTGATGTATGAGCTATTATGCCATCGTAGGGACCAACATTAAGAACCAGTAAAAAGTTACAACGGGCCAGTGAAGTTAAATTACGTTACAACCTCGAAAAAGTAAAACAATAATTTAATTTAAATCTTTTTCCAGACTTTGCTTCGCGAGCGACGTTACTACGTCTGCTCCACTCGCCGAGACATCTGTCTTTCTACTTTAGCGGTGGCTGGTTTGAACTCGGACATGTAAGTGATGGCTAACGCTATAGCTAGCGTTAGCCGCCTTTTTCTCAGTCAAACAAGCTAGTTTAGTCAAATACTGGCCTCCCGTGCTACTCGGCTGGTCCAGGAGTAGCACCTGATGTTTCTGCATCAAGCTTGCCGTCACTCGCATCTCTGTGGCATTTATTTTGTTTTTTTGCACATCATTCTGTTCATTCACTGTGTGTAAACCCGGTATTTCTGCACAGTTGCAGATAAAGATTAGGCTACACTATTGTTCTGAGCCTTGATAGATAAGACATTCCAATTGCTCTCTGGTTTTGATACATCTCTGCAAATATAGTTAATTGTTGGATTTTAAAAAATTCCACGATCCCATTCTATGGAGCCCCAAAGTGATCAATATTAAATATAACATTATGAAACCTTCATAATGAAAGTTGGATCACATTTTCTGCTTGTATGTGCTGATAAGCCTGACTAATATTTAATACTGATCATATTAAAAGACTGGTCCAATTCTGTTTATTGATGCGATTACTTTTTGATGGAATACTGAAACAAACTAATGTCATTTTTTTTTTAAACTTATGCAAGCAGATGGTGCACCATAAACAATAACTGGTATTTGTTGTTCTTTTTTATCAGAGCTCAACATACAAGAAGAGGTCAGTTCTTCTGCTGGGCCTACCTCATTATCTCAAAGAGGATCCCTGGTGTCTTTTCAAGACCGTGGAGGTAAGCATTGTTTATTACATTTTGTTGTTACAGTTGTCAAGAATCAGTCAATTCATTTAAAATGGCCTGTTAGTCCTGAAAAGTAATATTAACCCAAACACCTAGTCAACACTTAATTTCCAGACTTAAAAGTGCACTCCATTCCTTTACAAAATGGTTACGCTTAAATGATCTGTCCAGCTTTAATAAGATTGATGCATATGACACCAGGTTTGGTCTTAGTCAGCAAATGGAACTAGCTTAGTTGTCATTCCATAAACTATCTATGGCACTTAAGTCAGGTGATAATAGGTGGTCATAAATGTGAAATGGTAACCCAGTCTTAGTTCAAATATGGCCTGTGGTGTTGGATGTGAATGTCATGCTTGATCTTTCTGTGGCCCTCAACTGTCTCGTGGTCCATGACTTGGACCACTTCCCACACGATGCTGACTGGTTTTCCAGTCTCTTCTCTAGGGTCTTTGCCATTTCCCTGCTGTAGTGTTCCCCACAGCTTTTGCATTTTATGTCATACACATTCTTTATGGTGAAAGACCAGAGATCTTACGGTGTTGAAAGGTTTATGGTAGGCACACCAGTGGTAAGGGACATGTAAGGACCCCAGAGAAGAGACTAAATGAACACAGGAAACCAACAAATGCCTGTGAACACCACACTAAAACTGGTCACTGTATGGACTGGGAATAGATCAGAGGTTGTTGGAATTAGTTGAGTAGGTCAAGTGGAATTGTAAGCAAGTGACAAACTGTGCTACTCTAGCTTATGCCTCATGCCAAAGAGCTCTGACATCCAAAAATGATTAAACATCGAGCCATGTCATTGCATCAGTGCTATATTTCTTTTGAAAAGTCTGGCATGATTACTTTATACTGAAAAAACTCCCAAAACTAATAACAGTGGTAAAGTCAACAGTATTCCTCTGTTATTTTATAAATGTATACGTATAATAATATAAATAAATGTTGAAGACATTTAAGTCATTGTCACCTAGAATAAATAGAAATTACAGAAAAGATGTATTTTGTGAGCAATTTCTACTTTAAATAGGAGATTCAATCCTAGGCCACAGACAACGAGGAGGTACGGACTGGTAGGATGAAAGTGTGCATTGTGATGGTGAAAGAAGGAGAAGACATCATCGACGTGCCAGTGGTCCTTGAGGAAGCAGTCATCCTGTCTGACCTGAAGGACCTACCAAGCGCCATGGCCATGCTTTTTGGCCTTAACATAGACTATCCGAAGGAACTGAAATACACCTTTGAAGTTATTCAGAAGGTCCTCATGAACATTGGTGGAGGGCAGTGTTCCTCACTTGTGCATGGTTTAAGAAACAATATTTTTTACTGAAGTTGTAATTTCATGTTTTGCACTTAAATGACTGCTTTCAGAGTCTTTTAAAGCTACCAATTGAAATTGTTACACAAATTGTTATGTGCAATTTAGATGTTACATGCAGACAAATGTAAGTTGAAGTCCTTTTTTTCTGTTAATATTCAGATACTGAGTGGTGCGGGACCATGATGTCGAAGAGTGACGTGTCAATTCACTTTTTTGCAATTTTAAATTGTTCTGTTTTATTGTGACAGGTGATATAGGGCATGTGCAGTTAAAGAAAATGCTGCACATGTAGAGCCTCACATTCTTTTAAAATAGCAATATTGTCAAGTGAATACTTGCAATGTTTTTCAGTTCTACATTTTATGTAGGAGGTTAAGAAATGTTGACTGTTAAAGAAATGTGCACCAATAAACTGGTTGGATGTAAATTGGTTGTTTCTCTCTTACTGCCATGTATTATAGGTTATTGTAGAACTGTTTGTTAAGTTCAATAAATTGATACATTTAATTCAAATGAACATACCTTTTTAATTCAGTTGAAATACATTTGCAAGTCCAAACAACTACCCTAAGCAGTTCAATCAATTAACAAATCCAAATTAACCGAACTAAGGCACAGGTTTACACAACAAGGGATATTTAATCAAGATGACATTTGGTGAAGTTCAAAGAACAAATTATATTCGTTCACTTAACTTAGAATTTTAAGGCAGCCCTTTAACTCATATTTCTAAGTTGAAACATGTTATATTTTACAGTGCAGGTATGTCTGCAACGACCACTTTACTGTGTGATTGAATAAAACCCACGATTGGCTAAACCCCCATCTATACACTAATGGGCGTTGTATACGACATTTCATACAATCTTGCCAAAAACAAAATTAAACTCACTGTTGGCCAAACACACTGTCCAAAACAAGAAAATTGTGCAAACCCCCCCCCACCCTCCACAGTGTCTCTGGATGGTCGTAGATGCACTCAGCTGTGCTATCACTATTATCACAGCTGTGCATTCACTTCTCTTAACCGCCCCCTGGAGAGTGAGGAGTCAGCAGGCTGTCAATTGCTGTATAAAACAGACAGTAAAATGTGTTTTGAGTAACCAACCATGAGTGGTCCTTGAGCATACAGCCATAACTGGCCATCGAAAGATAATTTGCAGTTTGCTGCAGCAGAATGCAAGCGTAGCCGTGGACAGACACAGAGGTGCACATTCACTCACGTATAGACACACACGACCAATTCTCCTGGCGGACATAACAACTGAAAAAGTCACTTGTGTGGCAACTCTGATCCAAATAAGGGCCATTGTTAAATTTCCAATCATCACGTCTGTCAAAACAAAAGTGTGCAATCTGTCCCCCCACTGTGTCTCTGGGGGTCGTTGATGCACTCAGCTGTGCATTCACTACTCTTACCACCCCCCGGAGAGTGAGGAGTCAGCAGGCTCTCAATGGCTGTATAAAACAGGTAATAAAATCTGTTTTGAGTAACCAACCATGAGAGGTCTGGCCACCGAAAGATAATTCGCAGTTTGCTGCAGCAGAATGCGAGAGTAGCCGTGGACAGACACAGAGGTGCACACTCTCACATATGCACACATGCACACACACGCATGACCGATTCTCCTGGTGGACATAACGACTTAAAAAGTCACAGCAACTGTGATTCAAATAAGGGTCATTGTCTAATTTTCCCGCTATGATGAATGTTTTTCGTCACCTTGCTTGAGGCTTCCAATCATCACATCTGTCAAAACAGTTGTCTCAGCCAGGCAGAAGTGACGCTGGGGCTGTAAGTATACATAAACATGTTGAGGAGTGAGGCTGAGCAGGAGATAGTGACAAAATATATATTGTATGAGGTATTTTGTGTTTTGATTTCTTCCAGAACCATTCCACTCATATTCCCTTTTATGTGCTACAGTACGAAGCAAAGCCTGATTAATGGCTGAAGACAGCTCCTCCACAGTACGTCACATTACAACATCATAGTCTCCATTCAGTATTCCAACTCTTTCTTCAGCTACCTTTTTTGGCGTCTGTCCTGTCTGAAAAAAACTGTTTGCAACATGTATATCTTTTACAGTTTGGTAGAGTGAAAGAAAAGTACCATCAAACTCTGATGCTAGTCAACTTTGCAACAAAATTTGGAATATTGAACCAATCTTAATTTGATGAGCGTGAATCGACTTTGAAGTTACTTTAGTCATGGTGGTGGTCATTTTTCCTAAATCCCAGAACACTGTTGTCCATGCAGCCGTTGTCGGATCTTGGTGCAGGAAAGATAAGGTGCACAAATCTGGACTAGGTGGTGTAGGTTATTATAGCAGCAGGAAGCAGTACAGTTTGGTCTATTTGGTCCAGGTGTATACTGTACAGACCGGACCTTTTTTTAGCAAAACAAATAAGTAGTACCAAAAACCCAGATGAGGCTGGTAATGTTTCAGTTTTCCTCATGGACATTCACTGCTGCTTCACATGCTTTCAATCAAATTGTGTAAGACAAAAACTAATGTGGCTTTACAAGACAATTGGTTGTGCTCTGCAACATGTCCTGGTAACGATAGCATGTAATGTGAAGAAATGTGTGCTGTATTACCACAGCTGAAAAAGGCTTATAAGTACATTTCAGCCACATGATTCACATACATATAGCTGCATTATAGATCGGTCCCACCACTTGAGGAAGCCGCTCAATACAGAGGCAGGCGGCCTGTTATTTCTGAAGCCGTTTTAAAGCTGTTCAGCTTTACTGGATATTGGATTCAGTGGAAAGTAACAGAGAGGATTAGAAGAGGAAACTCACCAAAAGGACCTTGAGACCAATTCACACTGGCACGCTAAGAGCTCAACTCAACATCCTCATCTCTTTCCCTTCACTGTCATTGCTCAGTAATTTTCCTTGACTGATCAAACACTTGGCTGGGAAAAATTGTGGCGCGTGGCTTTTGATCCCTTCAAATAACTGAAGTCATTTTTAAGTGTAGAAACACTGTTCCCAGGTCAGCAACAGCAAAAAACAATGTTGCCTTGTCCAAAAAAATATTTTGTGGTTGTTTTTAAATTCAAAGTCAGTTCAGTAACATGACAAGCATAGAGCAAAAAAACAAAAAAAAGGATTATGTTCAGTTGGACTGAGGAATTCTAGCCCTGAGACATTGTCAGCGAATGTTTTGCAGTATACGCTGATTAAAAAAACATTTCTCCATTATACTGATCAAAATCGAAATGGAATCTGTGTAGCAAAATAAAAAAAACATGCATGTCACAACTCTGTAAAACTTTTTACATACAAAGTCATGAATACCACATTTGGATGATGGAGAGCTGAGGACAGGTGAGAGCAGAAAGAGCAGCTGACAAAGAGCGACTTTGAGACAGCAAACTATAGACCAGAATGGGTTCTGTATAGGAAGCATAAAGGGATGGATACTTTAGGAGTCAATGTGTGGCAGGGAGAGGAGGATGTGGAGGGTGAAAAAGAGGAAGGTATAGGTCAAGGACAGGAAGAGGTGGGGGAGAGGAATGTGTTGGGGTGAGACAGACAGGAGGACATGGCCACACTGACTGCAATGTGTTTCTTTTCTCATGCGAAGACAGAGAGACAACATCGAAAGTACGCTGTAATAAATGTCCCTGTTAAATTACAGTAAACTACTGGCAGCTACAGCTTCCAGCATTCAACTGTAATACAGTGCACCTACTGTAATCTACAACAACAGTTTTATCATGTAAATGTTACTACAGTACTGTTCTGTATAAAAAAAGCCATTATACTGTTATTTAAGTATTCCTACTGTTATCTCAATGAACAGTTTAATACTGCAACATGCATGAAAGGACTATGGAATGTGATATTTACAGTATAACACTGAACAGCTGATGATTATAAAATATTACAGTTCAAAATTAAAACGTCTGAAAATTGCTGGCATAGAAACGACTCCGACAACAGATGGCCTTACAATATTTAACTTTTACTAAAGCCAAAGCAGTATCAAACACATTAATTACTGACAATTTAAAGTGATTGCATTTTCGCAAAATACAATTAATAACATCACCATTCCTCAAACTGAACAAATCCTTAGTTCTAGTCCATGTGCCTGAATTTAGTTTCTATTTTTGATAACATTTTCTATAACCCCCATGTCCATAATGCATTACACACATACTTATTTTGCGTAATAACCAGCTTATGCTGTATAGTTATAAACTCATAAGTATTCACAATGCTTTACAACAATGATCATAACAAATTATAAAGCAATTTATAATAACTTAAAAGGTCAATTATCATAATATAAACAATAATTGTGTCCATTTTACATGAGTTATGAACATTAATGCCATAGAAAGCAAGAGAAAGAGCAAATCTGGAACTGTACGATTGAGACAACTAGATGGAACTATACTGAATTGAACAGAACATTTTAGAGACTTGTTACCTTAAAATGACAACAGTAACATCTGGTTAGTGTGGGCCGTTCCTCTTCCTTCCTCCTATGTGAGGTCCTGTGTGGGGGATGTAATGTGGTCTTCTTAACACCCCACTCACAGTCCAGGACTTTGTTTATGAAGGCGACTACAAAGGGATTCACAGCTGCTGCCTTTCTCTGGACCAGCTTCCCTGTATTCTTTGACACCACCTTCCCCTGGTTGGCATCTGTCAGCAGTATCAGTCATGGACTCGCTGGGAGCGTCAGGGTGGCAGACATCTGTAGAACATGGACAATGGTATCTAAATTAAAAAAGTGTTTATAGTGATAGTAGACATTAAAAACAAAAAACAAAACTTACATCAGCAGGGAGTATCAGTCCCTCATTTCGTTCATGGAAGTGGGCCATCATCAGCTCTTATTGGCATCAGTTTGCATAGTAAGCGTGCTTCCCCTCCCTGTGGGGAGAAAAGCAACATGATACATCCTACAAACCGCTTTACTTGAAATAACTTTAGCCCCACTGTCACGATTTATGTTTTGATTTAGTTATTTATTCTGTTTTATTGAGATGTTCTGTGTCTTGCACTTTATTTCCTGCCTTTGTCTGTCTTACCCCTGTGAGGGTCTGCCCTTCCCCTAATTAGACACTGCTGCGTTCAATCACCTGCACCTCCTCAGTCTGCTTCACTTCACTTTCTGCCCGTCTGTTCCTCTCGTGGTCGTCTGCCCCACCCTTAATTGAAACCTGTTGTGTCTAATCACCTGCACCTTCTTTAAACCCTGTGTGTCCCTTGGCTCAGTGTTGGTTTGTCTTTGGTGTAACCTGGTCCGAGTCCTGTTCCCCGGAGCCCCGTCTCCGAGAGTCTTCCCAGTCTGGCTCCCCGGAGCCCCAGTCTCTGCCCCTGTCCGTTCCTCTCGTGATCGTCTGCCCCACCCTTAATTGAAACCTGTTGTGTCTAATCACCTGCACCTTCCCTGTGTATTTAAACCCTGTGTGTCCCTTGGCTCAGTGTTCGTTTGTCTTTGGTGTAACCTGGTCCGTCTGTCGTCTGCCTGCCATTACCTTCCGGTACGTTTCATGTTTGCTCCCCTTTGCCGTGTTCCCTGTTTCTTTAGATGTTTTATTTTCATGGACTTGTGATTCACACCTTTTTGTGTTGAATACTTTTTTGTTACAATTAAACCCACAATTATCCAACCCTCCATTTCCCGTGTCTCCCTGCATTTGGGTCCAGCCCTTTATTTTCTGCAAAAACCTTACACCCACTATAAATGTTAAAGTAGAGCCTAGGCCCTTAGCCTACGTAGATTTTACAACACAACAATATGGGATCACGTCGTATGTAGGACCTTTGATTTAACATTAATTAAATCTAAATTGAATTAACATAGCAAATGATATAGCCTGAGTTAACAAAGCCTTTATGGTGAATGCAAATGACCAAGCTAATGTCAGCTAACTTAACTCATTTTGTTGATTCGATCGCAGAGAAATTCAATCCAGGGGCTATGAAAATCAAATAACTCGACACGTTAACGTGGTTCGACAGAAATATGACAATATCAAATAGTATCCACTCAGCAGCTAAAGGAGAGTTCGGTATTCTAGCTGGAGTTTGCTGAAAGCGTTTGCATGCATGCTAGCAACGTGCGGGGAACACCAAGTAACGTCAACAAAAAAAAAATCTGTCAAAACAATGTAAATTCAACACAAAATGACATAACTGGGTAACGCTAACTTTGATAACATCTGAATGACCTTAAGTAAAACACAGGAGCAGGACGGAGGAGTCCGCTGCGGTGGGTGGGGCCAGAGTCTGGTCAATATTTGCCTTCTCCAATTCTTCCTCTTCCTCTTCTTCCACCTTCTATCTTTGATATAATCACAGATCCATGATTAACACCTATTTTCAAATTTCTTTAAGTTGACTGTGTGCTAAGTAAATTAGTGGGACTCGATGCAGCGTGGTTTTACTCCGATGAGTTATGGGCGGACTCGGAGTCGAAAGAAAGAAAATGCTGTAGTATACTGCAAGATTGGACAGTAGCTTATTGTTGATATTTTCTTTCTTCTAAGGCATCAACATTTGGTGTATTCAACTGTATAGGTTGGATCAAGATGCATAAGTCATTTTGATGGTATTATCTCAGCAGTCATGCCACCACTTTGGTTTTTCTGTCTCCATGTGGTTTCATCTGCGAATGTGAAGCCTTTTGAAAGAACTGCTTGCATGCTCAACAGGATGTCTGCAGCTTGCACTTGCACAAGCGGAGTGACTCTTCCCAGCCAGAGTAATGCCAGCAGATCGGCCGGCTGGTCGAAACATGTGGTCAGACATTGAAGACGAATCACGGTGTTCAAATGGTCACACAGAGCGTTATCTATGTTGCTCTGGGCCTCTTGACAGACTTGCTGCAAAATACATTATGAAGAGTAAATACATCTTGAAAGAAATATAGAAGCTCTGACTGTGGTTAAAGTGTTTCATTTAAGTCTGCTGTCTTTCTCAAAATGAATACTCACTGAAGCAGTTCAGTCGGACATTTGGCAAAGTGTAAAAAATGATGATACATCACTATAAATGGCAGATGGTATCCTGTGGAAATATTCTGTGACTAATCTCTAACATCACTTTCATTAAGTTGTTCTCGTTTGTGAACTTGTGTTGAGCTCAAACAAACATGCCTCACGTCATCAATACAGATGAGTATTGAACCGGCATGCAGCCCCAATGAATGCATTTTGATGGGTTGTTTAGATGCTGCTAAACTGCTCCAGATTATCATCTGCGCAAAGCCGACAGAAGAGTGTGTTCAATGACGCATGAAAAGATTTAGCTCAGCTAAAAAATATAACATATAATAATAATAATAATAATACTTAAATACTGGTTTGAATACTCTATAGAGCATGATTCAGTATAGTCAGTTAAATTCAATTTGAGCTTCATAGTTGCTTTAACTGCAACTATACTAGCAACAGTGTCTTTTTAATGCAATAAGATATAATGAAGCATATGAGAATACAGTATAGTATAAAGATAGCTAGATAGATATAGACTATTCATCCCCAGGGGGAAATTTGTAAAAGCATTCAGGTTGAAGATTGTGGTTGTGTTTTCAACAGCTCAACTGCAGCAGTACAACCAGCCAGCAGTTTTGTACTGCAGCTCTAATGTGTGCATGTAAAGTAGGGTGGTGCTGAAAAAGACCTCAGAAAACCTTCCCTGAATAAATTAAAAGTTAAAAAAACGAATGTTACCCAGAGTGCTGTCAGTCCACTGCAGACATGCAACATACACTAAAAGCCATTCCTTGTCCTCTGATAGGCTATACTGTCTTGCTGTGATGTCATGAGGGCTTGCTTATAAAAAAGGGAGACGGACTCAGCTGCTTCAAAAGGGCAAGTGTGGTCGAGGGCTGAAGGAGTGTGTTTATACATGTACAGGAAAGGGAGAGCGGGGCAGTGTGTGTGTGTGTGTGTGTGTGTTTGTGTGACACTCACAACTCGGCAGAAGAGAGCGAGACCAGAAGCTCCTGACAAACACATTATGATGATACTTTGTGTTGTGGATTTAAAGGCGTTTGGATGATCAAATCACTGGATTGTAAAGCGCAGGACGGAGGCTGGAGGTAGGAAAACTAACTGGAATGTTAAGTCTGGTGTTTGTACATATATGCATGCATATGTTTATTAAAACATCTACTCGTGATGACACCACAGCTATTTAAAAAAACTATTTTATTGTTTACCGGTTTGGACATTCCAGAATTCTTAAATGATTCCACTGGTGAGGGATCAGATCAATGCCATTCGAAAAATCAACAGGTTTTTCTGGATTTACTAAAACATTTTAAATCATTTTATCACTGCAAAAGGAACAGATTTTCACACTTTTATCAATATGTTGAGCTAAGTTATACCTGAGGTCTTATGTCAAATTTGCAGTTTTTCATACATATATGATACATATAAATAAATCAGTATATATATATATATATATATATATATATATATATATATATATATAT
>NW_022280048.1:935610-937570 GCF_004355925.1 Anarrhichthys ocellatus | reverse complement strand
ATATATATATATATATATATATATATATATATATATATATATATATAATTATTTTTTATGCTTAGATTAGGGTTAAACCATAACCCCTGCCACAAAAACAAGACCTCTGATTAACTGATTTATTGACCAAACCTAATTTAGCTAAACAATAAGTCAGATATCTTTAGTTTCTTTTGTTAGTTTCTCAGATTCAGTAAATCCAAACTAGCTTTAACATACAGTATATTGTTTATTTTATCAGGACAGCATGTTTTATGGCTCAGATGTTGGCGCCTGTGTGCTTTTCACAAAGTGTACAAAGACATCAGTCCTACTAAGCACTGCAAAGGCTGGATGTTCTGTGTGTGTATTTCTTGGTGCTTGTGCCCTTGTGTTTGTGTGTGTACTGTTGTGTGCATTGTTGTGTGTTTAAGTGCTCAGTACAATCACCACTACCAAGCTATGTCTGCTTAAATATTGGGATATTTATGTGACAGTAAATCTTTTGTGTTTGATTATACCTCAGAGAGCTGGACAAGTTTGTGTGTGTGTGTGTGTGTGTGTGTGTGTGTGTGTGGCTGTTGAAACAGCTGAGGCAGAGGGTAGAGCAGAGTGAGCCCTGCAGAGTGACCAAAGCCTTTTTTTATGAGCTTGACTATGTATTAGTCAGGTAGCTGCCCAGATTATTGATCTGTTCAATGGGGGCAGTGAACAGTCACAAGGCACCATTAAAGGGTCATCAGTGTGAAAGGTGACAGGGTAATCTTCAAGCTTCACCAAGAAAGCAACAAATGCAGTTAACATTTTACAAACATGAATAAAAAAGTCGTTGCTTTGGTTATAAATAACCTAGTATTGGATTGAGCGCGGTGAATTATCATCTGTCAGGGGCAGACCGGGCTGTGCCTCATTCATTACAATTGAAACGGCCTTCTAAGCATCCGTAATGAAAGATTGATTTTTAAAATGAGTCTGCAGTCAACTTTCCAACAGATCCATCACTGGCACCACACTCTGGCACCTCTATGTTACATGAAAATGTGTTGAGACAGTTAAGGAAGGATGGCAAAAAAAAGGAGCAGCAATTTATTCCACTTGTGAAATGAAATGAAAATAATCTTGTCATGGTTCACCCTGGCTTTTTGAGAAAAATCAGAGAATTCAACACTTTGCTCATTGACCATGAACAACTAAACAGTTGTGAATCAAGGCATCCCTTCACAGCTGGCATCAACATGTGTTGTGAGTGGTTGGATTGTTTTGGAATAAAGCCAACGCACATATAAATCCAGGTGAGCATGCACACGGAATATCCAGTTGACCAAGCAACCTCTGTCAGTCAGAGCATTAAAAAACATAACCCCTCTCATAAGAGCAACATGAAAATACACAGCCACCTGAACAAACAGGTAGAATGCAGCTTAGATGACAAGCAGCTACTTTATGATGACTTATGATCTGAAACCTTTGCTTACGTAACTCGGGGGGGATACAGTATACCCCGACCATCAAGATGAACGGTCAGAGTGGTACACGAATCACCTGGTGTCTGCTGTCAATGGGGACATTGCTGTAAAAGAGCCTTCATGCACAGCTAACCTAGCCTGTATGAATAAAAGTTAAATATTTTGCTGAATGTCTTATTTTCTATGCACATTTTGTAATATTACCATTAAAACAATTATGCACAATTATGAGAAAAATATGCATTGTGATCCAGTTTAGCCAGGCAAGTCGCTTTGTGCTACGGCATTCCACATAACAAATTGTATATACAGTTGTGTGAAAAAGTGTTTGCTCCCTTCCTGATTTCTTATTGTTTTGCATGTTTGTCACTTAAATGTTTCAGATCATCAAACAAATTTAAATATTAGACAAAGATAACACAAGTAAACACAAAATGCAGTTTTTAAATGAAGGTTTTTATTAAGGGGAAAAAAAAATCCAAACCTACATGGCCCTGTGTGAAAAAGTGATTGCC
>NW_022280048.1:929568-935210 GCF_004355925.1 Anarrhichthys ocellatus | reverse complement strand
CTGCATTTTGTGTTTACTTGTGTTATCTTTGTCTAATATTTAAATTTATTTGATGATCTGAAACATTTAAGTGACAAACATGCAAAAAAATAAGAAATCAGGAAGGAGGCAAACACTTTTTCACACAACTGTGTATATATATATATATGTATTCTACCTACTGCAATATACTGTATGTCCAACTCACCCAGAGCCAGAAGGTGCAATAAGACATTTCATGCACTGCCTGGTCTTGCTCTGCCAATGTTGCTGCAAGTGCTCTTTTGCAAACACCTCTTAGAGCCTAGAAGCCCAACGTAAACAGGAACATCTCTGCATGCCATCCCTCCTCTCTCACTCCCGTTGTATATGAATCCCACTGCATTTCTTGACAAGACCCGCCGTGTGTAGCTGGTTGAGGCAGAGACGATTGGCGAAGGTTAGGCATTGACCTCAAGTAGTTCGAGTGAGGATAGCTCACCTGTCACGGCATGGGACATGAACTCATTTTTCATCTCAAAATACTACTCCAATTTGGATGCGGTTTGGCAGGTTCTTCAGCTGAAAGAATTATCTCTTGATATACAAATAGTGTTACTCTGTTTAGATCCATATGACATCACACACTTTCTCTGAGAAGCAACAAACCCCAAGCAGAAGCATGCAAATCGCTGATGTAGATGAAGACTTGAAACCTGAGCTGGAAACTACAACACTTGCGCTGTCTTAATCCATGATGAACAAAGCTGTGTGTTCTGGCTGTAGATCATGGAACTTGAGAGCGCTTTCTCAGCACCGGCTAACCAATCACAGAACAGCAACTCCTCCCTGGGGTCTGATCGGTTGGCGAGATCTTCGGCGTACAGCGATGCAGAGCTGGTGCTGCTGGGTGTTGCAATGGGTATTCTGGTTCTGGCCATAGTATTTGGTAAGTTACAGAGCTTTTAATCATTTCAGTTGGTTGATGGTTTGTTGGATGAATTTATTAGAGTATCAAGACTAAAATATATATGTATGTTTAAAACTTTACCCAATTTTCTTCTGTCCAGGTAACGTGCTAGTGATTACAGCCATCGTGCGGTTCCAGCGGCTCCAGACAGTCACCAACTTCTTCATCGCCTCGCTGGCTGTTGCCGACCTCATCATGGGTTTGGTTGTGGTCCCCTTTGGCTCCAGCTACATCCTGCTGGGAACCTGGCAGTTTGGAAACTTCATGTGCGAATTCTGGACAGCAGCTGACGTGCTGTTTGTGACGGCCAGCATCGAAACCCTGTGTGTGATTGCTGTGGACCGCTACCTCGCCATCACCTCACCGCTTCGCTACCCGACGCTACTCACCAGGTATGACCAAGACATTGTATTCTGGCTGTGTGGGGGGGGTTGAAGTAGAAATGAAGAATGTTGCACCTCTATCTCAGGCTGTGCTCATCCAGCTTTTATAACTATACCTAAAAATGAATGCGCTCTAATTATGTTGTATGTATCCCACAAAATCAATGCATATGTAATCCACGTAGTTAAGTAACGTATTCCGTATTTTTTTAAAAACCGGAACCCCGATCTTTTACTAAACTTAACCAAGTAGTTTTGTTGCCTAAAACTAACTATGTTGTTTTCTGTGAAAAAGGAAGTTTATTTTGAAACGATTGGAAATTGACACATTTTTCTGGGCACAAAAAATGAGCACTTTTTCGTAGAATACCACAAACCTTTGTGTAAGGAGGTGTTGACTCTCTACATGTTCAAGCTTCCCAGCATGTTGTACATCGAGCCACCCGCCAACTAGTATTATCACAGCAGGTGTTTTCATCTTCCGTCCAAAACCCGTTGTGACATCCTTTTTCGGGGTGTGGCCAGAGGTGCAACATCCTGGAAAATCTGAACACAAGTGCCACGTTAACTACGATCAAATTTAGGATGTGGCCATAAGAGACGGTTTGTTAGTTAACAAACTGAGTCTATTGTGTTGCTTTTCGAGCGCCTTTATTATACTGTTGGACAGCCAACATTTTGTTCAATCAAATTATCTCACCTGTCTGTTTTCACTCACACGTTTGTAATATTCTACAATATGTTAACTCTCTTGTCTCCTTCCGCTGACCAGGGGTCGGGCCTTCGCAGTGGTCCTCGGGGTTTGGGCAGTGGCCTCCCTCATCTCCTTCCTGCCCATCCATCTGAAGTTGTGGGTGTCAAATGATACGGTAGCTCGCCAGTGCTTGGACGATGAGTACTGCTGTGATTTCAACACCAATGCGGCATACGCGGTGTCCTCCTCAATTGTGTCCTTCTACATTCCGCTGGTGGTGATGATTGTCCTGTATACCCGTGTCTTCCAGGAGGCTCAGAAACAGCTGGAGAAGATCAGAGGGAGGGAGAGGCACTTTTATAACTTGCATTATACTGCACAGATGACTTATCCTGATGATAGTCCAGCAATGAATAGACTGGCAGGAACTGAGGAGGGAGAAGAAGCAGGAGAGGACAGACTAAACATGCAGAAAACAGGAGGGATAGACGATGCTGCGGTGGAAAAGTCTGGCGAGAACAGAGCAAGGCCAGAAAAAGGGGAAGGAAGACACTCTGCCGCAAAGCGTCTTAAGTTCTGTCTGAAGGAGCACAAGGCTGTGAAAACTCTGGGGATCATCATGGGAACCTTCACGTTGTGTTGGCTACCCTTCTTCATCCTAAACATCCTTGTGACCTTCCTCAACTTGGGGGACATCAAGCTGCTCTTCAGACTCCTCAACTGGCTAGGATACTCCAACTCGGCCTTCAACCCACTCATTTACTGCCGCAGCCCCGACTTCAGGCACGCTTTCCAGGAGGTACTCTGTTTGAGGAGCAAATGGGGGCGCGGGGGAGGGAGGAGGGGATGGGGATGGTGCAGGGACAGAGGTCGCTACCCCAAGCCTCCAGGTAGGACCTATGGGAACTCAGACCTGAATGGTGTCAGGGGGCTGGACGTTCAGCAGAGGTCAGGTTGGAAGGGCAGTTTGGAGAGCTCTATCCAGGACAGCTCACTGACTCTGGCTCCTCCGGCTTCTTGCCGTGAGCAGGTTTTAGAAGTAGCTCCTGGTTCCCTGACGAACTGGTCGGCTAACAGTTCTGCTAATGGGAGCTGTGAGGATAACCTGGCTTCTATTGCATGACCGATTAAGACATTAGACTTTACACTGTGTGCTTAGTCGTGCCGTGCGCATCAATTTGATGGTGCTCAAAAAACTTCACATTTCACATCGCTGTCCTTCTTTGCTGCTGTAGTATTCCTAATAACAGCTACACAAGTAAACTGTGTTCAGCAGTATTAGTAAGAATTTGGAAAGGTTTGACTTAAAACCTTAATGAATTTCCAAGACATCTTAACACAACTTATTGAGGTACAAAAAGGCTGTACACAATGCAAAAGTATACAAAAAGTACAGCCTCAAAGTAAAACTAAACATTACGAGCTTCACCACATTGGTACAATGTGGCTATTATTGGAAGATGTCTCTATTATTTCGTTCACCCCCAGTTTATACCAACAGAAAGGTGACGTTTTAATTGACAGCCATTTAATTGCCTACCACTGAATAACAGGACAAATATAGAAGTCAAATATTTAAGGACAATTCTGCTGTTACATGTGAATGACATAATGGAATTCCCAAATAATCCTTTATTAAAAGCTGCCACAGATGAAATTCTTTGCCGTTGATTAGAAGTGTAGAAAAATGAGCCACTGGCAGGAAGGTTGCTGGTTCAAATTCCTCTTGCACACTGTCAGGCTCCTCACAACTACAATGGAAGCCTCATTTCGCAAAGATTTTGCAGCGCCAGCTGCTTACCGCCAATGGTAAAAGATTCAGACTGTATTGAACAACATCTACGATGGGCGCCATAGTTGTTGCAGCAGTGTATTGCTCAAGAACAACTGATCATTTTCTACACAAACTCACCACATTTGCAGTGCTAATAGCCTTAAGGGTTTGGCACAACCAGCCAAATCCCATGAAGCATATAGAAAATACATTTTGTTTGCCCTGTAGCTAAAAAGTCTTATTTGAAATAGAGGGGTTCATTTGAGGCTCACTTATCATAACCTCCTCAGATTTTTGTTTTTCATTCCTGCCTGATAAACATCACAGCTGGTCCAAGATAATTTACTGGTGTATTTTTGTGTATCAGAAATACTTTCCTTCCTCTTTATCTCTCCAAATATCAGCATACCCACTCGTTGCGTTGATCCTATCAGATTTTAGATCTGAACATTATCATGAACGTTATCTGTCAGAGATTACTTTCACGCACTGGGATGTGTTTCTATAACATAGTCAAGTGTTTTTAGATTAGGTTTTTGTATCTTTATTTTCCAAATTCAAAGTGATGATGACAAAGTCGCCCGCATACAGTTTATCTATAAAGACTACCCAGAATCATATTACATTATACCCATTGTGAAAATAATCTCCCCAACCCTGCTTTTACATATATAATTATTCAATGTGTGTGTGTGTATGTGTGTTGTGTGTAAAAGTACCCCTGAACAAGTTATTGAGGGTCAATAATTATCATGTGTGTGGAGTAAATATGATATCCACACATGTGTGTCTGTCTGTATGTTTTGTGTACTTTACTATTGAATATTTGTATTTAACCGTAATGTGTGCGAGACTAACTAACTGTTGGAAAATATATTTTTTTAAACATCAACTTGAATAACAAGAGTTGTTTTAATGTTGTCAACTTCAATAACGTATCTAGTTCTCAATGTTGTATTGTGTCTGTTAATACATGTGGAGTTTAAGCAGCACTGAAACACGAGTCTACACTCAAAAAGAAGATTTGTCATTTGACATTTACTGTATATTTGTCTTGAATTACTGAGTCAGGTGTTTAGCTTTTAACCAGAGGAGTGGATTCTATTTTCTACCTCCGTCAGACTCACATGAATGTCTTCTCATCTCTGCAAATATTTATTTGTAAGCTGTTCGATATTTTTGTGAGTAAAAGAATGAAGTTTTGACATTGTGTTGTTCGAATCTGTTGCTCAGGTATGTGGGTGATCTCAAGAGGCCTCCAGAAAGAGAGAGAGAGAGAGAGAGAGAGAGAAATAAGGTTAACATGAGCTTGATATACTGTATGCCACAGCTTGCTTTCATTCAAACAGCCCGGGGAATCGGGTTATTTGGGCCAAACAACCAGCTGACTTTGTGATTTGATGTCGATGAAATTCTTATTTTCTTCGGTTACAAATTATTAGGAAACAGTTTTTTAGATTGGATGCTCATCTAATCCTTCCTTTAAACAGTGCCAACTACTGCATTGCACAGAAAAACAGTGTGACCACAAGCATGCTGTTGACAAAGCAGAGCGTTCATCCAAAAATAGAATCTCATTTAATCTAATTTTCATCAGGAATATGACAAATTACAATAACTCTGGTAGTTTTGGACGCAATAAATCATCAAAAGGCTCTTTGTCAACAAGAAAAATGAGACCAGGAAATGGAATTCTCATCATGCTGCAACTTTAACCTTTTTTAACTTAAGCCATGGGACAGAAGCTTTTTGTGCTTATTCAGTCATCCAAGTTATTCATGAAAGACTCAACCTGTCTGTTTGCATTCAAGTCAAAGTGTGTGTGTGTGTGTGTGTGTGTGTGTGTGTGTGTGTGTGTGTGTG
>NW_022280048.1:880812-929558 GCF_004355925.1 Anarrhichthys ocellatus | reverse complement strand
TGTGTGTGTGTGTGTGTGTGTGTGTGTGTGTGTGTGTGTGTGTGTGTTTGAGGCATGACGTACAGTGACAGGTGCAGGCGGTCACAGCAGCTGCAGTATCAGCTGCTGCAGAGGAAATACAATCAGCTATACCAACTTAATTCACACACACACAACCTTACAGTTCGATGGGAAAGCTCTCTGTGTCGCCTATACGTGTGTCTGTGAATGTGACCTGTTTCCATGGAACAAGTCCCGAATTAAATATGTAAAGGTTGATGTACCGAATATGCATGTTTTTTTTGTCGTGTGTCCTTAGCTGTATCTATCAGTGTCCTGTCTTTCTTGTGTTTGTTTTTAGTATTAAAACATGCAAAGGCGTTGTCTTCTGAGCGTTTGCAAGTGTTGTGGATTGTGTCTTTTTTAACCTAGCACCAAATACTTTTACTGAAGTCTGTTGCACCACAACTAGTGTACCGAACATATGCGGAATAAACGACAACATGGCTGCATCAAGATGAGTCAACTACTGGAGGTCCGTGAGAGCAACATTTTCATCTGGTGCTTTGTTACCCTTTTAATTTGTGCTGAAAGTTTCGGCTCAAGTCGCATGACTCTGACCTTGGCTTCGCAGAGGATCTTGAGAAAAAAGAGTGGTGGTTTGATTACATGAAAGAGTTCATTCTTAGCATTTAATTTGAGCAACCATTTTTGATGAAAATATATTCATATTATTAATTTAATACAAACTGAACCTCAGTGATAATGTTCTAACGTTTGGTTAACCCTATCAGGCAGATTTGAACGCATGGATATAAATAACAAGGAGCATCTTTTCTCTTTCTGAGTATCTGTTTACAACACTACCCCTACTTAAACTTTAACCTAATTTAAGTTCACTGTGTTGTCACATTTTGTGCATTAAATTAAGATGAAACAACACAGGCATGCTTTAAATGTTTTACACCCTGCCACCTTCCTTTGTCACAAATAAGTGTCTGCCCTCACTTCCCTTGCAAACATATCTCTGGGCGTGTGTGTTTTATCCTGTTACGAAGTGTTAACTGGCATTGTAAAGCTGGCAATTGGAAATTATATATATCCTGAGTGAACAGTCACCCACAAAGACACAAGCATTTACATGCATGATTACAGACACGTGTACTCGCACACACACCCCTGTTGACAGACAGATGCAGTTTAATCCTAGCAGATCAAAACAGAGACCCTCTGGGCTGTGCCTCAGGCCTTTGTACACAGTACACAGGGCTGGAGGTGTGCCTTCTAGATAAACACACACAAACACACAAACACACACACACACTCCCTAGCGGTCTCTTTCTAATACCTGCACAGACATGTAGTTACACTGTACATCCTCAAATGCAAGCATATGCAAATGTATAAGCATGCACAGAGGCTCTCTCATGCCATATGTGCAAACACACGTAACCAGAGGCACACACATGCACACACTGGCTATGCAGAATATGTAGAATATATGTGTACAGATACACAATGTCCTGAATGTGTGTAAGAGAGATGTGCCAAGTGTATCTTATGATCACAGAGAGTTTATAGATAGTGAGCGTGTGTTGCTGCCTGAACTGTAGCCAACCCAACATGTCCAGCCAAAAAGCAAAAAAGACGGTAAGAATCAACAGATATTCTGTCTGTGCGCTTGTCCGTCTGTCGGTGTCACACACACTTTTTCTCCAAAAATGATGTGAAATCCAAAAGCTGTGCTGTATGTCTGAAGGTGCAGTTTAAGTTGGGGGGCTTTTCAACCACTAAAGTCAGCGATCCTTTCTCTAAGATGGCAGCAACCTGCACAGTGTCTCTCGTTGCAACACGTCCATGTCTATATTTATTTTATTCTTCAGTTGAAGGGTCAGTTTTGCACTTTTTTGTCACAAATAGGAGTTGCAGATAGACAGAAACAGACTATAAAACACAGCACGGGAGTTCCATTGACACTATATAAAGCAAGGTTCTAAGTCAGCTTTCCTCCTACTGTATTTTCTCCATTTTAAAGAATATAGGGTGACTGCACGTCCTTGCAGGTGTGATCCCAGATGACTGCTCTTGTACAGTGGACTACTGTTTGTCTCAGAGACATTACACTGTGATTGTCTGTCCTTGGGGACAAACCCACACAAAGCATCTAAAAAATATGGACAGACACATTTAAAATCCATGTTTAAGGTAATATCATAATAACGGTAATGATATGGTATTCAACAACGTTTTGATGGTTAATTTAAGTTTTGCACATCACTTTTGACCTGAGAATGAATAAAGAAAGTAATAATGATGGGATCATGCCAATCTTTGAACTCAACCTTTATTTTAATCTCAACTACACATGTGTAAAGTTTCGTGACTGTATCTTACACGGTTGCGATGCTATAACGGGCACAGAATCTGTTCACAGACATATAAACACCCGGCAAAATATTAAAACCACCTCTGAAGTTCCTGCTACAGTAGGTGTTGCCATAATGACACACACACACAACCTTGTACTTCCATCTTTGTGAGGACACTCGTGGGCATAATGCATTTCCTATTATCCTCACCTTAACCATCACAACTAAATACCTGACGCCAACCCTTACCCTAACCCTAATTCTCTTCAAACAGGCCAACACTTACTGCAATGTTTTATGAACGGATAACCAACAAAACTGATCTTCTGACATTAGTCACAAAAAAAGACTTCTGCTGCAGCGGCTCCTGAGCGGCGGGATGAATAGCAGAGAGGTAGTTTGTTAGTGGAAAGAAGGAAAGTGGCCAAGCTCAGCCTATCCTGCCTGAACATTCAGTTTTTGGGAAACACAGATGTTTGTTTTCCTCTTTTCAGCAGTTTAATGCCGCCATGACATCAGTATTAAAAAAACTCTTTCAGAGCTTTGGGACTCTGAGACTCAATGACAAGTTGGTTAAATGAGCACGAAGCAGCCTAAACATGATAATCGCTCCCTTGTTATACTGTAGCTGCTGATGTCAGGCTCTAAGAGAAAAATCCTGACCGTAGGTGGAGTCCTAAGTGGGGGAAATTACCAACTGCAACAGTGCAGAAAGGAAAAATATAGCTTTCACTAACTCAAAGCACTTTTGTATCCCTGTTGTGACTGAAAGGTCACAAAGTTTTCAAAACTAGCAACAGATTTTAACTCAGTTATGGGAACACAACATAATAATAATGATACATTTTATTTGTATAGCCTTTTAAAAGGTACTTAAAGGCACTTTACATGGTAAAAACAAAAACAATAAAAGCAATTACAATATAAACAAAAGAGATGACATAACAGTAAGAAACAAAACAAAAGCATACATAAATAGCATCACAGGTTAAAAGCAGATTTAAATAGTTTTGAAAGTGGCGACTGATGGAGAATGTCTGAGGTGCTGGGGTAGGGGGTTCCAGAGGGAGGGGGCAGCGATGGAGAAGGCCCTGTCCCCCCAGGTCAGATGCTTGGACAGAGTAGGCGGGGTAAGGAGGTTGGCATCGGCGGATCTAAGGTTGGGAGCGTGTCGATGCAGGAGGTCAGAAAGGTATGAGGGGGCGAGGTTGTGAAGGGCTTTGTATGTGATGAGGAGGATCTTGAACTGGATTCTTTGCTGTATGGGGAGCCAGTGGAGGATTTGAAGGACTGGGGTGATGTGATCTCTGGTGCGGGAGTGGAAGAGCAGACGGGCAGCTGAGTTTTGGAAGTATTGTAGTTTGTTGATGATTTTGGTGGATGACCCGTACAGGATGCTGTTGCAGTAGTCCAGTCGAGAGGTGATGAAGGCGAGGATGAGTGTCTGAGCGGCTGTGGAGGAGAGGGAGGGGCGGAGACGGGCGATGTTTTTGAGATAAAAGAAGGCCGTTTTTGTGATGTGATTGACGTGACTTTCGAAAGGGAGGGTTTGATCAAAAATGATACCACGGTTACAGTTATGTGTGGAGGCAGGGACAGTGGTGCCATCGATGCAGAGAGAGAAGTTGTGGGATTTGTTTAGTTGGCTTGCATCCAGGTCTTTAGGTCTTGGAGGCAGTTGGTGATGGTGGAGTGGGTGGTGGGGGGGGATGGGGGGGATGGATTTGGTGGAGATGTAGAGCTGGGTGTCGTGGAAATGGAAACCATGGTTGCGTTTGATGTCGCCAAGGGGGAGCAGGTAGAGAATGAAGAGGAGGGGACCGAGTACCGAACCTTGGGGGACACCTTGAGAGACTGGGGCTGAGTCAGACTTGAATTTATTAATACTAATGGTGGGAGAGGTGTGATTTGAATCAGGAGAGGGCTGTGCCAGTATTGTGGAGGGAGGACTCGAGACGGGAGAGGAGGGAGTGGTTGATGGTGTCGAAGGCTGCGCTGAGGTCAAGCAGTATCAGGATGTTGAGGGAGTGGTCATCAGAGGAGAGGAGGAGGTCATTGGTGACATTCATTGGGGCGGTTTCTGTGCTGTGATGAGATCTGAATCTGGATTGAAATGGTTTATACAGTTGGTTGAAGTCCAGCTGGGTTTTGAGTTGGTGGGCAACAGTGCGTTGCAGTATTTTAGACAGAAAAGGGAGATTAGAGATGGGTCTGTAGTTGTTGGGGATGTCAGGGTCAAGGCCAGGCCTTTTCAGGATGTGTGTGACTGAGGCGAGTTTGAGGGCGGGAGAGACAGATTCATAGACAGGGAGGAGTTGATGACAGAGAGCGGGAGACAAGCCATGACTGAAGTGGGAGGGATGGGGTCAAGGTCGCAGGTCGGAGTATTCATGCCTGACAGTGATTTATTGAGATCTGAGGGGGAGATGAGGGAGAGTGACTGGTCGGTTAGTGGGGGATTTACAAAGACAGGGTTGGGGGGACGGAGCTGGAAGTGGCCAGTTGGTTGTAGATCTCAATTTTGTCTTTGTAGAATGACAGGAATGAGTTACATTTCTCAGCTGTGGAGGAGTGGGAGAGATTGCCCATAGGTTTGAGAAGTTTATTTATTGTGGAGAAGAGGACCTTGGGGTAGGCGGAACCGGAGTGATGATGCCAGAGTAGTAGGTGGAGCGAGCAGTATTGAGAGCCAGTTTGTTTTACTGCATGTATTCCTGCCAGTGTGTGTACTGTGAGGCATGGTTTCCAACCGCTCAACACTACACTACATCAGTTCTGATATTGTAGCTTTGGTCTATAAATAAGGCCTCTCTTATCTTGCTCACTCGTCAGTAACACACTGACCAGATGACGGACTGTAAATTATACCCTTGATCTGGTTTTGGATCACAGCCCCGATCATTCAAGCACTTTTTTGTGGGGGTGGAGTAGCGATGAGTACTTTTATTTTACACTTAAAGCTCTTCAATTATTTTTAGAGGTACTAGTAGGTGTTATTTTGTTATACCATTGGAAAGGGCCAGATTAGCTGTTTCCCCCTGCTTCCAGTCTCTATGCTATGCTAAGAAATATCTCCTGGGCCTGGCTGTAGCTTCTCATCTTTCAATGCTAGGATAGACAGGATAGATGATAAACATGGCAGACACTGGAAGTGAAGCATGTCAGGGACACCTATGCTGGGCTGCACCCTATCTTACACACTATGCCTCAGCTGTAAGTTTGTTGCTTCTCCAGATGGTGCGAGAACGAGCGGAGGAAGCATTCCAGCTGTTATACACTGATCACAAAATGTGCAGTCCATGGTACAAGCAGACAGAACCTGCAGATCCTCACAGCTGTTCTGAATAAGAAACCCCAAGAAGTCTTTGTACCACTCAAAAAGCTAACATCAACCATGAAACTAAGGGAGCCCCACTTAAGCTGTGGATGGTATTTGGGACCTTGGTGGTATTCTGGGAGTTGAAAGTCAAACAGTCATCAGCTAAGGGTGTTGAGCTTCCTATGCTCTGTATAGATTAACTTGACATATCCATATGTTGCAGAGGCAACCAGAGGGTTTACCAGTGAGCCAGCTCAACTTAGCAAGAAGACAGTATTTTATTTATACGTCATATTAAATGTATTTCCTTTTCCAAAAAAAAATCATCACATTGCAGCAAAGCAATGGAGGCCTGGAAGTACCAAAAGTAGATTTTTAAAAATGTTATATACCGATAAATATGACTTTATGGGGCCTGTACAAATCTATTAAAGACATTTATGTTTTTTGATACATGTTCAAGGGAGCAGCTTCCTTTTGTAGCCCAGCCAGTACTTTAACCAGAAGCTTTAGAAAAGTATGATAAAGATGTCAATATGCTGCCAATTTGTCCCAGTGGCCCACAGCGGTACCTACCTACCACAACAAAACAAAAACAAAACCCTGCTGCCCACAAAAAGGTTTTTCCCCATAGAGCCCAACTATAAAAGATCTATCTAGAAAAGTATTTACACGACACCTAAAACTACAAACAAGGTCAATTATTATTATTATTATTATTATTCTCTGGATGATGAATTTTTAGTCCATTAACTTTTTTATTCAGAAAATGTTCCCATATTCCACAAAAAAATAATAAAAATACAAAAATTGTAACGTGTGCGATGTCATCCAAATGTAAATACTATTTATCATGTGTGCATTATGGAAATGTTTACAGAACAGTGCAAACATGGTGTTTACTTTCCTGTTGTTGAATCGAGACCTGGCTATTTCCTGAGTGTTTCCGTTCCTTTCAACAGGTTTGTATCTCACTGACTGAACACTTGTGGCGCTGCCAACGCTGCATATGGCGTCACACCAGTCGACTGGGCAGCCTTGGCAACAGGCTGCCTGTGTGCGTCCATGGATGTATATGCATATTCATATGTGTGTGCAAACGTGTGCATGCATACTTGTAGCCAGTGACCATGAATGTGTCTGTGTAAGTCCTGTAGCCAGTGTATGCGTGTAGGTGTGTGTGTGTGTGTTTGTTGTTCAACCAAAGGAGGAACGACGGCCAACCTGGCGGCTTGCAGCTAACGATGCTAACAGCGCTAACAGTGCAAGCAATGAATTACAACACACACAAAGAGAGATTGACTTCATTCTCTGCTCAGGGTGACATTACTCCTCAATATCTTAACATAGCTAATAGTTACTTGCTGCATATTAATGTACAGAATGTTGTCTTTTGAACCTTTAACGAATGTTTTAGTTCATGGTTTCAACAGTTTTTACCTGAAATAAACAAAAAACTGTACAATACTCTTTCCTATGTCAACATAACAAAAGTGCTCCTGGTGTTTACAACTCCGCAGTTTCTTGACAGCATTCTAAGAAATCCAATCACTGCATGTTAACAGCATCAAATTGCATTACATCAGGCCTGATTACATCTAATTAGATTAGAGTTAAAGCATCACTTAGACACCTTCTCAGCCTGGTAGAGGGAGCGCCACACCGCCAAAGAGAAGTGAGAGACCCAGCCTCTTTACTTCACGCTGGCTGTCTGTGGCTGTCGTTAGTCCTGTCGTTTCATCGTGACTTTTATTATCCAATAATGCCAGGAGGCATAAGGAAACAACTGTGATACAAACATCGAATTTCACTCACACTGCTTCCAAACGATCCAAACAAGACATGGAGGTGTCTCATGCTCCTTTTCTGATCACATTTCTGTGTTCCATGGAGGCAATCCAGCTGTGACACCCAGGACACAGGCAATGCAAACATGCATAGGGAGAGAAATAATGCAAAAAGTATGGGAGAAGTATTGTAGCCATGCAGGCATCATAGCCACTTTCAGGGCTTGTACGAATCAGAGCTCAGAAAAAAAAGTCCATTGGAATTAGAAGATCCAGACCTCCGTTTTGAGAGGTGTTTGTACCATGCTAACATCAATAATACACCAGTTGTGAAGATGCTCGTACAGTCGTGTAATGTATTCAGTGTAAAGATTATAGCTGTGTTTATAGAGCAAATGGAGCATATACATACAGTAGGTGGTGGGAGACACATCAAGGGGACAGACTAATCTCCTTATGACCAAGATTTACCATAACAAGACAGGTCTGTGTGTGGGCTTTGTGTGTGACACACACACACCCACACGTGTAGAGCAGGAGAGACAGACTCTGGAATGATAAGATATACGAAGCCACCAGTACAGCAGCAGTAATGCCCAAAGTTAGTAAGAGGAGGTCAGCTCCACACCCCCTCCCCTCTCTCTCTCTCTCTCTCTCTCTCTCTCTCTCTCCCCCCCCTCTCGACTGAGTCAAACACAGTACAGCTGCAGTAATTATTGTAATTTTACTTTTCATTATGGTTGTGTTGATGTATAGGTACTGAGGTTCTTCAAAGTGGATGTCTGTTATGGTCTCATGACTAAGGGCTACTGCCCTTCTTGATGTTAATACTGACAACGTATAGACCAAGAGTTTAAGGCATCCATTATATTACATTACACCACCTACAGAAGGAACACAGTAAACCATTGAGTTCTTCTGCATTATGTGGAGCCGCAGCCTCAGTTCAAAGCGGATTACAGTTCAGATTCCTGACAGATCTTCCCACAAAGCCAAAATATTATAAGAATCTTCTCATAAATCCCCTGTAAATAAATAAGAACTCAGCTGTTTAAACACTTGGCAGAAACTTCTTTGGTTTTAGCAATGCATACAGCTCTCCCTCTTCTGCATGAGATTAGCACATCTGGATTTTAGGATAGGTTATTAACATTAGTCCTTACATATTTGTTCCAGCTTGGTATACATGTAAAGGAAGGTGTGTCCATGAACAGCTCATCATGCCAGTGAATAGTCGGTCCTTAGATTATCAAAGGGATTCAAGTCTGGGCTTGGACTCAAGGACTTCAACATTCTTGTTCAAGAGCCAGTGCAGTGTTGAGCTGGTTGGATGTTAAGGTCATTGTCATGTTAGATCATCATTTTTTTGCTGCAGACATTCATAAGCAGGTACTCCTCAAGAAGCGTCCTGCATTTGGCTTCAGTTCTTTTTTTTCAGTGCCCCGTGTCTCTGCAGCCGAAAAGCCACCTGCATGAGATCATGCTGCTCCCATGATGCCTCACAGAAAGGACTTTGTTAGATGGTAATTTCAGCCATACACACTGTTGCACGTTGTTTTGCTGAGTTTGTTATTTAACAAACCACACATTTAACCTAATGCTCTCACATCTCTTTCATATGTCTTTTTGCAAATATTTGATCCACATCTGCTAATGCAGCCATCGAAGTGTAATTCGGTCACATTTTTTTTCATCTTCTAATGATGTCCTAGAGACTTACCCTAAACATAAACCGTTAATACCCTCACCTATTTCATCTTCTAATGATGCTGCCATCTGCGTTCTTGTTTAGTCCCACCAGTTCATAATGATATTTTCCCACAAAGCAGTGTGTGCCAGAAAATAAAACTGCAGACTTAATGAATCTGTGCACAGATGCTAGGAATTAGGAACGGGTCCTCTATGCACAGGAGGTGAGTTGGTATCACTCTCCGCTGTTTGTTCCTCGTCCCTCTACACCAACATCATCGCCTGCCGTCTCATGTCATTTAAGTTTAAAAGCACGTTGTGCTGAACGCTGGTGCTGTGCTGCTCGCTTCACACTTCCACCATTATTCCACGGAGGGGAACACATTTGATATTGGTCTTTCCTGTAACCTCTTCAGAACTTGACAATGTGAATGTTGTTTGCGATTTTGTAGATTTCCACAAAACACTGTTTCAGAACAACAACTGCACTACAGTACGTGTGAAATGAAAGTATACACGATTTACAAAAACACACTTCAGGACCACAAAGAGGATCATAGAGCATATCCACACTAATGCAGATACATTTTACAATGCATCATTTTTTGTTTCCATCTACAAGACTGATTTTTTAAAGTCTATTTTTCCTTATTCTCTTGTTGGCTCCTCCCCATGCTTCATCTCAGTTTTTTTTGCAGTTTGCAAATTTAAATCAATGGCAGGATAATCAAGTGTGTGCCGGGTGCCAGCCTCCTTCACGCACACAGCTGGATGTGAATGATTTGAAAAGCTCCAAACGGCCCAGTTTCTCGAATCATAGTTAAATACACTCTCCAGTTATATAGATCTGGTTTGGGGGGGGGGGGGGGGGGTTGTGCTTGACAGATAGTAGTAAATCAATAGATCCATAGCGACCCAATCTTCAACACAGATGGGGCAGTTGAAGATATTCAAATGGCCAGACAATTGGGACGTCAGCTTCAGATAGATAAAAGGGCAGATATACGGCTGAAGACTTAGGGCACAGCGCAAGAGCCAGGCAGTTAAAAATAAATCGATGACACACCTGTTGACCTCCGTGTCAGCTGTTCTGTTGGCTAGATGAAAGATAAGGAAGAAAGAGAGCCTCGGAGAAAAAAGGGGGTAGACAGTGAAAGAAACAACAGCGACAAAGATTAGAGAGAAATGTCAGATGAAGAAGAATCTCTGTGAAATTCAGTGTCTGAAAAGTTATTTTTTTCAACCTGAAAAAGGATGTTTGATTGTTTGCCTGCAGAGGAGACAGACATCTGAGCTGATACTGCAGCAGCCAAAGTGAACAACCAGTGTGGCTATTTTCTGAGTGTTTTTTCATTACATGCATTATATCCATGTTTTCTTTTGTTTGTTTTTTGCATATGAGTGGTGCCAAATATATCCCACAGAAATGGTACAGTAGATGATCGACGTTAGACATGATGCCAGACAAGAAAGTGCTGATAGGCCTTAGTGTACTTATAATGTAGCACCATGACAGGTGCAACACGTTTCATTCAATTTCAAAACCAGCGAGAGAGAAAACAATAACGAGCTTCTGTTGGAAAACCAATAAGGGCCTATAATTACACTTAATCTTTAGAATATGGATGTTTCTGACCTTTAGCCTCGATCACTCTCTCTGTATGTCTCTGACACACAGACATTGACTTACATTAATGTCCTAGAGACTTGCCCTACCCATAAACTGTTAATACCCTCACTTATTTCATCTTCTAATGATGCTGCCATCTGCATTATTGTTTAGTCCCACCAGTTCATAATGATATTTTCCCACAAAGCAGTGTGTGCCAGAAAATAAAACTGCAGACTTAATGAATCTGTGCACAGATGCTAGGAATTAGGAACGGGTCCTCTATGCACAGGAGGTGAGTTGGTATCACTCTCCGCTGTTTGCTCCTCATCCCTCTACACCAACATCATCACCTGCTGTCTCATGTCATTTAAGTTTAAAAGCACGTTGTGCTGAACGCTGGTGCTGTGCTGCTCGCTTCACACTTCCACCATTATTCCACGGAGGGGAACACATTTGATATTGGTCTTTCCTGTAACCTCTTCAGAACTTGACATTGTGAATGTTGTTTGCGATTTTGTAGATTTCCACAAAACACTGTTTCAGAACAACAACTATTCATACAAACAACTGCACTACAGTACGTGTGAAATGAAAGTATACACAATTTACAAAAACACACTTCAGGACCACAAAGAGGATCATAGAGCATATCCACACTAATGCAGATACATTTTACAATGCATCTTTTTTTGTCTCCATCTACAAGACTGATTTTTTAAAGTCTATTTTACTTATTCTCTTGTTGGCTCCTTCCCATGCTTCATCTCTAATATTTTGCAGTTTGCTCTGACAAAGCATGCAATTTTGAATCAATGAATCAAGTGTGTGCCGGGTGCTAGCCTCCTTCACACACACAGCATGGATGTGAATGATTTTAAAAGATTCAAACAGCCCAGACTCTCCAGTCATCATCAAATACACTCTCCAGTTATATAGATTTGGTTTGGGTGGGTTGTGCTTAACAGTCAATAGATCCAGGCAGTTAAAAATAAATCAATGACACGCCTATCAACCTCTTTGTCAGCTGTTCTGTTGGCTAGATGAAAGATGATGAAGGAAGAGAGCCTCAGAGAATAAAGGGGGTAAACATTAGAGATCAGAGAGAAATGCCAGATAAAGAAGAATCTCTGTGAAAAGCTGGTCGGTGTGTGATTGTTGGCCTGCAGAGGAGACTGAGCTGAGACTGTCCCAGCAGCCAGAGTGAACAACCAGTGTGACTATTTCAGTGTTTTTTCATTACATGCATTATATCCATGTTTTCTTTTGTTTGTTTTTTGCATATGAGTGGTGCCAAATATATCCCACAGAAATGATACAGTAGATGATCGACGTTAGACATGATGCCAGACAAGAAAGTGCTGATAGGGCCTTAGGCCTTAGTGTACTTATAAAGTAGCACCATGACAGGTGCAACACGTTTTATTAAATTTCAAAACCAGCAAGAAAAAATAACTAACGAGCTTCTGTTAGAAAACCAATAAGGGCCTATAATTGATGTTTCTGAACTTTAGCCTCCATCACTCTCTCTGTCTTTCTCTGACACACACACACAGTCGTGTTTTCATGACTTTGATTAACTTGACTTACATTCAGTTCCTGGAGACTTACCCTAACCATAACTGCTATTAGCCTAACCCTCAAACGTTATGAGAATGTTCATTTTGTCCCCATAAGGAAGACGAGTCCCCACAATGTGACTGTGTAAACTGATTTATGTCCCCGCAAGACATAAACCCCCCCCCCCCGCACGCGCACACACACACACACACACACACACACACACACAGTATTTTGGTACCTCAGTCTGCGGTTCAGACTCTCTGGCTCCATCTACTGGCTGAGCCCTATACGAGCAGAAGACTGTATTCAATTGTGTAATTTTACTTCTGCCTTGTAATACATATGATTTACTGTGGCATAAGTTGCATGCACAAACAGATGGATCTGAGGTTTTCAAACAAATCTAATTTGAAACATCTGTGACAAACATTTCAAGACTGTATTTCATTAACAAAATTGTGTTTTTCAAAACTTGCTACTGGCTACAGTGTGTCTTGAGTGTCTTATAACTGCCATTGAACCTCACGAGTCTTTCTGCTGTCAATATATCTTAACTACACTTGTTGTGTGTTATCGACATCAAATCATTTTGCTATTATAGATATTTACAATTTAATTCTACTGTCGGATAAAAGAAAGTAATTAGAGGTCACTGTAAATCTCAGAAATAAACTTTCCATGTCTGTTTGGTCAGCAGCCTATTCTTGCCTTGAAAAGTGCGGTGCCATTTCACAGCTTAATGGTGACACTAGTCTAGGACTTTAATTGGAACCATACAAACACATTTTTTTATAAGTTTAAAGTTTCCGTGTAACTTTTTTAGGACATGCCCATAACAAGGTGGTTTGAGATTCTATAAGGCCTCAGTGATCTTTATTTAAATTCACTCCTTGGTCCTAAAAAAGGCAGCATTCCCAACTACAATCAGTACCCTGAGGCGAAAGACAGAAGCACCTCCTGAAGAAAAACATCCTGCTATAAAAAGCAATGTTCAATCACTTGCGTCATGAATGGGAGACGAGGCAGAGAAGATAATAAAAAACAACATTCTGAATCTCCTGCTGTGACCTTGATCACAGAATATGCAGCGACATGTCAAGTGTGTTCTGAGTTGTTACATCATATTACGTCATGTGACCATCAGGAAAGGGTTTCTAAGTAAGCTCTCTGCTGCCTAAATGTCTTCTTTCAGTTCCTAGCAATGGGAAGTAATTGTAATTCCACACAGCTTTGTTGAAACGGTAACCTCGCTATCGCGTTGCTATTGTGTGTGTGTGTGTGTGTGTGTGTGTGTGTACATGAACACGCTAGTGTGTCAAATTACACTCAAGTCTCTTTAGGACAGTCCTAAAGATAGTGAGCAGGCGGAGAGTGTCCATCTGGTGTAACATTGCAGCATTCAGATGCAGAAATAAAGTGAGTAGAACTGCTCTGACAGAGAAGAGAAGATTACAACGTAAAAAATAATGAAAGAGAATATAAGTGAAAAGGAGATAATAGAATAGAGTAATACTATACTTAATTTCACAGTGTGTTGAAAACCTATGCGTGTTAAAACCTAATTACTGGTACGATAATAAAAAAGCCTCCCTGCAAGACTGAAATAGCACAGAATGGAATAGGTAGTATACATTCCACTATGTGATGTAAAATCAGATTTCTATCACCTACATAATCCAACCACTGAACCATACAATGTATAAGAGAATATAATTAAAGATGTCACTGTGTTGGGAAATCTGCAAATCAACAAATGTGGTTAAACCTAAAAACTACTGATAGTATAATAAGAATGCCTCTGCAAGACAGCCTGAAATGGAAGAGCACAATAACTACATTTCTCTGTGTTGTCAAATCACATTCATGTCGGCAAAAAAACTAAATAAATCTGCCCTACCATGCATGAGGATAGCGCAATAACACTCTGTCACTCTGTGTTGTGAAATCATTCTACCTACATTACGCAACACATTTAAAGTCTGTGTGAGTGAGTGTTAAAAACCTCAAAACTACTGGTAGTCTAATCCCTGAAGGCCCTACTATCCAAGATAGAATAGAATAGAATAGAATAGAATAGAATAGGATAGATGACCCAGCCTTCTTAACATGAATTTCAATCACTGAGGCCAACAGTAGCTAACAGCAGGGGTCCTCCTTGGCATTTACGAAAAAAGGTTAAGTGATTTGCTGTGTCTTCTTCAGGACAGAAACCAGCTTCTCTGCACACACACACACACACACACATACATACACACACACACACACACACACATACATACAAACATACGAGTCTAGCACGTGTCAAAAATCATAATCATCAACTGAGTCTAAAGTCTAGAACATGTGATGCCCTAAAGGAGACTGCATCCTTCCTGTTACAGTTCACTTCTCCTTTGTTCTCTCCCCTCTCCTCCTCCTCTCTCCCCCTCTCCCTCATTCCTCTCTCGGTCACCTTGTGACGATGCGAGCCTCTCTGTGGCTCTTTCTCTCTCTGCCTTCCCCACAGATGAAGATGCGGGGGCCTGCTGTGCCCCGCGGATGCTGAGAGGAGGGAGGAGGAGGAGGAGGAGGAGGAGGAGGAGGGAAGGAGAAAAAGGGAGGACGCGAGGAAACGAGGAGAAAGGACGGGAGGGAAGGAAGTAAAGAAGGGGAGGGGGGAGAAAGAGAGAGAGAGAGAGAGAGAGAGAGAGAGAGAGAGAGAGAGAGAGGGAGGGAGGGAGAGGGGGGGCTAGTGGATGTAGCTCTAGCTGTGGGCCGGGGGGTGAGCTACCTAGCCCGGGCTGCTCTGCCGAAACATCCATGGGTGGCTGTGTCGGGAGCCACCACGACTCCTCGGGCAGCTTAAACGAGAACTCGGACGGCACTGGAGGTAACTCGCAGCGCTTATCAACCTATTTCAGTGCGTACGAGCGTGGCTTCTTTGTTTTTTTAGGGGGGCTTCCTGTGGGCTTTTCTTTGCATGTTGTCCTGGCTGGAGGTCTTCTTCCCTTCCTTTATACCCGAGCCAGACAGAGCCGGAGACAGACACGGCAGCTCACCCCGGGTATCTCCCTCCACACAGCGGGCCTCGAAGCGAGAAAGGACGCCTCGTCGCTACTTTAAAAACTAGGGGGGGTATTTACTGTGCGACGCTTTCCTCCCTTTTGTTCTTTGGTCTTTTGACTGAGCTAGCCGGCTAAAATGTAGCCTCGTTAGCTTGCTAGCTTTTCTGCATAACAAATATGGGTCACAGACGGCAAGGGCTTTGCATGGGGAGTCATACAGTCTGATTTCAATCACGTCCGGACTGTTGTCTGAATGCACGCAGCACCTATGAAACACGTTAGGGCTTTTTTTTTATGGAGTCTTTTGTGTAAGCGAGGCGTTGGGTGCATGTTCAGTGCTGTGAAGTGTTGGGGAGAGAGAGGAGGAGGAGGTGTCAAAACTTAAAGGGTGCTTCACCCTCATGATGAAGGAAGTGTGTTTTTCACTGTGATCAAGGCCCGAGATCAACTATGAGCAGAGCAGAGTAGTGTCAGACTACAGAAGACTGCAGCAGATTAGGTTCATTGTATTTAAGCAGTAGTGCATGCAATACCTAAGGCTATTGGGCATGTTATACACTTATTACAAATAATATGCTTAGGGTACACTGCTTTTTACCACTAGCTCTTTTCTGGTGATACTGTCACTTTTAATTTGTATCAAGCTACGGTGCTGTAGACAACTTTGTGCTGTAGTTTCCTGCGTGTCTGGTCTGAAAAAAGGGGTTCCACTTCTGACCACTGAGTTATTTTAATCACAGATTTGGAGATAGAGCTTTGTGATGCTGAGCTTTAGCCTGGTTTCCTCAGTGTTTTCCTTTTTGCATCCGTCTCGCCGACGTGTTCGGTCATCTCCCCCGACATCCTGGACGTCTAGATGTCCCGTAAACAGGTTCCAGAGATCCCTGTATCTGTGGAGGAGAGTTCGTAGTAACAAGAAGCGACGCAGTGTTAAAACAAGATGCAGACAAGCAGCTGTTACTTGACACCCGGCTCGATGAGGACAGAGACGAGGCAGTTACACCCGAACACATGTCAATTTATCTGTTTTCACCAAAGCAGGTGTCATAACTAGGTTCATCTAGTTCAAGCGTCATCACTAATTGTTTTGAGGAATTACTGAAAGAAAGCCAAGTAGGCCCGTGTGTATGAGTGCATTTGTAAATTATGAGCAGATGGATGAGCTGGAAAGTAGGTTACTGCAGATGTATGAACAAACGGACAAGTAGTCAACGTGGAAAGCTTAAATTCAGGAATGTAGGAAGGTGGCGAGTGTTTGATAAGCCAAGGGCACCAGTGTTAGAATATATAAGAGGTATAAGGCCAGAGGAAGGTGTGGGATATATGGTCGACAATGGTTTATTGCTCTCTTGGTTTGTGCTCTTGTTTCCTAACAGAAGTTTTGTTTTGTTTAACTACCTTGCCCATCGGAATTTGCCAAATAGTTATAATTGTATGTTCTTTTACGCCACTTTAATGTTAAAAATAAGATTGTTTTTCTGTACCAATGTAGACTGCATTCAACCTGCAATAAGAATAGACTTAAAAAGGAAGAAAAAAAACGCTGCTGCTGAGGTTTTACATCGCCATGTGTCGCTGATGATGTTTATAAATGCTATTAACTGTTCGAGTGTACTGCTGGGACATCTAAATATCCCCCCACGCACAACTTAAGTTTCTTATTTTGGCAACCGAGGATCTCATTTACCCTCGTCCCTCCATTAAGTACAATAATCTGGTGGTTTTATGAGCCATTTTTAAAAAGAGAACACTCTCATAACGAATTATATCATTATATCCAACCAAAGAGGGGAAAAAGTCAATCTAGTCTGTCAGTTGGAGCTCCTATTTACTACAAACAGTCAGTTGAAGGTTGGTGTTATCGGACTGTGCCATGTGATCATCAGAGAACATGTGTACCAGCAGCAGGTGTAACTCAACACCTTGATCCGTCATCCTCTCCTCTGTCTCTGTTGCACACACACGCACACACACACACACACACACACACACTTCCCTGTACCTGTTGTCCCCTTCGGTGTTGATCCAGATGGTGTTATTCATCAGCCATTCTGCTGCAGATGGAGCACTGTTAGATGCTATAACCCTAACCTTGTAACTGGGTTGAGTAACACAACACGTCTAGCTCCGGTTCTGCTCAGTCTTAAGTGTGTGCTCCATGTCTATATATCACATGATGGTGTGTAGGCTCATGTTTAATCTGTCATCTGAGTTTAGTTGTGAGCAGTCTCTAAAAATACAAAACAACTGATGCTTTGTTTCAGATGAATCCTAACTCTTCTTATTCCTTCTTTCTCCTTTACTCTTCATCCCTACTTCTCATTTTCATCCTCTGTGTATTCCCCACCTTCTCTCTCTCTCTCTCTCTCTCTCTCTGACTGTCATCTTCCACTTCCCTCCATCTACTTTCCCCTCCCTACATCCCCATTTCTTTCTGTTTTTCTTCTCCCCCTCCTCTATCCATCCCCATCTTTCTTTCTTACCTCACATCTTTCCATTTACCCCACCCTCACATTCATACTCTTGTGTATCTCTTTTTCTCCTTCCTCCCACCATCCTGTCTTTTTCATCCTGTCCCCCCCCCCAGTGACTCTAGGGCGTAACCAGCCCCTGAAGAGAGAACGGCCTAAATGGAAAAGTGACTACCCGATGACTGAAGGCCAGCTGCGCAGCAAGAGAGATGAGTTCTGGGATACGGCGCCAGCGTTCGAGGGTCGGAAGGAGATCTGGGATGCTCTGCGGGCCGCGGCCAGCGCCTTTGAGAGCAATGACCACCTGCTGGCTCAGGCTATCCTCGACGGGGCCAGCATCACACTGCCGCACGGTAACACGCAATTCCACCGTGGTAGACGTAGCAGATACCTCGTAGTGTTTGTTTTGGTATATTGTATATGACGGTTGATGATTACCCCCCTTTTTGCTAAGTTCTCTCCAGAGAAACTGAAGCTCAGGAACTCAGCTGTAGAGAACAGTTTGAGGCTTTTCTGGAGGCTGCAGATCTTCTTTTCTTCTTTTTTTTTGGTGCCAGATCACAGTTTTGGCTTCACGTGATTAAATTGCGATTGCAACAACCGCAGATGTTTAAAACGCATGCTCCATTCAGAAAACTCTGCTTCACAGCAAATCACTTCCTATACTAACAGTCAGCTACCGGGGGGGGTGCGATCCAGATGATTTGGCTTCACTTTGGGGCGCTGTCATGCTGCTGCACGCACAACCTACAGTGGCAACCTGTGAAAATCTTTCTGGAATGTTGCAGTCCAGAGCAGAAAAGTGATATTCTGTATATTACACGTTTTAACAGACGGGCAAAAACGAAAATGCTCTGATTTCAGGTGGAGAAGAACGTTATTTTAAGTCTTCTTTGGATGCGAAGATCTGTTGATTCGATTTATATGTGAAAGTGCAATCAAAATCTTTTGTCCCAAAAAAGAATGAACAATTATTATAAATAATCGTGATCGCAATATTTATTAAAATAATCAGGATTATAATTGTTCAGCCCTAATTTTAAGAGAGATCCAGCAAGGGGCTAAAACTTTAGACAAGTGACGGCCATGGCTCCTACTTTCCTAATTTTTTGTAATTTAGTTAAATAAAAATGCCAAACGTTTGCTGGTTCCAGATTCCTAAAAGTCAGGATTTGATGCTGTTCCTTTTCATACCTGACGGTAAATTGAATATCTTTGAGTTTTGGACGGCTGGTCGTTCTTTGTGTAAAACCATGAACTATGTGGAGCAGTAGAAGCAGTGTAAAACCATTAGTTCATGCTGCATACAGTTAGTGTGTGTAGCATGAAAGTGGGACACACTGAGGGTGACTTGCTTCCTTCCCACCTGCCAAATATCATGAACAACTCTTAGATCCAGATGTCAATAGCAAATGACACATGATGTTGCAACTGCATGTACAAATTCTGGCCTCAAATCTATTTTAACACAGATTTTGGTGGGTAGCTTTAGAACAGCTGTTTGTCCAGCTTGAGGCAGTAACACATCCATCTTAAGCTCATGCAGCTACCTTCATGTTGAAGTTTCATAAACCGGAAGTAAACTTTCCCACACAGGACTATTCTTCTCTGCTTGTGTGAGTGGCTTCTGCACACAGCGATTGAGTGTTTAATCAATATGGAGCCGATTCCAAGCAACAACAAGCATTTACAGCATTCAGCGCGCAGTTAAAAGGGGTTACAGATGCTGAAGTATATCTCAATGACCGCATTGTGGAGTTGAGACTGAAGCTATTAGGGGGTATATACTGCACTGTATGAGGAATCGATAAATAATACACTAAAAGAGAGGCGTGTCCTTGGAAGGATGTAATGAAATAATCACTCGGGTACGTATGAAGATAGTGTCTCCTCTAAAACTTACTGGAGAGCGTTCACATAGAACGAATCAATACAGTTGGCCAACAGTTACACTAGCGCTCACATCACCTCTGCCTGACAATGATTTGGGGGTAGCAGTTACCAAACAGACAGGCTGTCCATGCATGTGAACACAGTCAGTGCTCCTTTCCCTTCAGTAGTTTGGTCAGATCAGATCCCGATGTGCTGCAGCTGTGGATTCCCCAGGCCTGATGTCACCATTTCGCCAATCCAGCACTCCAGTCCAACGAGCAGCCAGCTCACTTCAATGTTTGTTTCACTCGCAGCCTCTTCTATTGCTCTTATTCTGCTCAACTGGTTACTTGGCCACAGTGGTGCTTTGAGCTAAAAGCTAATGTTGGCATGCTAACATTCTCCCGATGACAAGGGCTAGTATGACGAGTCAGAGTATCACCAAAGTGATTACAAATCATCCTGAGGAGAACATGAATTATGAAATGTTACATCATTTCGGGGCAGTCCATCCAATATATGAGACGTTTCACTCAAAACCACAAATGTGGTGTCATGGTGGCACAAGATGGAAAGTCAGGGGATCACCAAAGTCATCAGGATTCATTAGCCCTGTCACGGTAATTTACGCTATCGATCATGCGAAATACAGACATGGCGTTGATCATTTTTGCTGACCTCGACATTGCCCGTCGTGTTTAAACACGTGTTTGTTTACATAAGAATGTCACCAATGTTTTCAGACTCGGGCATTGCGCAGACATTGCATATTTTGTTTACCAGCGCCAACCAGCCCATTTTATTTATTGTTTTGGTTGTGTGGTTTTATTGTCTTTTATTTATTTCGAATATTTTAATATTTTTTCACATTCCAATTCCAAAGATTGAAGCATTCGGTTTATTGCACTTTGAAAGTGTTTACCTGCATAATTATGCTATTATAGTATCATTAAATCAGAGGCGTAAAATATTCTTAAAATTTAAATTATTTTGTTTATCGCAGTCATTTCTTGGGGCAAAATATCATCGTGCAAAAGTAGTTACCTTCACAGGCCGAGGATTCATCACCTTTGGACTGTGAATGTCTGTAAATAAAGTTTCATGGCAATCTAGCCAATAAATCTGTCCAACAGTTGTATCCAATAGTCTGGACCAACGTGGTAGACCGACGTACCGACGAGAGAAAAATGAGGCTTTTCAGAATCAGTCAATGATCCTGAAGAAACTCTTTGAAAACGCTTGAATTTCCATTACTGTACTAACACATTACAGTGCAGACTTTGTTGTTGCCGTTCAGCAAACGGAATTGGATATTTTATTTATTTTTTAGAACTTTATTCATAATGGACACTGCTCACTCTTTAGAGATGCATCAGTTGATGGGCTCCTTCTTCTAATTGGATTGGAGACCAACTTGATCTGCGGTGTTCAAACGCGACTCTGTGAAGCAGAAGATGGGAGCCATTTGCATCGGCCTGTTGGTCAACATGTTGGATTTTCATCAAACAATAACGTCATCTTCACTGATTCACATCATTATAAGCTTCGTGTTTCAGCCATAACCCATAACCAGTCAAGCTCCTTTTTGGGTGGCCGTGCGAAAGAGCCCTGCAGCAACAAAGACTCTTTAATGTAAACAGATGTTTTCTTGCTCGTCTTAAATTTGGTGTGCAAAGGCCGATTTCCCCCCTGCAGGGTTGTTTTTCAATCCAACACTATATAAAAGCCAAAAGGCATTAGCACCACCTGGAACCAATTAGGATTCTGCAGCTGAACACTAATGTGGAGCCAAACCACAGAAGAAGAAAAAGCAAGTGAGATATACCGACAGAATCATATCCACATCATGTTTGTAGAATGTCAGTGACCCGTGTGTAACATCTGTCTTGTTTTATAGATATTAGCCTTTTTTTGACATTAGCTATGAGAGCTTTCACATATTTAGCCGTGTCAGCTGGTACCTCACTGTGACATGAAAGGAATTTGAAGGCCCAGACACAGCAACAAAGGCCGACAGCCTCACATTGTCTTTGTCTTGGCCAAAAAAAGTTTCACTTGAACACACCGTAAAGACCGCAGACAACGGCGAACTAGCATGTCGCATGAGAGGAAATAACTCTCCGTACCAGCAGGTGGCGGTAGTCTGTGTTCATTATTCAAAAAGGGAAACCAGAAGACTCCAGACTGAGGATGTACAAGCGGTTGTTGTGATCCAAACACAGCAGCGTTTTCCAACCATTTTCACACCGCTCTCGCGCACCACTTGACTTCATTCCAGATGGCCGCATCGCTGTGAATAATCTGTGTATGATGTATGAATGATTAGATGAGATGAAGATAAAACATGAGAGGAGCCCTCTTTGTAATAGCAATAATAAAAGAAAGCAGTAAAAAGATGACATCACATAAAAGCCAGTCTGTAAAAAATGTGTTTTAAGTGATTTAAAAGAGATTCCTGATTCTGTGAGCCTTACCTCCTCAGGCAGCTCGTTCCAAAGCCGAGGGGTCCTGATGGCAAAAACACGGTCACATTTAGTTTACACTGCTTTGTGACCAGACACACAGATATCCTTAGTTTCAAAGTTGTCAGGGCAGAGACCACCGTAAATAACCAGATCAAGGGTTTAACACTGCGAGTGTGTGGGCTCCTTTGTAGCCTGAGTCATACTTTAATGTAAAATGGGATCGTAACCCAACAAACTCTTGGATGAAAACACTGTCAGGCCTGGGCGGTCTGTCGATTATTTAAATCACCACTGGATCTTTAGAGTTTATTATAAAACCGAGATGTTCAAATTAAGTCAAACAGACATGGAAAGTGCCCCATCCCCCCCCCTCCTGGTTGTTTGGTTTACAATAACTTCTGTATTTCTTTTCACACCAAGGGTTTTTTCGGTGAGTGCTGTTGTTGTAAGGCGCTGCACACTTTCTCTCCACATTACCGCACATTTCAGTTTTGGAAACAAAGCGAAGCTCTCGTTCCCTCTCACATTCGCTCTGTGTCGAGCAGAAAGCAACATCCTGTGGGCTTCTGCTGACTCATCTCAGTCTCGCTTACCACAAAGCTCACTGTCTCTCTCTCTCTCGAGTGGCTCGCGCCTCAGTTTAAGTCATTAAACAATACAAGAGAGGTACAAGAAGTTATTTACAGAAGAGTCTTCTTGCTTTTTGTGTCACCCTGGTCTTTAATTATTTGGTTCTAATTTTAAAAACTGTCTGAAGGGCAACAATATTGCAATCTTTTCAAAACCATTAAAAAGAGAAAACATCTGGGATGAATTGGGATTTTACTCACACTTATATATTACTCTTAAAGGTAAAAAAAAAAAAAAAAAAAACCTAAGGCAAGCAAACGTTGCGATCAAAACACCCGTGATCACAATAAAACTACTTGATGTTTTCAGGTGTGCAACGTCGTAGTGACACACTACTGTGCAGGGTGACCTGTCTGAAATCCCCTCAAGGGATTTAAGTTTCTGTTTGTGGAATTCTGTGACCTCTTCACTACATCTTATTTTATTCCCCCCCCCTTTTCTCATCCAACTCTATACTCTGTGTCTGAATCACAGTAGGTCAAAAGTGACATCATGTCTTTTAAAGTACTCACCAAATCCCTTTTGTCCTTCTTTCACTCCTCTTCCCTCAGTCTTTGTTTTTCTGTTGAGTCCGACTGTCATTTCTCCATTCCATCTAATTAACAAGAGTTCAGGCTCCGGCTTTGTTGAATGGAAACAAAGTTACGTGAGTGTTTGACTTTCAGATTAAGAACGCAACAGTGAAAATATACAAAAGTAAACAGCTATTTAGATACAACACAAATATGCATAGCGAGGCACCCGAAAGCGCTCCTTATCCAGACCGTTCATCATAACCAAGGGACAGTTGAGGGTTTACCTGAAATGTTCACTTCAGTTGTTAATTGCTTCGTAGTGGAACTTCCCAGTAAAACATGAACCTAGTGTACTAAATATAACTGTTCCATTCATATTGGTATGTGGGTTACAGTAAGCTGTAACCTTCTGCCGATGATGGTTTCTAATGTCGAAGTTGTATATGTAATTCCTATAGCAACACACACCATGCATTAAAAATAGCTGCGGTAAGTACAGCAGATCATTTCAGCAAATCGTGAAGTAACCTTTGAAAGGTTATATTCACGGGTTAGAATGGACTTGTCTAAAATGTTGTGTGTCCCACTACACTTTCAATGAAGCTGAAGATGATGTTATCATAACTGATAGGAATGATGCTCACAACTGTAAAAATAAACAGTTTAAAAAGGAAAAAAACAATCCTTTGACATTTATGTAAAGTGACACATTGTTCCGTTCTTCCAGGAGCTCTGACTGAATGTTACGATGAACTGGGGAATCGATACCAGCTGCCGGTCTACTGCCTCTCTCCTCCCGTCAACATGATCGAAGAGCGCTCCGATGAGCTCGACGGTTCGGATCCGGACTCCGGCGCCGCCGAGCCGTCCACGGGCAGCGCCGGCGACGCCGGCTCGGGAGGGGAGTGCCGGCTCCGGCTCCGGCTCTCCACCGGCCGCGACCTCCGGCTGGCGGTCCGCTCCACGGACACGGTGGGCATGATGAAGCGCCGTCTACACAGTCAGGAGGGCGTGCCTGCCGCGACCCAACGCTGGTTCTTCTCAGGTCGGCCACTGACTGACAGGCTGCGCTTGGACCAACTCAACATCTCCAGGGACTACGTAGTGCAGGTCATCCTCAGCCAGCCAACACCGTCCGAGCCGGCGTCGACGACAGGACACACACCAGAGGCCTCCGGACCGGCGGCAGGGGAAGGAGTGGCAGCGCTGTCGCAAGAGCCGACGCCCGTCGAGAATTAACTCGGCCCCAACCTGGAAGCCCGGAGAGAGGGGGAGGAGGAGGAGGAGGATAACAAGGGAGAAAATAAAGAATGAGAGTTGATTCTCACTTTTCTTTTCTCTTCTCTTCTCTTCTCTTCTCTTCTCTCCTCGTCTCTTCTCTTCTCTCCTCATCTCTTTTCTTCTCTTCTCTTCTCCCCTTCTCGTCTCTTCTCTCCTCATCTCTTCTCTTCTCATCTCTCCTTGTCTCGTCTCTTCTCTTCTCTCCTCGTCTCTTTTCTCCTCGTCTCTTTTCTCCTCGTCTCTTTTCTTCTCTCCTCTTCTCGTCTCGTCTCTCCTCGTCTCTTCTCTTCTCGTCTCTCCTCGTCTCATCTCTTCTCATCTCTTCTCGTCTCTCCTCGTCTCTTCTCTTCTCGTCTCTCCTCGTCTCATCTCTCCTCGTCTCTCCTCTTCTCATCTCTTCTCATCTCTCCTCTTCTCATCTCATCTCTCCTCTTCTCGTCTCTCCTCATCTCTCCTCTTCTCGTCTCTCCTCATCTCTTCTCATCTCTTCTCTTCTCGTCTCTCCTCATCTCATCTCTCCTCGTCTCTTCTCATCTCGTCTCTTCTCATCTCTTCTCTTCTCGTCTCTCCTCATCTCTTCTCGTCTCTTCTCGTCTCTTCTCATCTCTTCTCTTCTCATCTCTTCTCTTCTCGTCTCTCCTCGTCTCTCCTTGTCTCGTCTCTTCTCGTCTCTTCTCATCTCTTCTCGTCTCTCCTCATCTCTTCTCTTCTCGTCTCTCCTCGTCTCGTCTCTTCTCGTCTCTCCTCTTCTCGTCTCTTCTCATCTCTCCTCTTCTCATCTCTTCTCATCTCTTCTCTTCTCGTCTCTCCTCGTCTCTCCTCTTCTCATCTCTTCTCTTAGTTTGTGCTGAGATGGGCTTTGTTCGGGCAGAGGTTGTCTGCCGGAGCAAAACGGACTCTTGAATTGAGAAAAAGACTCTTCCTTTTGGTTTTACACGTTGATATTTTGACCTTTTTGAAGTCTTTTTAACTGTTCCCATGGAAACCAAACAACAAAAATAGAACTATGTCAGATGGCATAAAAAGGGTTTTCTGAGCAACACTGATGTTCAAATGTTTCTGTGTTTCAGTTTCCGCTCAAGTTCTGCTCTCTGGCAAAACTTGGGTCGGCAGAATTCTGTTTCTGAGGCCACAGGGTTATACTTACATATAAATACATTTTCACTACCATACAATTCAACAAGTTCAGAAGGAAGAAGACGCTAAAACAATCATGACAGTTATTCAAACAGGTCATTTGGGGATTGAGCCAGTATACCGTGCTGTAAGGAAAGGTTGCTAGTTAGTAAACAGATGTGTCGGGGGGGGCATGTCGATGTGTTACCGAGCTGCCGCTGGATCAGACGCTTTATTTCACTCTGCTTCACAGAACAATCATGTAATAAACATTAAGTAGTCAGTCAGCCTGTGTGTGTGTGTGTGTGTGTGTGAGTGTGTGTGCATAAGCGTATGTGTGCGTGGATGTTCGTATATGATCAAAACCACAATTATTTGTGTGGCAAAAAGGATAAAACATCAGAAACACAGTTGCATATTTTGATTAAAAATAAAATGTTTTTAATTCAAATTGATCACTGTTTCTCAGTCTCTTGTCTAATTATTTGCTTTGAATGTGTTCATATTTTGATATAGAGGTGGAACAAACGTTATAGCGCTATCTTAGCAATCGCAGAGCGATTTACGTTGTCTTGCATTTGTCATTGTGATAAATAAACTATACTATTTGCTTTCTTGCTAAGAGTAAGGTGAAGAGATCGCCACCACTCTCATGTCTGTCTAATAAATACGAATCAGTGGCCAGCAGCCAGATAGCTTAGCTTAGCTTAGCTTAGCTTAGCTTAGCATAAACATTTGAATCAGGTAGGCTGGCTCTGTCTAACGGTAAGGATAAGTCCCACCAGCACCTCTATCGCTCACTAATTAACACGTTATATCTTGGTCAAATTTGTACACAAACCAAAATGTTAAAACTGTTAAAATAAAGCCGGTGGTTCATGGGGAGAGTGTTGTTTTCAAAAGGCAACCAGGAGAAACCTGAGGCCTGACTGGCCTGGCCAAGAATAAGAGTTGGCTCTAAAGGAAGGAAATTTATATCAAAGGTAGGTGGAAGCAGCTTTGCTGCAAAGTGTTAACGTGCAGGAAAAAGAGCCGCAACTGCATCGGCATGTATGTTGGCCAGAGTGTCGATGCAGCATGTGTTGAAGCAATAGGTTCACATTAGGTTTGACATTGAGACTGGAAGCAGGGGCAAACAGCTGGCCGGGCTCTGTCCAAAGATAAGAGATCCACCTATAGCTCCTTTAAATCGCCTCATTCCAGCCGGACAGAACATGGAAAATTCCTTGAAAAAAAAAGAAAGAAAAACCCCATGACGCAGAGAGGCCGTCTAGAGAGAAGAAGCCATTGTAAGCTTTGTGTTTGAATGAAGTGCTGCCAACTGGCATTCCCAGCCTGAGAACAAATATGCAAACGTCAATCAGCCAGTGACGGAATGTGGAAGGAACTAACCTGTGTGCTAACAAGCTCTGTGCCATCAGTAGCATGAACCAATGAATGGCGTTAACATGTGTAACTAAGCATTTGAGTTTTATTTGTGGAGGAAGAAGGAGAGTTAATGGCCTACTTTCCTGCTACTGAATGTGAAAGGTCATGCTGTACATGAGTGACTGGCAGAAGGTAAGTGAATGCAGCATAAGGTCAGTGTGGCATTACATGTCAAGTCCTCATAATTGTGGCTTTTTTGGGCGTAAAGACCTTTATACATCATACCTGCTCGAGTATCAGTCTCAAAATGTCATTTTCTTTGTGCGCGAATGTTATTATAATCATACATTTTATAAAAGTTTTCATTTTCATGAATCTTGTAATTCGGGACATGCGTGTGGGCTCAATTAGGTGCTCTTTCTGAGCCACAAAGAAACCACAGCGCACACTATAGCCAGGAGCGATAGTCATCTATTACCTTTTGAGCAGAGCGATGTTGAATCAAAAGAACCTCCATAACTATAATTAAGAAAGAGTTATAGTAAATGGTCTGCTGGCTATCATCACAGCTACAGTATACCTGCTCTGGCATAGTGAAATGTTAGTGGTTACAATGGGAGCACAATGAATGATGGAAACTCCTCTCATAAATCATAGCACGCAGGTAACTTCCCAGATGAGATATTTCATTTTCTACATGGGTCAAAGAACGTTTGCGTCACAAAGCAAATCCAGCGATCCCTCGTGGGATCCCTTCACATGTGAAACAATTGTATTTCATCACAGTGGTTCTATTCTCTTTTCCACTTCAATGGAAGTTTCATCACGCTCTGCTTTCTTGTTCTCGTTCCTACTTTTATGACCATTTTCCAGGGTACCTGTTGACTTTTAGTGATACACCAACGCACACTGTCATGAGCAAACAAACTTGATTTTTTTCCAGTTCCCTTTCACAGAGGTTTCTGTCTCTATTGTCCTCCCCGAACTTCCTCCACAATGGTTTGTGTGGCTGCACTATCATACACGCAATTTCACAATGGAATATCATGAATTGGGCTTTTGCCATCTTCCTCATGACTGGGTGAATCAGGCTGAAGAAAAGAGGAAACTTAAATACGATAATGGGGATCTGTTCCTTTGCTTCTTAATTAATACAACTTGTCCCGGTGTTTCCAAGTGATGGACAACATCACGATCTCAAGTCAACACACACACACACACACACACATGCACTCACGGGGCAGTTCCTCTTCTTGTTAGGGATTTTTTTTTTCACCTTCTGTTGCATAAATACAAGCAGCAGCATGCTGAGTTCATGCAGATAACTGAACACATACTGAGAATAGCAACCTCACCTCTCTGGCATCCTCATCAGGTCACCTTGCAGTTGTAAACATTTTGGATCAAGTCCAGTTGTCAAGGTAAGATCTACTATATTAATCTGAAGTTATCTATAAAGATTATCTGTTTTTTTTCTTCAGCATTTTATTAAGTAGGTCTTTATTCAAATATATTGAATAAATATCTCTTTTAAAGTAAAAATGTTATTGAAAGAAATTGGCAAACTCTTCAAATCTTGAATTAGATGATTTCCTTATGGCATTGTCAGAACTACTTTTACTCAAGTACTACAATTACTTAAAGGCACCTTAGAGGTACTTGTATGCTTTACTTCAGAAGAAGTTGCAAAATCTTTTGTTGTAAAATACTCTCCTTTTACTTTTCCTCCGCTACATTTCAGAGAAAAGTGTTGTACCTTCTACTACTTTTATTTTCGGATAGCTACTTGTTAAAAATACCCTTGTATTGTTTGGGTGACAAACCTTATAGGATATTAGAATAAGCTGAGCAGGTCGAGGTTTAAGCATATAAACTTCCCTCCGTTAATGTACCTGCCCTTATTGTCCTTTTTTCCAGATGCGTGCATTGTTCCTAATGGTCCTGTATGCTGGACTGTGCTACGCCAGCTCCATCAGCGACCAAGAAAACATAGAGACCCTGATGGATAATGGTTGGTAGCTCCTCCTTTCTCTACTGAATCTTCCTCTCCGTTTGTGTCTTCGCAGTAAATGCTGATTCAAGTCAGTCTGTGTGAATGTGTGTTTTCTTGTCTATGATTTAACTAGTTCTGGTCCTGAGGGTGCCTTACGGGGAGAGCACCATGGTGTATGTTCCTCTGAGCTGTGGAGAAGCTTATGAAAACCAGCCTGTGGTCTGGAAGAAAGATGGTAATACAACTGTTACTACTACAAGTAATACTGCTTCTACTATCACCGGTACTTCTAATAGTACCTGTGCAGATTTGATACAGTGCTAATCAATCTGAAAAATATGAGATTATCTGAAAAACTAAAATACTTCAGTCAGATTTTTCTGTGTCTTTATGATATTTTGAGCCATCATTGTTACGTTGACCCATTCACCTTGTCTCAGGCGAGGCGACTGAACCAGCTCTGCAGGGGAACCAGGTCACGGTCCTAGTGGAGGAGATGAACGGAGGAAACTACAGTTGTCACCTCGGTCCAAATGGAGATTACCTCAACCACACTTTGATCCTGATCCAAGTAGTCCCAGACAACAGGGCTGTCATACTGGAAGAAGTATCCCCTGAAATGGGTGAGATAGGAAAGATGGAGGGAGACATGAAGGAGGAGAACAAAGAAGGCACACAATGAGAGGAAAGACAAACAGAGAGAGATAAAGATGTGTTGTGTAATTGGACCTATGGGGGTATTTCCCTGGAGGAGACATCAGATGGATGTCACTTTAGAGCTGAGTTAAGAAAGAATGTGGGAGACATGGGGGAAAAAAATAGACAGAGGCTGCTGCCCAAAAGCAGACAACATTTAAAAGATAAGATGAATGGCGGGCACATGAAGAAATGAGATAAAAGGAGGAGCAGAGGTAGTGTGATGATGGGAAGGTAAGGCACAAGTGGACAGAGAGAGAGAGCGAGAAAGGAACGAGTCAACACAACGATCAAAATAAGTTACCTAAAGGGGAGAAAACATTAAAAATAGAAAGAAAGCATCTTTGTCCAATTCATGGTTATACTTTTATATAATTATATAAAAATATATATAAACCAAAAGTTGTGAAAAGCTCTACGAAGCTTCAGAACTGTTTGTACTGGCAGCTTTGTGCCATATGCAATGATTTATTGATGTTTAAATGCTAGGGACCTTCAAAATAAAGTGCTCTGAAACACAAACATATAGAGATAAATTGTTCACAAGAGCATTCGTCACAAAGAGAAAGCCTCAGAGTGCTAACAGTGTTTCTCTTCCTTCCTTCAGGTCACATTCACTGTTCAACACCTAACTATAAAGGCTCCTTCCACTGCACCTGGAGGAGAACGAGGTTGAGACCCGACACCTCTGTGCTCCTGGTGAAGGCAGAACGGTGAGGACAAAATGCAAATACTCATTAATATCAGGAGTGGATCCTGTATCCTGCATCCTGTTTCGAGATTGGAGTATTGTACCAACCACTTTGTCTTCAATCTAGTAATATGGAAAATATTTCCTGTGAGCTGGATGCTGATGGATCAGGGATTCACTGCCAGGACGCCAGCTGCCCATACAAAGAAGATCAGCACCGCATCTCCCTCACCATCTACATACGCAGCGTTTCTCTCCTCGAGGCCTACGCAAAGGCTTTCTACCTGAGAGAGATTGGTAAGTGATTGTATTCTATTGTGTGGCCTCATTTTCATCCATCCATCCTTATTGCCTTCTGTCTTTGCCTTCAGTTGCGATCCTGCTGCATCCTTCTCATTGTACTTTTACGCTCCCCTTTTCCCCCTTCCTCCACCTCATTCCTCCCCCCTTCATCATATCTAGTGAGGCCGGAAGCACTCCCTAACCTGTGCATCAGTAATGGGAAGGTGTTCAGCTGGAGCTACCCTGACTCCTGGGAGAAGCCCTCCACCTACTTTGGCCTGCAGTTCCAGGTGAAGGTGGTCCACAAAGGATCATCCTGTGACAGTGAACGCCACATAATGGTAATCAATATGTGCAATGAATTACAGTAGATCCGATTCAAGTTACACTTACTGTAAAAAGACATTTGCTGACTTCCAGTTGAACCACACTTCTTTGTCTTTAATGTGTGGTCTCTTCTCTTGTGCAGCTTAACACCATTCAGGAAAATAAGTATGAGGTCAACATGAAAACCCAAAAGTATGTTTTCTGTGTGCGAGCTCAGGACAAATACACCAACGGGCCATTTAGCCACTGGAGCTTCTGCACGTAAGTATATAACTTGGACCATTTAGAACTGTGGGGTTTGTCACCAAATACCTAATTCGATGAGAGCATATGATTTATCCAAATAATATCAAGTCATGCCACCAACATAGATCTGATCCACACTGTTTCATTCCAACCTGTCCTGTCTCCAGAGTAAATAAAGACACCGTGGGCTGCATCACTGGACCGAAGCTATAAAGGATGGAAGAGCTCAAGTTTGCCAAGAAATCATTTTTCTAACTTTTATTGCAATGCACAAAAACGGGTGCTTTCAGACTGAATGCATATCTGTACAGTATTTATTGATCTCGATGGAACTTTGATAATTTGTGATATGATTGAAAGTCCTTCCTGTGTGCCCTCTGTGACGTTATTTACAACTATGCTTGCAGAATTGTTGCTAAAAGGGTTATTAAAATGTCATAATAAATTGATAAACATATTAATATACTGCACTTCTGGCATTTTGTTGTATAACACCTCAGATGTATTTTATATACAGTGGTAATTCTTGAAAAATATGTTACTACTCCTTTCAAAATGACTTCAAGAACGCTAACGAACACGAGTTAAGTTAGGTACAAAAAAAGGTTTATTGTCATATTTACAGCCAGGACGTCAGGGATGTGATGAGGAAAACATTCATTGATGAAGCGGCTACCAGAAAGATAACAAAGCAGATAATGCACGTTTTGCGTGATGTGAAAGCATTTTTGCTACAAAACCAGTCTCGATCTCAACTCGGCTGTTAACGTCCCAGTAGCTTTGAGGATTATTGCATATTTTTACATGTCCAACTGTGAAGGTTGCAGGCATCGGTTTGATGCTCACGGACTTTATAGGATTATCTTGGGCAAGCGCTCTCAATATTATCTGCATTTCCAATTTTCCACTTTAAATTTTCAATACTCGTTGCACAAAATGTACTTGTAAGAAGTACTCCTGTAAACCTCTTATATGTTAAATTAGTTAAACTTATTCTTCTCTGTTGAATTTCACATTCAATGATTTTCAATCATTTCAAATGAAGAATATTGGCTTTTTGATGGTGAATCTCAATCTCTTCGGAATATATAATAATAGGCAACATCTCAACTTCGTACAGGGGTGGGGGAAACGTATTGACCTTAAAACCATGATGAAATATTTGTATTCGTTTAATACTTGCATGGTAGAGCAGAGGGGCTCGATAGTCAGAGCAAAGTATGCCGACATTTTAGTAAAAGATTGCAACTTCCCCCCCCCCCCCCCCCCCCAAAGCAGGCTTAACCAAGCAGGCTTAAGAGATCTCAAATATATCCTGACTGAGGTTCGTAGGAGTTTGTGGGTCATTGTGGCTCGTGGCCTCAAACCTTGGGGTAGATTGTGATTACTAGGGATGCAACGATCCGACTTTTTCAGTCCCAATACCTGGGCTATGGATATCGACTGATACCGAGTACTGATCAGAGACCAGTCTTTAAAGAATAAACTCTGTGCCCCGCCCTATGGAAGAAACCGGGCTCATCCTTTTATGTGTAAGGCAACATTAGGCTCGACTCAAACATTGCTTTCCTAACTTTGTAAAACAAAATAACAGATGAATACATAGATGTACATTGACAGAATTGTTATTTATTAATAAAATAATAAATCATACACCTACAACTTGGTAAAAATAAAAACAATCCTCAAAAGTAACAGGAACTACAATTCAAGTGTAAACCGTTTAAATGCAGCAACAAATTGGTCAAAACTTAAACAGGAATAACCAGGATGTAATATATAGAGTAAATGAGCACAACCTAATAGATTGGCCCGATCCAACTATTTGAGTCAGTATCAGCCCGATATCCGATATCGATGCATCCCTAATGATCACCACACAGACGGGTGGTGACTGCTGTTACTATTGTAATGAATGCAACATAAAAAGTGTGTGAGAGACAACATGCACAGATATAAATTGGGAAGCCCATCTCAGTCCTGAGCCTTTGAGAGTTGGCGTCTGCAGGTTTATTGTCGGATTTGTATTAAGGTTTGTAATAAAGGGCTTGTAATAGCCACGTTTGTGTGTGTGAGAGAGAGAACTGGATGATGGGATAGTAGTGTCCAGCCTTTGCCGAGGATGCAGTCCCTCCTCAGTGATGCTGCCTCTTAGATAGGTACCTAAACACACACACACACAGACACATTCAGTACACACAATACTGATGAACAGACTTCATATTTTTAGGTGCTACAAGCATGCGGTGTGTCAGTACTAAACTACACATCATTACTGCTTAGCATACGTGTGCCTACCTCTCCCAGTGCTTGTGGTTGAGTCCGCTGAAGTCCTCGAGCTTGGCTATTTCTTTGAGGTACTGAGCCAGTTTATAGAGTTCCCTGTCCTTCTCTCTGTTAAGATGGGCCTTCATGAAGGGTCGGATCTAACACACACACACACACACACACACACACACACACACACACACACACACACACACACACACACAATAGGATTCAGGAAAACCTGTGCTTAACGTTGACAATGATGAGGAAGAAGTGAAGGTCGAAAGCAATGACGATAATGCGGGCCCGCCTACCTTCAGTCCGTTCTGTGGGTTCATGAGGAAGTTTCGTCCGATGTCGTCAAACATAATGGTGTTCCTCCTGTTGTAAAATTCTTCGTACTTCCCCCATATCACTCCCAGGGGCTTCACCTGGTATGAGGATAAAGTGCAAATAAAAGGCACAATCTACAATCAGAAGTCAAACAAAAGGGAAGGAAACTGCACCACACAACTACATGTAAATATAGATGCTTTCTTCTGCTGTGAAAGTAATAACAGCAGCAGTAAAACAAGGCAATATCTTCATTTATGATCCGCTGTGTGTGTGTGTACTAACCTCCACAACCCCCCTCTTCGGGGTATGTACCGTAATCATTGCTGCACTGTCCAACATGAAGGTAATCTTGTAGTTCGGGTTGTCTGTCACCCCCAGCTCCTACACACAAACACACACACAGACACACAAGCAGTAGTGTTGTTTTCTGCTCCGATCTGTGTTTTAAATTGATTAACACTGCCATCTTTTGGCAAAAAAGGGTAAAGTACAGTAATGTTAGCAGGAGTGGAGCTTGAGCAACGACACAAAGAACACAACAAGTGGAATACTTACTTTCATTTTGGCATCAATCCACTTCATACTTGTAGCAGCTGAGGAGAGAAAGCACATGTGTAAGATGTGTATTCCACAAGCGCTGATTGCTGGGTAGCAGCACAGAGAGGAAATAAACAACTAAATGGCCATAAGATAGAAACTTAATAGATAAAAACAACAACAACAAAACTGTCCTACTGAGGGTGTCCAGTGGCCTATAGTTAAGACAAGTTGAGTTGTACAGTCAATGTTGCATTTTCAACAATTACATCCTCCTACTCATCGAGAGTGATGCATGGCATTCAGTTCAAATTCAGACCTTCACAAGAACAGACAAGGAGATACGTACACCAGATGACAATGTCATAGTCCTCGTAGGCTGATGTCAGAAACTCGTGAAGGTAAGGTCTCATCAGCTCCTGACCCGTTTCCGCACACGACTTGTGATCTAAACACACATAGGTTGCAGACATCAATGCAACTGATAGGCTGTCAACATTTTAAATGTGTTCATAAAAGACTCAACCCTATGAACCTCACATATAACATATGCGTGCGTACACACACACGAGGAGAAGAAACAGTGGAGACGCAGTATCAAAGTAAATGTTGTGTAATGTGCAGTTAGAGTAAACGCACAGTGTTTGCTATTAGCATGCTATGATTTAAGTCAAGGTTTCCCAGTCACATTCTGATCGAGACAAATGCCGGCGTCACTGTAACTCACCGAACAGCGTGTAGTCCACATCTAGTACCAGAAGCCTTTTGCCTTCTCTGGGAGGGTTCATCTCCTCCACCCTGTAGTCTTTCACTCTGCGGGCGATCTTTGCCAGATTCTCCTCTCTAGAAGAACAACATAGAACAACATCTGTCTCTCAGACACACACGGATACATTTCCTCTCACAAATGTCATCTCGCTCCTGTGCAGCCACACAAACACACACACACACACCGTTACAATAACTAACCTGTTCTCCACATTAATGACCTCCTCCTCAATGTCAAAATCATTGACCACATCATCGTTCTCTGGGGGAGGGGCTAAAACCTCTTCCTGCACAAAACAAAACAGTTACCAATCAGCAAAGGGGAACCTTTAACACAACACAGTACATAAGACTTTAGATAACACCATCATCAACAAGTAGCAGGATCATCACCTAACAAACCACTTACTGAACACATGATTAAAGCTAGTTAGTGACCGTAAGTCTTAAATAACAAGTAAGAAAGCATGATCATACTGTAACTCTTTCAATAACTATCATGTTTCATTAAACTACAAATTAGCCGGTCACTCGGGCACATTGCCAGTTGACTGGGCAACTAGTCCTTAGTCCCAAGCAGATATCTTTGAAGTTCCCCACCACCTACCAGGCTCTCCTCTCTGGTACCCATCATCATGATCTTAGTGTTGGGCTTCAGCTTCAGGGAGCCCAGCTTCACCTCATCCTCTGCAGGTTTACCTGGAGAAAGAACAGAAGGAGAAGAGAGTGAGATTCATTTAGCTACAGAAGCTTGCCTCACTCAAGAGAGAAGTTACTTAGATATAGTTAACAATAATGCAAATGCACAAAGGGAGATAATGTCCCGATATCTTGTCCACCTGTTTTGGATATCATATGTTATTATTTACGCTAGCTCCACCAGGTTGTGACCACGGATGCCGTCTCACCTTTGATCTTGAGTCCCAGTAGTTTCTGTCTCTCTGGCAGCACCCCAGTCAAGGTCTTAATGGACTGTTTCAGGTCCATCACTGTGTCCTCCTCAGACAGAGAACTGATGGAGTACTCCTGCCCTCCCCACTTTATGATCACTGATACAGACATGGCACACACGGGCTCTTCTCTCACACACACACTCACTCACACACACACACACACACACACACACACACACACTCACACAAACAAACAAACACACTCGGCTGCAGCTGGAGTTAGGTATGCACGCGCACAGACGAGTGCACACACCGAAGCAAAAATATTTCCAGCTACAGCAACAAACATGCACACGTCCACCTTGCAAAGAGAGAGAGAGAGAGAGAGAGAGAGAGAGAGAGAGAGAGAGAGAGAGGGGGAATAGGTAAAGTAACAGGAGAGGTGTCAACTTGGCTGTAGCTTGAGCAAAACATAGAAAGTAGCTAATGATCAAACACAGAGAGCAAAACATTGCATGACTTTAGTTAAGCGTCTGTTGCTCTGGCTGGCTTATTCAAGACACATCGGCAAAAATGCCACCTAATCGGAGCAGTCCCTTTGACGGTCTATGATGTTGATATTTTTAGCATGAGATGGCTAACACTAGACTAGCAACGCGCGAGGCAACGAGACAACAAGCTAGCATTAGCTGACAAGGCTAGTTGCACGGTTTGGGTGTCCTCACCTGGTAGAGCAAGCTGTCATGTAACGCTGGACCAACGCTGTCAGATTCCCTCTGAAAGTTGAATGAATCAGTGAAGTTTGCCGTTCAGTTTCATTCATCGAGCGGCGCACACTCTGTTCTTCCTTGCGTCCCGAATCCTGCCGCCGGTAGTGACGTAGGGAAAAAAATAAAAGAACCCTTTGTTACCATAGTGACCATATTATAATAGATTAACATAAAACTGTTTGATAATAGTTTCCACCGACTTCTAGTAAAGAGAAGAGAATAACGCTTTATACCACTTAATCAACATTAAGTGCGGCATATTCATTGTTTCAGACCATTTCTCTGATTGATCACAAATGTGTTTGTGTGTTTACACTTCCTGCATATGTACATATACATACATACTTATATATATATATGGACTATGTAGCTTAATGTCAAATCAGATGAGATAATTACTAAAGAACTTTTATGAAAAACTGATTTTGCACACATTATTATCCATTTGACAAACACCCCTAAATTACAAATCCGGGCAAAAGTAGCAGTGATACAGGTATCATACATTATCCTGGTAAAAGGACACCACCTCTAGTGCAGTGAATGAAATAGGGTCATATATTACAGTATATTCCAGTTAAATTGCCTGACATAGAGTCTCATTACTATGCTTTAACGTGACAGCAGAGCATATCACCTTAAACCCTACTTTTAGGGTCATGTTTTAATCCCTTGAGTGTTGATTTGGATTCCCATTAGTTAGTATTACGCCTCTTCTTAGGGCCCATATTAAAATATACACTATAATTCACAGATTTAACACTTACATTGTATACAGTAAATAAACACTTTAACAATATCACCAAAACAGTGACAATATCATCATGTCTCTTGCCTTGAACATAACTATCACTATAACCTATAGGGATTGACCTCCACCCACCATCTGGTCACATTCACAAATCAAATAAGCGTTTACTTGATAAATATCCAGGCCTAGTAAGGAAAATAATGCCTCATAAAGGTCAAAGTGCATTCCGTAGGAGCCGAACTAGCTTTATTTTCCAGTGTTATATATCAAGCACGAGGCCAAGAGATGTAATGGGACGAACGACATTGCGCATGCGTAGTAATCCTCCTCGGGTACTTTGGGGGTAATGGCTGCGAGGTGAGATGAGCGGATCGGCCGCATCCTTTGAGCGTGAGGCGCTTCTATCGAGAGGACCGTTAACTCGGGCGGTGCCGAGTTAAAATGGTCGATATCCGACCCGAAAAAGCACTCCAAAAAACGTTGTACATATTGCGAACATCTCCTTCAAATGTAAGTTCTCTTTCTTTTCTTCTTATTAGCCTTTGGCAGGACGCCATAGCTAGCTCGGGAACTAACGTTACCAGTCCTCCTGCTAAGCTAAGCTAACGTTACAGTTACTTACGTTAATCTTCAACCGGGTTAAGATGACGCTGTCTGCTTGTATGTGACCGCGGTGTCTAAAGCGACAGCGCTAGAAGCTAACTAAGGCGTCGGATGTGATTTTATTCTCCGTTGTGTTGGAGTAAGCTCGGTTGTTGACAGTCGCTAACTGATGCTAGCTGACTACGTTAGCATGAATTGTTGGCTCTGTGCCTGCTGCCTGCTCGATGCAGCTCATCATCTCTGCTCGTTATACTGTCATAAGCTATTTTACCACTTTGACACATCGCACCGAAGCCGTTCATTAGCTTTGTCAGCCCCATGATGTATTACTGCAACGTACAAACCAAGACTAGTTAGCAAAGTGTTGCAGTCCTTCTGCGGCGGAGCGAAGAGATTGTCTTTCTTCCGTCGAGACGGAGGGGTTACTAGAGTTCATACCACGATCGATGCCGCACTCACTCATCCACAACCTTCTGTAGTGCAGATGTTTCAGTTAACAATTAACATCAATACACCTATTGAGACTAAACTCAACCACACCATGCCCCGCAGCGGCTAGTGGATTACGACATATAATAATACAGTGCTAGACGTCCGCGTTATATAAGCTGTGGTTTCTGCGAAGTGATCTCTCGCTCTGGCCGGTAATAGTCGTGGTTATTTAGAGTTATGTAAGTTATCAGGGTCCCGGGATGCAGGAATATTAATCTTTGGAAACTCCAGTCCCAGGCATCGTAACGGGATTGGAAACTTTGTCTTGTAAGTGCCACCAGTGGCTTAAAGTAGTTACGATGGGCCCCAGTCCACACTATTATGATAGGCCTGAATGCACGCTAGTTATACCAGTTATGACACACACACACACGCACACAGCAACATCCCGTCACATGATCAAATAGAGACTTGACAATGGACAATTATATAAATTATTCATTTAATTTATCATATATATATATATATATTTAATATTAGAATAAGCATGTGGTTTTGTTATCCTACTGACTATTTAGAACCATGATGGAGATGGTTTTGCCTTTTCGTGGGCACATGCAGCAAATAACACCTTTTTGTAAATTTAACATGAGTTCCTTTTTTGAGCACGGGCTTGTTTCCTAGGTGGCGATCTGACCTTAAGAGCCCTTTTCCTGTCCGAGGGCCCGCTCTCTCTCAGGCCCCACCACGCCACGGGCCATTGTGTAACCGCGCTGCCTGTACTGTAAATGTTACGCCTGTTCATTCACGTAATGGTGCACGATGCATGTACATAGCCGCGGAAAGTTTTACGAAAACAATCCTTTTAGATGTTACCGCACTCCAAAAATGAAACGGTCTGTTGCTGCTTATTTTAAAAAGCCAAATGAGGGTAGAGCGGAGGAGGCTGGTGGGAGGGAGAGACAATGAGAAGTTCCAACTCACTCACAATGATGATGAAAGTGCAGACGGGGAGACGCATACTGAGCCAGTGTCATTGATTAATACATGTGGTGGTAGAAGATCTTTTACTTCAGTAAAATTACTAATACCACGATTTAGAAAAACACCAACCCCTACTTAAGGCGAAGTATATAATTGTACATACTTAAGTAGAGGGGAATGAAAATAACCTAGCAACACAACATCTAAACTGTTGTGCAGTTAAGTTAATGTTGACTCCAACACTATAAGTAGATTACAAAAGTGGGAAGTAAGTACGGTATAAGTTCACAATGGCATTCCTAAATTTTCATTGACAAATATGGAACATGTCATAAACTGTATAGTCGCTTCAATGTAAGCTGATGATTATACGCAAATTTAATATTTGCTCTTTGAGGACATGCACAGTGTTGCAGTTTGGTGATAGATGGTAGAAACAGAAAGATGAACAAATGTCAAATGCAAGGACTGACATAGAAGTAAAAATAATCCCCTTTATCCCTCTAATGTTAACCATTAGAGATTTTTCCACAAAGAGGTAGGTACCCCATAAATATCTCTAAATTTATATTTGGCCTTTGCGCGAGGGTAATGTTGCAAATCAATGAGCCCGACAATTTTATGGCAATATTGGATATCTGGATCAATATGATGAAGTACCGATTTTTTTTGTGTTGTTTTGTAAATTAATGTTTTCTCACTTAAATTTTCTAAAATGTACAGGCTATATTCATATTGTGAAATAAAATCACACATACTGTAACCAACGTTGCCTTCTACTGGACAGTTTTGTAAAAAAAGAAAATAAATATACTATTAAATGTATGCTGCAGATATAAACAGAACAGTGTGTGAAAACATGAGGAAACATACTTTATATGAATAAGCAGATTTTGTGAGTGTGCCTAATTCATCAAGCCTGACATGGAGTAGCACCTGAAAGAGTTTATTCCACTGTTGCTAGTTCAGTGAAGTTTAGTGCAGTTGGTTCGTGTGTGAAAGCAAACAGAAAGGCCTGTTTACCTCCGCATGAGCTTCAATGTGGATTGATTAGTGAATGTAATGTCAGTAGTGGTGTTTGGTATCGTTGACTTCCCCGATTGATGATGTGACTGATCACGTGGTGGATGAATACGATTTGTGTCTGCCAAATTAGTTTTCATTTGTATAAGTTATAATGTTGTTTTTCAGTGATTCTGCAACTAGTAGATATCCCAAAAATATCAAAAGGCTTATTTAAATGTTATGCATACATTTCAAACTACCAGATGCAGGAAAACATTTGCTGGGTAGTTCAGTTTATCTTTACTGCCACTCTTGGGTCATAGAATAGTCAGCAGTTGGTATGTTTTACATGCACTTCACTGTTGCCTGTGGATGAAAGGCTGTTTTCTTTAGGTTTTTATCTTGATCTGTCTCTCTCTCTCTCCACCTCCCTGTGAGCTCTCGTCCCCAGCCCAGTCCTCCTCCTTTCATCTTCTTTCCTCTCCTCCTATGTCACTGCTTCCTATCTCCCGTGCATCCTGTTTAACATCTGTTTGTGCGTTGTCCCTCTTCTCCGCAGTGCGTCCGCTGTCTTAGTGGTCAGTTCTGCCTGCCGATCCGAGGTTAAGCTGAGGCCATGGCAGTGAAGGACCGTGTAGAGGCGGTGCTCAATGTGGGCCTGCGTGTTCCCAGCATCATGCTGCTGGACGTCCTGTACCGCTGGGACGTCAGCTCCTTCTTCCAGAAGATCCAGCGGTCCAGCCTATCCAACAACCCCCTGTTCCAGTACAAATACCTGGCACTCTACCTGCACTACGTAGGTCAGTGTTGGTGCCTCCCTCTCTCTCTCTCTCTCTCTCTCTGTCTGTCTGTCTGTCTGTCTGTCTGTCTGTCTCACACACACACACACACACACAGTCTGTCCCAGTACAAATACTTTTCCCCCTGTATAAACACTTCTAAGAGGATTAGTGTAAAACCAACACATTACACAAATACTTTGCTCATTTTACATATTTGATGATGTAACGTGTGTCAACAGCTGTGGCCGTTGGCCTGTCAATGTTATCGTGACCTTTATTAGGTGTTGTGTGTGTGTGTGTGTGCTATTTGACAATCGGCTTAAGTAGCTCCTTTTCCACTGGCTTTATCAGTTGGTCAGAGCCAGCAGTCACTATGTTACCTCTCTTGGTTGGGTTTGCATGGTTTCTTTTGTTTTTTTCTCTCCATTTAACAAAGTCAGGCCTTTGTACCAACTCATTTCAGAATGCACAGACATGGTGGTAGGCAGTAAGCCATGTGGCTCTGCTTGGTACTGATTTCAGAACAGTCAGGAGGGATTGTTTGGCACGACGACATGTGGAGTGTGACCAAAACTCAAATCTGATTTATCCTTCGGTAGAATTAATTAAAAAAAGATGGATGTCTCCTGAAAACAAGTTTTTTTCTCTTCCAGCTGTGCGGTTCTTGCCCCAGCAGTGGCATTATCAATCAGAGTTGGTGTGAAAACAGTGTTAAGTGTGTCGGTAGCGCTGTCAAACAGAAGGAAAGGATTTAGTTGGTGCAAGAAAACAGAAAGATAACAAAAAAAAAGGCTTTTTGAGAGTGCCAACCTTCATCAACACTGAACTGTTGTCCAATTTTTCTCAATGTTCTGTTGACCAATTCCCCATGCGCTTCTGTTTATTTTCACCTGCCAGTGAAAAGCTTCACAAAAAGATAAAAATGCAAGTTGGAGTTAAGACCATTCCCCCCTGATTCCTAGTAACAGCGTCTGATAGTGTCGATCGTGGAAATCCCATTTTTGGTTCACCACAATTCTCCCTTGTGTCAAAGTGGATTCATCCACCAACTTCTACAGAAGTCCATAACTGATTGACGTATTCTGCTGACAGTCAGACAGACAAGCTGGCAAACCAACCTTCCTCGCCGTGTCCCCGGATAGAACTCTTTTGCTGGACGGTTGCTTGTTTTGTGACAAGTCATTTCCACCGAAGTTAAATGTCGTGTAGCGACACGGTTTACAAGTGTAGCCCCCTTTTTAACAGATGTTGTTCATTTCCAAAAGAGCAACAGCATCTTTTTCAGACTGACTATCATCCCAGAACACACTACATGGAGAAAGAGCCTTGAACCAGATTGCCACAGAGCCAATCGTGAAGATGTAAACAAGGTCTCAGAGTCAGGTGTGTTTCCAGTGACACAGCAGCGCTGATGGACAGTCACAGTGATGTGACGGTGACTCAGCAAAGTCAGACTGCGATTTGACCGAGCTAAAAGAAAACCGACGTGTGTGTGTGTGTGTGTGTGTGTGTGTGTGTGTGTGTGTGGACTTTGCTGCAGTTGGTTAATGAGCCAATAGGCTTGGTATGTGCTGATGGGCGCTGTGGGTGGATAGACAAAAAAAAAAAAAAAAAGGGAGGGAGAGAGGCAGTAAAACCAAAGGAACTGTTGCTATGCACTGAGGAGTTTTTTTGGGCACGGTTTTAGGAAGTAGACTGGTGCGATGACATACATACGCATTAAGTGTATCACTTTCGTGTGAAAACGCGAACGGGGAGCAATAGAGATTCTTTGGTAATTCGTGTATCGTCACTTTTTTACTTCATGCTGATTTTGTTGATTTTTTTTTTTGTGTGTTTTTGTTTGTCTATGTCAGGTTACATCCTCAGCCTGGTACTCCTGACTCTGCCTCGTCAGCACCTGGTTAAACTCTACCTGTATGTCCTCACGGCCCTGCTGCTGTTTGCTGGTCACCAAGTCTCAAGGTACACACACACTCTTACGTCAACCAGTAGACCAGTATACGTGGTTATGTATTATGCCACACTGTCAGTTATAAGACCTTGTTTTCATTGTTGGATTGACGAGGGCACTGTAAGCTTTAGTGAGCATTCACTGTAAGCTATAATGTATGATATCCTTTTCAAGGCATTTGCTCTCAGTATATATCACCAGCTACTGTGAGTTGTCCTTGTGCTGGTTGAGATGAAATGCTAGACATCTCTTGTGTTGAGCTATAGGTCAGTGGTATAGAATCAGTCACAATCGGTTTCCCTGTACATTGAACATTTTGACCTCTCTTTCTCAGGGATTATGTCCGCAGTGAGCTGGATTCCGGCTACGAAGGACCTGTCTACCTGGAACCTCTTTCCATTAACAGATTCACCACTGCACTCATTGGTATAATAAGACACACTTGTGCAGTATACATGACGTGGCACGGCCGCGTCGTGCACAAACCCAAACATAGGCAGGCGGCTGTAATTCAGCAGGTCCTTTCCGAGCTCACAGGATACTGTTCCAATATTCCAAATTGATGTTTCTTTTCCCTTCTCCGTCGTGGTCGCCCATGCATCTGGAAAGTCTCAAAGTATGGAAAGAATGACGTAGATCTCCTGTCACTTCTAGTACTGCAATATACTGAGCAACTAAATTTAAACCCAAGTCTCCGTTACAGAAAACTCATCCTCTGTAAGGAAGAAAAAGGTCAGCAGTAGTTTTTCTAGATATTAAAAAGCATCTCTTTAAGGTCACATCACCTCGTCGCTCTCGACATAAATCTTACTGATCCCCTTGTACTGCGAAGGCTCAGCCATGTTGAAATAGATAACGTTACGAGTTGGTCCACAGGACCTGGTTTCATCTTACTGGAGAGTAGATATGGAGTCTCCTGTGCTATAAATAGATCACACTGAGTGCTGATGTTACCGCACAGTGAAAGCCTGAGAAAGCAAAAATAACAGTTACAGGGACAAAGAGATGCAAGCAGGAGAGGAAGACAGAGAGAGTGGTTTGTGTGTTTGTGTGTACGTGCGTCTTCCTTCCGGTTTATGTTCTCTGATCTTCTTTCAGCTCAGCTGGTGGTGTGTACGCTATGTTCCTGTGTGATGCAGACCAAGAGGATTTGGCTGTTCTCTGCTCACCTCCTCCCTCTGGTGGCCAGACTGTGTCTGGTCCCTCTGGAGACCATTGTTTTCATCAATAAGTTCTCCATGATCTTCACTGGCCTGGAGGTTATTTACTTCCTGGCTTCTAACTTGTTGGTACCGTACAACCTGGCCAAGACGGCCTACAGGGAGCTGGCCCAGGTAATAAATTAGCTTTGTGGCCAATGTTTTTTTTTCTGATGACTGAGAGATTTCCCTCGCATGTAATATTAATGTTATTCTGTTATTCCTATTTCTACCCTCTGTCCCCCAGGTGGTGGAAATGTACGGGCTGCTTGCATTGGGTATGTCTCTCTGGAACCAGCTGGTCCTTCCGGTACTCTTCATGTGTTTCTGGCTACTGCTGTTCGCTTTGCAGATCTACTCCTACTTCAGCACCAGAGACCAGCCTACCTCGAGGGAGAGGCTCCTTTTTCTCTTTCTCACCAGGTAGGACCGTAAGCGCTGGTCAGACTGTGTGGGGCCTTAATGATTGAATACCACAGATATGTTTCGTATGTTAGCAGGTTATGATGGAGCTACTTGGAATATAGAATGAGTGTTTGTTTACCTTGTCTTGACTCTCCTCCTTCTCACCCCCCTCCCTCCATGTCCTCAGTATTGCAGAGTGTTGTAGTACACCGTACTCCCTTCTGGGTCTGGTTTTCACCGTCTCCTTCATCGCTCTGGGAGTTCTCACACTCTGCAAGTTCTACCTGCAAGGCTACAGAGCCTTTATGAATGACAACACCATGCACAGGTCAGTTTGTGCATACGTCAGCATGTGTTGGTTCGTTGAGGGTGTCTATTGGTATGTTGCTTTACTCTCAAGCCCTTTACATGGTTGTTTTACTGTCTGTCTGTGCAGAGGGATGACAGAAGGCATCACCCTGCTGATCCTCGCTGTCCAGACGGGCCTCATCGAGCTTCAAGTCATCCACCGAGCCTTCCTCCTCTCCATCATCCTCTTCATCGTTGTTGCTTCTATCCTGCAGTCCATGCTGGAGATAGCTGACCCCATAGTCCTGGCCCTGGGAGCATCGAGAGACAAGTAAATACATTCAGCTTGCATCTCTTTTATTTTTCATTATTTTTCTTTACCGATTGATAATCCTCAATCTCCCACCTCCGTCTGTCCTTTAGGAGTTTGTGGAAACACTTCAGAGCGGTGTCTCTGTGTCTCTTCCTGCTGATCTTTCCGGCCTACATGGCCTATATGATCTGTCAGTTCTTCCACATGGACTTCTGGCTACTCATCATCATCTCCTCCTCCATCCTCACGTCACTGCAGGTAACACACAAGCAGACACACACACAAACACACTGTTAGAACATCACATTGCTATAGATGTAGTTGATTTGTCTCAATTTGTAGACGGAACATAATATAAGTCCTGTCTCTAAAGTTCACCTGTTTTACCCACTTTTACCTGTTTATGATGAAGCATCTGTGATGGATTATTGAAGACGCTCTCTTACGTCCCCCTCAGGTACTCGGCACTCTGCTGATCTACATTCTCTTCATGGTGGAGGAGTTTCAAAAGGCTCCAGTCGAGAACATGGATGAAGTCATCTACTGCGTCAACGGGACGTACCGCTTGCTGGAGTTCCTGGTGAGTGGACACGCATGAACACACGATACAGAGTAACACGAGGGAGCACAAATGAGAAAGCAGCATGTGACAAAGGCCGTTTTATTGTTGACGCACAATATTGCTTCGATGGCATTGACGTATGTTTACCTCCCCTGCCAGGTCGCGGTGTGTGTGGTGTGCTACGGCGTGTCAGAGACGGTGTTCGGGGAGTGGAGTGTGATGGGCAGCACCATCATCCTGGTCCACTCGTATTATAACGTGTGGCTCAGAGCCCAGCTGGGCTGGCAGAGCTTCCTTCTCAGGAGAGATGCTGTGAACAAGATCAAAAGCCTCCCCACGGCCAGCAACACACAGCTGGAACAGTACAACGACATCTGTGCTATCTGCTACCAGGTAGGAACTGGCTTTGTGTGTTTGTGGCTTATCTTAATAGAGTACATGGCCAGGAATACATTCAAGGCTTCAAGTTAAAGCTTGGCGAATGAAATGTCAAAGGAAACATAACAATGTTTATGTGCTCATCCCTTCCAGGACATGAACAACGCTGTGATCACTCCGTGCAGTCATTTCTTCCACGCTGGCTGTCTGAAGAAATGGCTTTATGTCCAGGAGACGTGCCCCCTCTGTCACTCACAACTAAAGAGCCAATCGCCAACCACCAACCAAGACGCCCCGGCAGCCAATCAGAGCCCCGCAGGGCAAGAAGAAGTAGCCGCGGCGGATAAGAAGCCGAAAGATGGCGCGCTTTCAGATGACGCGAAGAGGGAGGGAACAGCGGAGCAGGAGGGAGGTAATGGACCTGCCACGTCAGCTGGAGAAGGCTCCTCCTCTGGTGGGCCCTCTAGTCCCGAGCACCTTGCCCAGACTCCATCATCATCATCATCCTCTTCCTCGTCTCCTTCCCCACTTGTGACTGAATCTCAGAAGCAGTCCCTCACGGATCAGCCTTCTTCGTCTTCCACCTCTTCCTCTGCCACAACGGACATGCTCCCCTCTCCTCAATCTCCCTCCCACTCCTCCCCCTCACAGCCGGTGGTCCAGGCAGAGATGACCCCGGCTCGACCCGAGCCCGCCCCTCAACTAAGCCGAGGCTTCTTATTCGACAGCGAGGAGTCACCTGCTGGTCCATCGTGGCAGCTTGAGCAGCCCACCGCTCCTCCTCCATGCAGCCTCTGAGCCACACACACCACATACGTGCATGCACATATAAACACACAATCTAAATACTCCATCTGCTAATATTCTGCCTATATTCTACTTATCCAGCGGTTGGCTATCTCATCATGTCAGAAAATTCAACTCTTAAAAACCAAAACAATCTCTCAGCAGACATTCATCGCTCAACAGTAAGACAGGCGATTGTCTTGGACCAGTGCATTTAAAAATGTGTTTAACTTTCATGCCAGCAATGATTTCATTCTCCATTCAACACAAGAAGAGCAACGCAGTGATCACATTGGAAAACTAATTGGTAGGTCGACATCATGTCCACGAAATGTGAAATCCTGCATGAAACTAAAGGACCACATCACAGACATTTAGACAGATGATGACATTTCTAAAAGTCCTGCTTATGTCCCTCTCATTTCATGTGATTGTTGCTCCCATCATGCCTTTTTGTTTGTGCAGCGTCACTCTCACTGCTGTACTTGTCTTAGTGTTTGGGTTTTGTCTGTAGTCCTGTACGTGCCATGATCTAACGAGGAGCGGGTCGGAGGTCTGGAGAGTTCCGGTGGGCCAGCGACAGCTGATGGTCGTTTCATGAAGTCTACAGATTTCTGACTTTTTTTTTTTTTGGTTTCCACTGTTGGATGACAGTAGCTCTGTGTACTGGTGGACACACTGAGCGTTAGCAGAGACTGAATGTTGCTTCTTGAGGCCGTCACGTAACCTGAAGCCTGGCGCTAAGCAGAGGATACATGGTGGGGGTCTACTTAAGTGTGTGAACAAATCAAAGGGTTCACATGGGAGAACTAATTCATTTCACGTGTCGAGCTTTCTCTATTATACGTCTTCAATATTTGATTCAAACTTGTTTGGCTGGTCCCAGCAAAAAAAAAAAAAACAGTTCTACTCCTCATCGCCAAACTTTTGTATTACTGTTAAAGAGATGCTATTTTTAAGATCATTTATACATTATGTTTATTGGACAGCCCTGCACTGCAGACGGACTGAGAATACAGGAGAGAAAGACGGAGGAGGGAGATAACAGAGGCCGCAGTTTGTATTTGAACCTTTCAGCATTGGGAGAATTAGCCCACAAACTCTTCAGTCGTCGCCTTTACTTCACTCATGGTACTCGCCCGCACTCACCTTGCTGAGCTCGGCTGATTCACAAACGCATTTAACCAGTCCACACCCAAGTTTCCCAACGAGCCAGCGACGGTTGAGACTCATCATCATCATGGCAGGAGCCAATCAGCTCGCTCCATCCATTTTTTTTTTTTTTTTTTTTTTTTTTAATAATCGCATCGAAGCACCCTGACCATCACTATCCTCCTGCTGCTCAGTCACTTCACTCCATGAAATGTTACCACCAGCAAATTGAGTCACTTGATAGGAGAGCTTTTTGTTTAGTTTTTTT